>NC_133729.1:5000-310000 GCF_048934315.1 Petromyzon marinus | reverse complement strand
GGACACACACCCACACATATAAGAGCACACAACTGGAAAAAACATACTAAAATAGCAATTGGCACCACTGACCGTGCAGTGCAAAATGTCAATTTGTAACGAATTAGAGGTCCTCCAACTACCCGACAGAGCCAATTAAATCAAGTCGTCCTATCACGTGGGCTAATGTGCCCCCAAGTGATTCGGTTTATCAGTAAAAGCAGAGGAACAATGAAACGCCAGTCAATTTATTTTTTATGACCAACTATTATTTGTTTTCCATAATAGAGTTTTTGTTTGGGTTAGATCGCGTAAACATATATAAATGTTGTGTCGTTAAAACCCGCCACCACCCGACACAGCCCACTAGTAAGGGTTGTCACGTCAACAGAACGTGGCCAATTCGTCACTAGTACAGCACTAGTGTATAGTGTAGTGTATAGTAGTGTATAGTGTAGTGTATAGTAGTGTATAGTGTAGTATATAGTAGTAGTGTATAGTGTAGTGTATAGTAGTGTATAGTGTAGTGTATAGTGTAGTATATAGTAGTAGTGTATAGTGTAGTGTATAGTGTATAGTAGTGTATAGTGTAGTGTATAGTAGTGTATAGTAATGTATAGTGTAGTGTATAGTAGTGTATAGTGTATAGTGAAATGTATAGTGTAGTGTATAGTGTAGTGTATAGTAGTGTATAGTGTAGTGTATAGTGTAGTGTATAGTGTAGTGTATAGTGTAGTGTATAGTGTAGTATACTAGTACCGCACACCGGTGTGTTGGAGAGCCAAGCCACAACAGTTACAATCTGAGCACGACGTTTCGCCAGTAACAACAACCAGCTTCATCAGGCGACAGCCAGATTGTGGAGAAGTCCACCTGTTGTGTTCCTTATATAGAGGCGTAGATGTGGTGACCACGCTTCTGCGCTCCTGCGCAAAGTGGGAGGGGGCGGATTACTGAGTCGACGTACATGATGCATGCGCATTATGTGAGCCGTACCAATGGTAATCCCTACTGAAGTATGGTGCTCTTCATAGGCATTCATTTAAACAATGTATTATTTGATTATTCGCTTCCACGCAGCACTAAGGCGGTAGCTATCCGAACGGTTACAATTATTTTTATTTCTTTAAATTTCGATAGATTCTCTAATTAGTCTTGGTCAGTAGTAGAGAGTTTTACACAGAACTTCAACATTATCAAAATCAATGGAGTGTCCTTGTTGGCACGCGTGTTCTTCTACTGCTGACAGTTGCATTTGGGAGAATTTAATATTTATCTGATGTTATTTTAGTCTCGTGCTGATCATTCGTCCTGTTTGCCCAACATAACATTTAGCACACGTGCAGTTAATCCTGTACACAGCTTCTGTTGATAGCTTCGGTAATACATCTTTTGTACCAGACATTAATTTCTGAATTTTACGTACCGTGCCAAATCTGACTCGGATGTTTGTTTTTATTACTTGGGCAGTTTCAATGCTCGTGTTATAGCGACTACAACAACAACAACAACTGCAACCAGCACCATCATTGTCGGCGTGAGGCTCTCCTCTAAAAGAGCTTTTTCCCGATCTTCCGGGTCCTCGTGTGGGCGCTGTGACATCATCAGGACAGCCGTGCACGTCATAGTTCACAGTTCCCTTCATTAGGTACAGCCCTGTGAGCCATTCGGCTCTTGAATCGGGTGCAACCGCAACAAAACAAAAAAACATGAACAAGAAAACATCTTAAAGTGACTTTGTGACTGCAAACAGAAAATCCAGGAAAAAAACATAAAAATATTCCTGAAATAGCACCGTACACCAACGCTGTGTGCAAAAATCCCAGTGGGATGCAAGTCAAATAACAACAACAACCACAAGACAACTAAGATTTAGGCCATCAGTCTAACTCCGTACTACAATAAACACAAACATGGCCAAACCAAAAAAACGTTTTCGAAATCACCAAAATAAAAGCCATAAATGCAATGTAACAGTGATCATAGGGACTGTGACCGAATTTGTAACAATAAACTACATAAATAAATTATAACAACAAACCCTAGAGCCATATTTTAGGCCACTGAATAGCAGTGGCTGCTTTAACGATCGGAGTCCAATGGCCGTTTGATTGAATTGCTTTGCGATTGGCGTGGTGGATGAGCGTCGTAAGGCGATTTTAGTGCTCGGATATCATTGGCCATCCTTAATTATATTTCAGGCGCATCGTGGTAGTACTGAAGCTGCGTAGTTTGAATGCGGCTGCGATAGTAGCCGAGCGAACATCGGTCGATTGGGTTAATTTACGCGAGCATTGTGTGGATTAGAACCACCAGAAAGGAGTGATGCGGGTTGATTGAAGATATTGTTTGGCGTTACGTTATCGGATTATTTAAATAATCCACTAGTCCGACGATTATTGTTCATTGTTTATCGCTCGACTCATCAGAAATTACCAAAACAGGTTGGTGCAGAGCGGCGGGGCGGGGGGCGGTTAAGGTCTCACCTTTGTTGCCCACGTGTGCCGCTGGACGGGAGGTTACAGGCGATGTGCACGGTGAAATCGTCAGCATCGTCAGCCGCATGGCGCTGGGCGTGACTTATCTGGTGGTTTCCCTCCTTCGGCAGGGGGCGGGATTCTTAAACAGGATAGGCGCCACGGTGGCGGGATGTTGACTACCTTGCTTGGTACGCAGGAGGTCGTGGGTTCGATCCGGACCCCGACGCCCGCTGTATATTTAGAGTTTGCGTGTCTCTCTCCCCGTGGTCGTGTGGATTTTTCTCCAGGTGCTCCGGTTTTCCCCGCCACATTTTAGAAAGATCCGTTGGGGGTTTTGATTTAAAGCTTTCGTGACTGCAGTAATTCATATTCTTAGTTTTTTCGGTAAAGTCACGTTGAAGAGAAACAACAAAATAACAAAATATATATAAAACAATAAAAAATTCTCACGACGTTTCGACCATGAGAATTTTTTATTGTTTTATATATATTTTGTTATTTTGTTGTTTCTCTTCAACGTGACTTTACCGAAAAAACTAAGAATATCCGTTGGGGGTGTTTCGGCTGCTGTAAATTTCCACAAGACCATGAGCCACTTCGTCAAGCTATCATTCGCGATAGGCAGAGTCGCCTCTGAGAGAGATCGCTCAGTTGGGGGTCTCCTTACCTGGGTAGGGCAAGGACTCTACCACCAAAAACAAAGTATCCATAACAAAGGTTGCTGGGTTATATCGTCTAAGTATAAATGCGTCGTGAAAACCCGCCACCACCCGACGCAGGTTCGTCACGTAAACAAAACGTGCCGATGCGTTACCTGTACAGCACACCGCTTGCGTGTTGGAGAGTGCAACGCGAGACAACATTAGCGATTCGAGTAGCCGTGAACGTTTCGCCGGTGATCACAACAAACCCGGCATCAACCGCCAGATATTGGTGGAGAAATCCTCCCCCAAATGTGTCGGTCTTAAATCAGAGTGGTCGATTGAAAGTTCCCAGTCGAAGTAATCGGCCCAATGGACTCATCGCCACGCCAGCTTTACGCTGAGCGCGACCGAGCCCCCTACACCAACAGCTGCCGCTCCGCCTGGGACCGCGTCTTCAACACCACATCTGCAACCGCAGCTGCGGCCGAGGAGTGCGGTGGCGACGGTTGCTGTGGTGACGGTTACTCTGTTTTTGCAGCTTGCCGCAACGTTCATTGGGAGTCTTCTCCGAACGTTGAGCCGTGACCCAGCGGCTGCGCATCCAGACGCGGATTTATCACCACCACCGCCCCCACCACCACCGCCACCACCACCACCACCACCGCCGCCCCCACCACCGCCGCCGCCACCACCACCGCCGCCACCACCACCACCACCACCACCGCCACCGCCACCACCGCCACCACCACCACCACCACCGCCCCCGCCACCACCACCACCGCCACCACCGCCGCCACCACCACCACCACCACCGCCACCGCCACCACCGCCACCACCACCACCGCCCCCACCACCGCCCCCACCACCACCGCCACCGAGGACCACTCCCAGTCTCTCTTTCTCTCTGCGTCATGGGCTCTCGTGTCTCCTCCGCGGTGACGTCATCATCATCATTGCCTGCCGCGATCGATCCACTGCTGGATAAGAGAGCATACAGACGGAGGGTGAGAGAGGTGCAATTTGTTTGGCCGTTGGAGAAAGTGAAAGCTGCCACGCGTGATGAGAACAGGACAGGGCAGGGGGCGTCGCTCGAAGGATTTATGACAGCGTGTGGGCGAGACTGCACACTGAGTGGCAGCCAAAGGAGAAAACGAGAGACTGCCTAGGTATAATAATACGACTTCGAGTCGTAGTGTCAACTTAATAATACTAGTAGTCGGAGTGTCAATTTCATAATACTAGCGTAGTGTCAATTTAATAATACTGGTCGTAATGTCAATTTAATAATACTAGTGTAGTGCTGTAAACGGGCTACGTGTAAATTTTGATTTAAAGCTTTCGTGACTGCAGTAATTCATATTCTTAGTTTTTTCGGTAAAGTCACGTTGAAGAGAAACAACAAAATAACAAAATATATATAAAACAATAAAAAATTCTCACGACGTTTCGACCATAACTCAAACGGTCATCATCAGGTGTGTCGTTGCGCGTGACGCAAACGTTATTTTTATATATATAAATAAATATGCCGTTTTCAAAATAAATTTATGCAAACCGACACACCTGATGATGACCGTTTGAGTTATGGTCGAAACGTCGTGAGAATTTTTTTATTGTTTTATATATATTTTGTTATTTTGTTGTTTCTCTTCAACGTGACTTTACCGAAAAAACTAAGAATATGGGCTACGTGTAGTTACCGTGTAGCGCTGTGAATGGGCTGCGTGTACTTACCTGCAGTAGCAAACAGGGCCCACCAGGGGCAGTAACTTGGACCGGCATGAGGGTCGCTACATTCCCCAGCTCCAAAGCAGGGGGGGCTGCGGGGTGTTCTGGGATCCCCCGAGACCCCCCCCCCAATAGGAGGGGGGCTGCGGGGTGTTCTAGGATCCCCCGAGACCCCCCACTGGAACTCTCTGGAAGGGAGGCGTGGCCAGGGGCGGACACACCTGGGGAGGTGGATAAAAGCCGGACCTCTGGATGAGTCCGGCAGTCAGTCCGTAGACCGAAGCCTGAAGACCAGCTAGCCGAGGACCCTGGGAACCTCCAGACCCACTGACTTCTAAGGGCCTGGACCGAGAGGGCCAGTCGTGAGACCCTGGGAGCCCCGGGGTCCCAACGTCCTTGTAAGGGCCTGGACGGAGTGGGCCAGTGGTTGACACCCGTACCCTGGCTGGGTCGGATCAGTGTAGCCTCATCTAGGTAACCCTTAGCCGGAGAGTTGAGAGCCTGTTGTCTCATTGATAGGGCACGTTAGCCTGGAGACCGTACCTCCCCAGGTAAAGGGACCCTTACCCCTTTGTGTTAGGGACCGGTACTATTGCTGTTACCGTTATTGTAAATAAACATGTTGTCTCTACAAGCCGTCTCCAGTCTCATTGAACCCACTACACTAGTAGTCGTTGTGTCAATTTAATAATACTAGTAGTAGTGTCAACTTAATAATACTAGTAGTAGTAGTGTCAACTTAATAATACTCGTCGTAGTGTCAACTTAATAATAATACTAGTAGTAGTGTCAACTTAATAATAGTAGTAGTAGTAGTGTCAACTTAATAATACTCGTCGTAGTGTCCACTTAATAATAATACTAGTAGTAGTGTCAACTTAATAATACTCGTCGTAGTGTCAACTTAATAATAATACTAGTAGTAGTGTCAACTTAATAATACTAGTCGTAGTGTCAACTTAATAATACTAGTCGTATTGTCAACTTAATAATACTAGTAGTAGTAGTGTCAACTTAATAATACTAGTAGTAGTAGTGTCAACTTAATAATACTCGTCGTAGTGTCAACTTAATAATAATACTAGTAGTAGTGTAAACTTAATAATACTCGTAGTGTCAACTTAATAATAATACTAGTAGTAGTCGTAGTGTCAACTTAATAATAATACTAGTAGTAGTGTCAACTTAATAATAATAATACTAGTAGTAGTCGTAGTGTCAACTTAATAATAATACCAGTAGCAGTAGTGTCAACTTAATAATGATACTAGTAGTCGTAGTGTCAATTTAATAATACTAGTAGCAGTCGTAGTGTCAACTTAATAATACTCGTCGTAGTGTCAACTTAATAATAATACTAGTAGTAGTCGTAGTGCCAACTTAATAATAATACTAGTAGTAGTAGTGTCAACTTAATAATAATAATACTAGTAGTAGTAGTGTCAACTTAATAATACTAGTAGTAGTAGTGTCAACTTAATAATAATACTAGTAGTAGTAGTGTCAACTTAATAATAATACTAGTAGTAGTGTCAACTTAATAATAATACTAGTAGTAGTAGTGTCAACTTAATAATAATACTAGTAGTAGTGTCAACTTAATAATACTAGTAGTAGTAGTGTCAACTTAATAATAATACTAGTAGTAGTCGTAGTGTCAACTTAATAATACTCGTCGTAGTGTCAACTTAATAATAATACTAGTAGTAGCAGTAGTGTCAACTTAATAATAATACTAGTAGTAGTGTCAACTTAATAATAATACTACTAGTAGTAGTCGTAGTGTCAACTTAATTATACTAGTAGTAGTGTCAACTTAATAATAATACTAGTAGTAGTAGTGTCAACTTAACAATAATAATACTAGTAGTAGTCGTAGTGTCAACTTAATAATACTAGTAGTAGTAGTGTCAACTTAATAATAATACTAGTAGTAGTCGTAGTGTCAACTTAATAATAATACCAGTAGCAGTAGTGTCAACTTAATAATAATACTAGTAGTAGTGTCAACTTAATAATACTAGTAGTAGTAGTGTCAACTTAATAATAATACTAGTAGTAGTCGTAGTGTCAACTTAATAATACTAGTAGTAGTAGTGTCAACTTAATAATACTAGTAGTAGTAGTGTCAACTTAATAATAATACTAGTAGTAGTCGTAGTGTCAACTTAATAATAATACTAGTAGTAGTAGTGTCAACTTAATAATAATACTAGTAGTAGTAGTGTCAACTTAATAATAATACTAGTAGTAGTAGTGTCAACTTAATAATAATACTAGTAGTAGTAGTGTCAACTTAATAATAATAATACTAGTAGTAGTAGTGTCAACTTAATAATAATACTAGTAGTAGTAGTGTCAACTTAATAATAATACTAGTAGTAGAAGTGTCAACTTAATAATAATACCAGTAGCAGTAGTGTCAACGTAATAATAATACTAGTAGTAGTAGTGTCAACTTAATAATAATACCAGTAGCAGCAGTGTCAACTTAATAATAATACTAGTAGTAGTGTCAACTTAATAATAATACTAGTAGTAGTCATAGTGTCAACTTAATAATAATAATACTAGTAGTAGTGTCAACTTAATAATAATACTAGTAGTAGTGTCAACTTAATAATAATACTAGTAGTAGTAATGTCAACTTAATAATACTACTAGTAGTAGTAGTGTCAACTTAATAATAATACTAGTAGTAGTGTCAACTTAATAATAATACCAGTAGCAGTAGTGTCAACTTTATAATAATACTAGTAGTAGTAGTGTCAACTAAATAATAATACTAGTAGTAGTGTCAACTTAATAATAATACTAGTAGTAGTAGTGTCAACTTAATAATGATACTAGTAGTAGTGTCAACTTAATAATAATACTAGTAGTAGTCGCAGTGTCAACTTAATAATAATACCAGTAGCAGTAGTGTCAACTTAATAATAATACTAGTAGTGTCAACTTAATAATAATACTAGTAGTAGTGTTAACTTAATAATAATACTACTAGTAGTAGTGTCAACTTAATAATAATGCTAGTAGTAGTAGTGTCAACTTAATAATAATACTAGTAGTAGTAGTCGTAGTGTAGTTGTAAACTTGTAACGCTGCGCAGCCACTGCCATACCTTGTGCGCTCCTCGCTCTCTTTTTTTTTACGATCAGAAGAAACAAGAAGATGCTCGGTGTAGTCGGCACTTTGCTCCGTTCATCATTTCGTTTTTTTTATGCTTTGCTTTATGTAACCCCCCCCCCCCCCTTTTAAATGAAAGACCCAACAAAATATATTTTTTATTTTTTTGCTCTCCTTACCCCTTCCCTCTCTCTCTACCCCCCTCTCTGCCCCCCCTCTCTCTCTACCCCCCTCTCTGCCTCTCCTCTCTCTCTACCCCCTCTCCGCCCCCCCCCTATCTCTCTCTGCCCCCTCTATTCCTACTCCATTTGGCTCTCTCTCGCTCTCTCTTTTTTCTTTATATCTACGACAAGTGCTGCATCTGCACGCAGCCCTTCCCACAGTCAAACGGCCTCCGACGGGTAGCTTAGATCTGCATGCAGAGCTCTCCGTCATCTGCCACCGAGCACACGGCCTCCTCCAGCGCCCACTGTTCATTGAAGGCCGGCATGGCGTGGGTCAGCCGCGCGTGGCGGAACTCCAGCCACACCCTGGCTCCGACCAGAGCGCGGAAGATGCCCAGGCTGCTGGCTGGACGTTGCCCCTCCAGGGCCACCTTCCTCGCCCTGTATACGGCGAGCTTGGCGTAGCCGAAGAGCACGTTGACCAGGCCCTGTCGGTGAAGCGCGCCGGGGAGACGTTGGTGGTGATGGTACCGTGGGCGATGCTCCAGCTGAGGTCGCCGATGCGGTTGTACGTCGGGCTGGAGTGGAGTTGCCTCCAGCGAGGCCTCTCCGGAGAGACGCAGGGCAGGGCTTTCCTCCAGGCATGGTCCTTGTGGCTCCTCAGGGTGTCCTGTTGGTGGAACCGGACCATGTAGGAGTAGAGCACCTTCCTCTTTACATTTGCGAAGACCACCTCCGGTAGGTCTTCTAGCCGGCACAGGTTGTGATCCGCCTTCGTTTGTCGGCATTGGCGATGCAGTGGCACGACTCAGAGCTCCGGTGGAGGGGATTGAGAGGGGCCTCGTCATCCCCAACGCCGATGGGGGGCGTTCTCCCCGCTGCCGCTGAGAAGGCCCCCTTGGCTTCGGCCAGGATCCGGGCAGCCACCCGGAGCGACTGCAGCCCTCGCTCTCAGAGAGAGAGAGAGGGGACGACTCAGAGAGAGAGAGAGAGAGCGAGAGAGAGAGAGGACGACTCAGAGAGAGAGGACGACTCAGAGAGAGAAAGAGGGGACGACTCAGACAGAGAGAGAACGACTCAGAGAGAGAGAACGACTCAGAGAGAGAGAGAGGGGGGACGACTCAGAGAGAGAGAGGGGACGACTCAGAGAGAGAGAGGGGACGACTCAGAGAGAGAGAGGACGACTCAGAGAGAGAGAACGACTCAGAGAGAGACAGAGAGAGAGGACGACTCAGAGAGAGGACGACTCAGAGAGAGAGGGGACGACTCAGACAGAGAGAGAACGACTCAGAGAGAGAGAGAACGACTCAGAGAGAGAGAGGGGGGACGACTCAGAGAAAGAGAGAGAGGGGACGACTCAGACAGAGAGAGAACGACTCAGAGAGAGAGGACGACTCAGAGAGAGAGAGAGGGGACGACTCAGACAGAGAGAGAACGACTCAGAGAGAGAGAACGACTCAGAGAGAGAGAGAGAGAGAGGGGGGACGACTCAGAGAGAGGGGACGACTCAGAGAGAGAGAGAGGGGACGACTCAGAGAGAGAGAGGACGACTCAGAGAGAGTGAGGACGACTCAGAGAGAGAAGGGGGACGACTCAGAGAGGGGGGACGACTCAGAGAGAGAGAGGACGACTCAGAGAGAGAGGACGACTCAGAGAGAGAAGGGGAACGACTCAGAGAGGGGGGACGACTCAGAGAGAGAGAACGACTCAGAGAGAGACAGAGAGAGAGGACGACTCAGAGAGAGAGAGGGGACGACTCAGAGAGAGAGGACGACTCAGAGAGAGAAGGGGGACGACTCAGAGAGGGGGGGCGACTCAGAGAGAGAGAGGACGACTCAGAGAGAGAGAGGACGACTCAGAGAGAGAAGGGGGACGACTGAGAGAGGGGGGACGACTCAGAGAGAGAACGACTCAGAGGGAGACAGAGAGAGAGGACGACTCAGAGAGAGAGAGGGGACGACTCAGAGAGAGAGAGAGGACGACTCAGAGAGAGAAGGGAGACGACTCAGAGAGAGAGGGGACGACTCAGAGAGAGAGAGGACGACTCAGAGAGAGAAGGGGGACGACTCAGAGAGGGGGGACGACTCAGAGAGAGAGAACGACTCAGAGAGAGAGAGGACGACTCAGAGAGAGACAGAGAGAGAGGACGACTCAGAGAGAGAGAACGACTCAGAGAGAGAGAGGACCACTCAGACAGAGAGAGAGGACGACTCAGAGAGAGAGAGGACGACTCAGAGAGAGAGAGGACGACTCAGACAGAGAGAGGACGACTCAGAGAGAGAGAGAGAGAGAGAGGACGACTCAGAGAGAGAGAGGACGACTCAGAGGCGCCAGGAGGCGGAGGAATCACAGACGAGTGGCAGCAGCGGCAGCAGCAGCCACGCAGTGAGAAGCCGGCGCTACCAAGAATTCCCCAAGCTCTGCGGTCCTCCATATATGAGAAGTGGGCAAGACCAGTCACCTTGGGTTGTCTTTTTGTTTGTCGTGGGAGAAAACTGAAAAACCCGGAGGACATCCACGTGGAAGTGGGGGAGAGAGAAAGAGAGAGAAAGAGAGAACGCACAAACTTCACACGCAGATAGGCGCCCGAGTTGGGAATCGAACCCAGGCTGTTTTTGCTGCCAGGCGCGAGTGCTACCGACGACGCTGCCCAACCCCCCGAGTCATCGAGGCTCCGGGCGCGGGCGCTGGGTGGATCGGTACATCGCAGGAGCGTGACTGGCGGGGTTGGGAGGCCTTCATCCAGCAGTGGATAGATCGTTACTGATGATGATGATGATGACCATCGTGGTATGTAGTAGTATTGTTATTATTATTAACACGCCTTAGGTTTGGCGCCTTGACAAAATGCAAAATACGCTAGATGAGTCCAAACTATTAATAGTGTTACATTCTGGATAAGGGCCATTGTCTGAAACGTTAGCCGACTATTTTTTTTTGGGAAGGGGTGTTCTCCTCCATGAGACGAATGCGTGGGGCCCTAAATATATTTTAAAAAACACAAATATTAAAACACATTTTTAACTCGCATAGTAAAGTATTTGTCTTTTTTTCATTTGCTATATAGCCGGATAATACGACAAATCGCTAACCTTTAACACCCAGTCGTTCATATAAAGTTGAAGGCGGTGTAGTACTACAGTAATAGAGCAAGTGCAGAATCACTGAACCGGAATTGATAGCTTGAAAGCGTTTAGCGCGGGGGCCCTTGAAAGTGCGGGGCCCGTAGCTGCTACGTTTGTAGCCACTTTTGCTACAAAGATAATCCGGCACTGAAGCTAGCGGGGGGCGGAATTTGGGAGCTTCTCCGCGGCCTTCGACGAAGGCGAACACGGACACGCGGAAAAGTAAATAAATAGTCGTGCCCTTCACCGCAGCCAGCAAGCCGCGTGCAGTGTAGCCGTGGCGTGCACCGCAGCTGAATTGTCTGTGCACAGGGAAACTAAGCGTGTTAGTTTACCTTTCTCTCCCCTTCATCTTCTTGCAGACAATCTTGTGCCCTACACCCTCCCCTCCCCTCCAAGACAAAGATTCCCCGTATAGCTTGAATAAGACTTTTGGGGCAAGTGCTGTTATTATTAACGTCATGCAGTTGCTTGCAGTTCCATCTCTTTGTTTAACACGTGGGAGGATTGCGCGGACAATATCATCCATAATAGAGGTTTTTTTGTTTGGGATTAGATCGCGTGAAAATATAAATGTGTCGTTAAACCCGCCACCACCCGACACAGCCAATTGGTAAGGTTTAATAGAATATGCCAATTCGTTACTAATGTAGTGAGTGACTTCCCATGCACGTCGAGTAGAAGGCTTCTTGTTTATCAAGAGCTGACGGGGCGATGCGTTACGTAACGCAGCTACACATAGGCGGTCCTAACACACAGCCCATCTCCGGCATACGCTACGCCGGCTGTCCGACTAGCGCAGCGATGGCGAGGCTCTTGCAGGAGATCGGCCACATGGTGGGAGACGAAGAGATGACGGCGAGCAGCGACGCAGCCAGGACCCAGGACCATCAACGGCACCGGAACCTCTGGTTCGGGCCCCCTTAAATGCGCCCCGGCGTGGCCAAGCCCCGCCTCTGGCCACGCCTCCTTCCAGAACCTTCAAGCGGGTTCCCGGAGCCTCTGCACTAACTCCGCCTTTCACCTTTACCCCAGACACGCCCCCCTTGTAATAAGGCATTACGCAATACCCCCATAACCACAATTACCCCTTCGGGCCGACAGGTGTCACCCTGTCATTACACTAGCACAGCACTAGCGTTTAATGAAGTGTATAGTAGTGTTTGTGTATAGTGTAGTGTATAGTGTAGTATACTAGTACAGCAACGTCGGTATGTTGGAGAGCAAATCCACAACATTTACAATCTGAGTCCGACGTTTCGCCAGTAATTACAACCGGCATCATCAGGCGGACAGCCAGAAAGAAAATAAAAAAGAAACATGTATCATGGGTCCCATCTCTCTTCACAACACGCAACTACAAGGCAAAGCAGGGGCCCCGCGTGGCCTTAACAGACTGTCGGGGCCATCTCTGTGAGCGAGCAGCACCCGTGAAGGCCGGCACGGCACAATGCTGGAGGTGGGTGGCCGGCCGCCTCTGTATGCCGAGTGGCGATGTTTATTACACACCGCAGCAGCTACTCACTTGAGGCCGAGTCGACCTAGGGGAGGAGGCCCGGGACAGGTTCAGATATAATCGTCGCTGGTGTTGGCCGTGAGCGGAAATCGAACTCTGGACGCTGGGTTCGTTATGCAGTGCGCTAACCGCTACACTACCACTACCTGTACCCCCACACACACAAACACACAGGGAGAGACACACATAATGTCACGTGTACATGCAAAGCACCACATCTCATCTACTAGACCGTCACTGTTCGCGCACCAGTACAGGATTTGTACATGGGTGACGTACCCGTCATTCTAGAAATATTCTCAAATCTTTAGAACTGCGTTGTTGTTGTTTTTGTCGTATTTCGTTTGTTGTCCTTCCCCCGCTCCTCCGATTAGCACGGTTGGCTACGTACGGTGCGAAAGAAGTTCAACATACACACACAGACTCACATTGAGTCCTATAGACTCACACAGAGACCCATAGACTCAGACAGAGACCCATAAACTCACACAGAGACCCATAGACTCACAGACACCCATAGACTCACACAGAGACCCATAGACTCAGACAGAGACCCATAGACTCACACAGAGATCCACAGACTCACACAGAGACCCATAGACTCACCCAGAGACCCATAGACTAACATAGAGACCCATAGACTAACACAGAGACCCATGGACTCACACAGAGACCCATAGACTCACAGACACCCATTGACTCACACAGAGACCCATAGACTAACACAGAGACCCATGGACTCACACAGAGACCCATAGACTCATATAGTAGACACTCATAGACGCACAGAGACACATAGACTCACATAGCAGACTCACAGACGCACAAAGAGACTCATAGATTAACACAGAGACGCATAGACTCGCACAGAGACTCATAGACCCACACAGCGACCCATAGACTCACCCAGAGACCCATAGACTCACAAAGAGATCCACAGACTCACACAGAGACCCATAGACTCACCCAGAGACCCATAGACTAACACAGAGACCCATAGACTCACCCAGAGACCCATAGACTCACACAGAGATCCACAGACTCACACAGAGACCCATAGACTCACCCAGAGACCCATAGACTAACACAGAGACCCATAGACTCACACAGAGACCCATAGACTACCATAGAGATCCATGGACTCACACAGAGACACATAGACTCACAGAGAGACCCATGGACTCACACAGAGACCCAGAGAACCATAGACTAACACAGCGACCCATATACTCACACAGAGAACCATAGACTAACTCAGAGACTCATAGACTAAGACTAACATAGAGACCCATAGACTCACACAGAGACACAGACTCACAGAGAGACCATGGACTTACACAGAGACCCATAGACTCACACAGAGACCCATGGACTCACACAGAGACACATAGACTCACACAGAGACACATAGACTCACAGAGAGACCCATGGACTCACACAGAGGCCCATGGACTCACACAGAGACCCATAGGCTCAAACCGAGACCCATAGACTCAAACAGAAACCCATAGACTCACACAGAGACCCATAGACTAACACAGAGACCGATGGACTCACACAGAGACCCATGGGCTCACACAGATACCCATAGACTAACATAGAGACCCATGGACTCACACAGAGAAACATAGACTCGCACATAGACTCATAGACTCACGCATAGACCCATAGACTCACCCAGAGACCCATAGACTAACACAGAGACCCATGGACTCACACAGAGACACAGTTTGTTGTTATTCGCCTGTACCTACACTTAGCATGGTTGGCTAAGAAGTTCAACGATGTTCGCAAATCCGACCTTTGATTACATGCGGGTCTCGTACAAATATTCGCATACTCAATTTACAAACTCGGTGCTAGTTTTCAGTTTTTATTTGGAACTACCCGGCTTCTTTCGCGACTTGGATCCACCACGCGCGGCCGCCTTTGTCTCCCCAGTAGCGATGTTCACATAGCAGACCAGTTGCTCGTTTGAGGCTGAGTCGACCTAGGGGAGGCCCAGGAGCGGTTGAAATAATCGTCACCGGTGGTGGCCGTGAGCGGGAATCGAACTCGGGTCGCCGGGTTCGTAGCGCAGCGTAGCGCTAACCGCTACACCACCACTCCCTCCACACACACAGACACACACACAGACACACATACACACAGATATATATACACACACAGATACACACACAGACACACACACAGACACACACGGACACACACGGACACACACACAGACACACACACAGACACACACACACAGATACACACAGATACACAGATACACACAGATATACACACAGATACACACACACAGCGCGCTCACCACTACACTACAATGCGTTACGCTTCCACATGCGTGGGTCACGTGACAGATTCGACGTCACAGCTCACTTGCCGTGCAAAAAAAATGTTTTATTGAGCTCCCCCACCCCAAACTAAAGTGTATTTTTATTTTATAATGTTTGCATGGTGTACAGTCTGGTAAGTACCCACATGGCAAATTTCAAGTGTGTTGCATGTCGGCGCTAAACATTTTGAACAGACACACACAATCACAACTTTGCCTTTTATATATATGGAGATAACCCTGTGAGCCATTCGGCCAGCAACACATGACCGTTTTGTTTAGAATCTTAACTCGCATCGAGGGCCCACGGCATAAGGGCGTCTCGTATTCAACTCTTACCATCCAGTCGCTCTCTGCGCCGACCTCTCTCTATGTTTCGCGTCATGGAGGAGGCCCACTTTCCCGAAACGTCGCCCCTCATATATATTTTTTTTCCTTTGTAACGCCGCAAACAACAACAACAACCGCCATTCGCCACTAAGTGGCGGTGACGTCACCACGACGCTTGTGCCAGGCTATGTGCACCTTGAGGCCACGTTAAGTGTCGAACGCCCGCTGGCAGGGAGGTCACGGGGCAGACCCAGGTGCCACGGGTCGACTGACTGAGATGACTGGCTGATGCACCACCTGTGCCCCCTACTGTGTCAACTTGCTGTGCTTTAGCCACCCGGCGCTCCGCTCGTTGTTGTGAGCGTCGCTCCTCCGCCCTCCGTTGTTGTTGGAGGGCGACTGCCTCCAACTGCCCAGTAGCGTCCTTCACGAGCCTCCTCCACAGAGGCCGATCTTGACACCGCTGGTACCGGTCATCGGCAAGTCCACTCAGCTCCACGTCCTCCTGTTCCACATCACTCCATCTCTTCTCTAGCCCGTGCCGCGCCCGCTTAGCCCCAGCAAACAAAAACACACGCAGGGCACGGCGTTATTATTGACGAACGTTCTGCTCTGTTTGTGGTGGTTATTATCCTTTTGTTTTTCTTTCACAACGTGGCTACGTACGGTGCGATGGAAGTCCCAACATGCGTTTGACATGCATGCCGAACAGGGATCGTGCATGCCATTGGCCACTTAATAGGGATGCGGGGGTTTGTTGTTCAACAAATGAAGCACACATCGAGTGGTGGACAAATCGCAACAAATCTAAACAAGTTAACTTATTAAAATCGGAACTAAAGGGTCTATTGATTTGCTGGGAAATCGGCAGTTTTTTTCGGGTTCAACTGGCTTGGAACTTTCTGGCCACTCCACTGCCACCACCACCGTCATGGAAGGTTCTTCTAAATCCGGCCAAATGTTGGGATTGTCTTTCGTGATCTTGGGGGTCGGGGGTACGGACGCCGGACGAATTAATTAAATTAAATTCATCATATCTGCGATGAGCATTTTCTTGTTACGTACATTATTTTGTGTCTCTCTTTCTCGTTCATGATGTGTTAATCTTTTAGTATTTTTGTTTTATTCGCTAAGTGAGTGGGGTGTGGGGCGTTTGGGGTTGGTTTGTTTTTTTTGCGTCGTCTGCGTAAGGGACTGGCGAATTGACGTGGCAGCGTTGTGGGACGCCAATTGCGTGAATGACGCTCTCAAAAATTACATTTCCTCTATAGCATTAGTAGCATTATTATAATAATATCTCAATAGCCCCCCCCCCCCCCACGTGCCCCTATGCTACCGTATTCTCCCGATGTGTGGAGACCCTCCGGGAGAGTGACTGCCACGGCTCGAACGTGGCGCCCGTGGTTCACGACGAAGTGACTCAAATCTCATGGCACGCCGCGTGTGTTGCGCGCATGGCTCGCACGCGCGCGCCTCCCGGATTAACTTTTGTTTTAAAATACGGGGGGGGGGGGGGGTTGGGGGTGGGTGAGAGGGGGCTTATAATCGTGAGAATACGGTAAATGCGAGCTAGCAGGATTCAATTACAGCGTGGCTGAGTCACAGGCAGAGGGGGGGGGGGGGGTGGAGGTGTCGAGCCAGGGACGTGAACAGGGTTAGGGAGTCGAGAGCACGGACGACTGGGGGAAGGCCAGTTTCAGACTGTGGGAGCAGCAGAGGGCGATGAGCGACCGAACTCGCACCGAGCGAATGCTTGACTCGGTGATTGGACAGAAAGCCTCGGTTGCTGGAGCGGAGAGTGCAAGAGCAAATGAGAGGGCAGAGGTAGGAGAGTGCGTGGAGGGGAGTGGAGTGAGATGAGAGGGGAGAGGCAGGAGAGTGTGTGGAGGGGAGTGGAATGAGATGAGAGGGGAGAGGTAGGAGAGTGAGTGGGGGGAGTGGAGTGAGATGAGAAGGGAGAGGGAGGAGAGTGAGTGGGGGGAGTGGAGTGAGATGAGAAGGGAGAGGTAAGAAAATATTTCGTTGCCTTCAACGAGTACCTGGCGCAATGTGTAGTAAGCATCAGCACGGGGAAGACAAAAGTGGTCGGCTAAGGTCCTGGGCCACACCATCGCATCGTGCGCGCCGTGCTCGCTAACAGCATTTGCCCCTTTAGTCTGTGACAAGCTATACGGGGGTGGGGGGGGGGTGGGGAAGGGTGTTTGTCTTTGTATGAGACCCATAGGGGAAACCCCTCACCCAGGAAAACATCGTGGCACAAAGTGGGGATGACCGTGCTGAGGCTGCGGAGCCTCATATATTGTAAGAAGCCACCCCCTGTGAGTGGCTGGCTGAGGTGCCATCTGCTGAGGAAGTACTGAAGGCGATCCGGAGTCTGAGACCAGGAAAGGCACGAGGCAGAGATGATCTCCCAAGCGAAATGCTGAGGGAGGGTGGCGTTTGTGCACAGACTGCCCTATATGACATCATAACAACAGTCTGGACCACTGGACGGGTTCCGCAGGATTGGAAGGATGCCCTGGTGGTCCCCCTCTTTAAGAAGGGGGACCGCACAGACTGTAACAACTACAGGGGCATCTCACTCCTCAGTGTGCCGGGAAAGGTCCTGGCAAGGATTATTCAATATCGCCTTGCCAAGCACGCTGAGGAAAGGCTTGTGGAGCCCCAATGCGATTTCAGGAAAGGGCGGTCCTGCACAGATGCCATATTTTCTGTCCGTCTGCTACAGCAGAGGTGTAGGGAATTCCAACAAGACCTACATCTCTGCTTTATTGACCTGGTCAAGGCCTATGATACCATCAGTAGACCAGGGCTCTGGGTTGTTCTTCGTGCTTTTGGAGTCCCTGACCCTCTGCTCACGATCATTAAGGACCTTCATGATGGTGAGTCGGCCCGGGTAAAACTACGTGGCCGGGAGTCAGAGCCATTCCCTGTACACCTTGGGGTGCGACAGGGATGTCCTCTGGCTCCCACATCATTTAACATCTATTTTCACCACGTAGTTCGTGAAGCCTTCAATAGCTGTACCGGCGGAATCTCCATTTGGTACAGATATAATGGGAGGCTGATCGATGCCCGGGTGCGGTCAAGGGATGGCTCCCTATTGCTCAACCACGTTATGTATGCCGATGATTTGGTAATAGCTGCTCATTTAGAGGAGGAGTTGGAGACGCTGCTGCTGAGACTGGAGCGTGCCACTAAGAGATGGGGCCTTGCCATCAGCCCCACCAAAACTAAGCACCTGCCTGGGTATTTTGTACCATCGGACACTGCACCCCCACAACTTCCAATCGGTGATGGGGCAGTTGTGGAGAGAGTGGAGAGTTTTCCATACCTGGGCAGAGTGCTTATGACTGGCTCCAGTTTAACAGCAGAGGTCTCACTTCGAATCAGTCGAGCGGCAATATCTTTTCATCGGTTGCGTAACGCTGTGTGGAAACTACCTGGTCTGTCGCTCCGCATTAAGCTTCAGGTCTTCTCGGCCACGGTCATTCCCTCCCTTCTCTACGCTTGCGAAACGTGGACCCCCTTAATGGAATATCTTCGCCGGTTAGAAACATTTAGGCTAGCCTGCCTACGATCCATCCAGGGTTGAACCAGGCTGGATTGTGTGAGGAGCTCACAATTCCTTGAAAGATCTGGGCAAGGTCCCATCGGTGAGCTCTTCTGGCAGGCAAGGCTGCGTTGGCTGGGTCATGTAGCCCGCATGCCCAGCCACCGCATGCCGAAACAGCTTTTGTTCGGCCGGATCGAGGGGGCTAAACGGGCGCGGCACGAGCTAGATAAGAGATGGAGTGATGTGGTACAGGAGGACGTGGAGCAGAGTGGACTTGCCGATGACTGGTACCAGTGGTGTCAAGATCGGCCTCTGTGGAGGAGGCGCGTGAAGGACGCTACTGGGCAGTTGGAGGCAGTCGCCCTCCAACAACAACGGAGGGTGGAGGAGCGACGTTCACAACAACGAGCGGAGCGCCGGGTGGCTAAAGCACAGCAGATTGGCACAGTAGGGGGCACAGGTGGTGCATCAGCCAGTCATCTCAGTCAGTCGACCCGTGGCACTTTGATCTGCCCCGTGACCTCCTGCCAGCGGGCATTCGACACTTCACGTGGCGTCAAGATGCACATGGCCTGGCACAAGCGTCGTGGTGACGTCACCGCCACTTAGTGGCGAATGGCGGTAGTTGTATGAGTTTGCGTGTATGAGTGAGCGTGTGTATGAGTTTGTGTGTATGAGTTAGCTTGTGTATGAGTTTGTGTGTATGAGTGTGTGTGAGTTAGCGTGTGTATGACTTTGTGTGTGTATGAGTTTGCGTGTATGAGATAGCTTGTGTATGAGTTTGCGTGTATGAGTTAGCTTGTGTATGAGTTTGTGTATGAGTAAGCGTGTGTTTGAGTTTGTGTGTATGAGTTTGTGTGTATGAGTTAGCGTGTGTATGAGTTTGTGTGTGTATGAGTTTGTGTGTGTATGAGTTTGTGTGTATGAGTTAGCGTGTGTATGAGTTAACGTGCGTATGAGTTTGTTGTGTGTGAGTTAGCTTGTGTATGAGTTTGTGTGTATGAGTTTGTGTGTATGACTTAGCGTGTGTATGAGTTTGTGTGTGTATGAGTTTGTGTGTATGAGTTAGCGTGTTTATGAGTTTGTGTGTTTGAGTTAGCGTGTAAATGAGTTTGTGTGTTTGAGTTAGGTTGTGTATGAGTTAGCGTGTGTATGAGTTTGTGTGTATGAGTTTGTGTGTATGAGTTAGCTTGTGAATGAGTTTGTGTGTATGACTTAGCTTGTGTATGAGTCTGTGTGTATGAGTTTGTGTATGAGTTTGTGTGTGTATGAGTTTGTGTGTGTATGAGTTAGCGTGTGTATGAGTTAGTGTATGAGTTTATGTGTATGAGTTTGTGTGTATGAGTTAGGGTGTGTATGAGTTTGTGTGTATGAGTTAGCGTGTGTATGAGTTAAAGTGTATGAGTTTGTGTGTATGAGTTAGGGTGTGTATGAGTTTGTGTGTATGAGTTTGTGTGTATGAGTTAGCGTGTGTATGAGTTTGTGTGTGTATGAGTTTGTGTGTATGAGTTAGCGTGTGTATGAGTTTGTGTGTATGAGTTAGCGTGTATATGAGTTTGTGTGTTGAGTTAGCTTGTGTATGAGTTTGTGTGTATGAGTTTGTGTGTATGAGTTAGCGTGTGTATGAGTTTGTGTGTATGAGTTAGCGTGTATATGAGTTTGTGTGTTTGAGTTAGCTTGTGTATGATTAGCGTGTGTATGAGTTTGTGTGTATGAGTTTGTGTGTATGAGTTTGTGTGTATGAGTTTGTGTGTATGAGTTAGGGTGTGTATGAGTTTGTGTGTATGAGTTTGTGTGTATGAGTTAGCGTGTGTATGAGTTTGAGTGTATGAGTTAGCGTGTATATGAGTTTGTGTGTTTGAGTTAGCTTGTGTATGAGTTAGCGTGTGTATGAGTTTGTGTGTATGAGTTTGTGTGTATGAGTTTGTCTGTATGAGTTCGCTTGTGAATCAGTTTGTGTGTATGACTTTGCTTGTGTATGAGTTTGTGTGTATGAGTTTGTGTGTATGAATTTGTGTGTATGAGTTTGTGTGTGTATGAGTTAGCGTGTGTATGAGTTAGAGTGTATGAGTTAGAGTGTATGAGTTTGTGTGTATGAGTTAGCGTGTAAATGAGTTTGTATGTTTGAGGTAGTGTGTGTATAAGTTAGAGTGTATGAGTTTGTGTGTATGAGTTAGCGTGTGTATGAGTTTGTGTGTATGAGCTAGCTTGAGTATGAGTTTGTGTGTATGACTTAGCTTGTGTATGAGTTTGTGTGTATGAGTTAGCGTGTGTATGAGTGTGTGTGTATGAGTTTGTGTGTATGAGTTAACGTGTGTATGAGTTAGCGTGTGTATGAGTTTGTGTGTATGAGTTTGTGTGTATGACTTAGCTTGTGTATGAGTTTGTGTGTATGAGTTTGTGTGTATGAGTTAGGGTGTGTATGAGTTTGTGTGTATGAGTTAGCGTGTGTATGAGTTTGTGTGTATGATTTAGCGTGTGTATGAGTTAGAGTGTATGAGTTTGTGTGTATGAGTATGTGTATGAGTTTGTGTGTGTTTGAGTGTGTGTATGAGTTTGAGTGTGTATGAGTTATCGTGTATGAGTTTGTGTGTATGAGTTTGTGTGTATGAATTTGTGTGTATGAGTTTGTGTGTGTATGAGTTAGCGTGTGTATGAGTTAGAGTGTATGAGTTTATGTGTATGAGTTTGTGTGTATGAGTTAGGGTGTGTATGAGTTTGTGTGTATGAGTTAGCGTGTGTATGAGTTAGAGTGTATGAGTTTGTGTGTATGAGTTAGCGTGTGTATGAGTGTGTGTGTATGAGTTTGTGTGTATGAGTAAACTTATGTATGAGTAAGCGTGTGTATGAGTTTGTGTGTATGAGTTTGTGTGTATGACTTAGCTTGTGTATGAGTTTGTGTGTATGAGTTAGCTTGTGTTTGAGTTAGCGTGTGTATGAGTTTGTGTGTATGAGTTTGTGTGTATGACTTAGCTTGTGTATGAGTTTGTGTGTATGACTTAGCTTGTGTATGAGTTTGTGTGTATGAGTTAGCGTGTGTATGAGTGTGTGTGTATGAGTTAGAGTGTGTATGAGTTAGCGTGTATGAATTAGCTTGTGTACGAATTTGTGTGTATGAGTTTGTGTGTATGAATTTTTGCATGTGAGTTTGTGTGTATGAGTTTGTGTGTATGAGTTAGCGTGTGTATGAGTTAGAGTGTATGAGTTTGTGTGTATGAGTTAGCGTGTGTATGAGTTAGAGTGTATGAGTTTATGTGTATGAGTTAGCGTGTGTATGAGTTTGTGTGTATGAGTTAGCTTGTGTATGAGTTTGTGTATGAGTTTGTGTGTATGAATTTGTGTGTATGAGTTTGTGTGTATGAGTTAGCGTGTGTATGAGTTTGTGTGAATGAATTTGTGTGTTTGAGTTTGTATGTATGAGTTATCGTGTGTTTGAGTTTGTGCGTATAAGTTTGTGTGTATGAGTTTGTATGTATGAGTTTGTGTGTATGAGTTTGTGAGTATGAGTTTGTGTGTATGAGTTTGTGTGTATGAGTTAGCGTGTGTATGAGTTTGTGTGTATGAGTTAGCTTGTGTATGATTATGTGTGTATGAGTTAGCGTGTGTATGAGCGTGTGTGTATGAGTTTGTGTGTATGAGTTAGGTTGTGTATGAGTTTGTGTGTATGAGTTAGCATGTGTATGAGTGTGTGTTTGTGTATGAGTTAGAGTGTGTATAAGTTAGCGTGTATGAGTTTGTGTGTATGAGTTAGCTTGTGTATGAGTTTGTGTATGAGTTTGCGTGTATGAATTTGTGTGTATGAGTTTGTGTGTATGAGTTTGTGTGTATGAGTTAGCGTGTGTATCAGTTAGAGTGTATGAGTTTGTGTGTATGAGTTTGTATGTATGAGTTAGCTTGTGTATGAGTTAGCTTGTGTATGCGTTTGAGTGTATGACTTAGCTTGTGTATGAGTTTGTGTGTATGAGTTAGCGTGTGTATAAGTGTGTGTATGAGTTTGTTTGTATGAGTTAGCTTGTGTATGAGTTTGTGTGTATGACTTAGCTTGTGTATGAGCTTGTGTGAATGAGTTAGCGTGTGTATGAGTCAGCGTGTGTATGAGTTAGAGTGTGTATGAGTTTGTGTGTTTGAGTTTGTGTATGAGTTTGTGCGTATGAGTTTGTGTGTATGAGTTGTATATATGAGTTTGTGTGTATGGGTTAGCGTGTGTATGAGTTAGAGTGTATGAGTTTGCGTGTATAAGTTAGCGTGTGTATGAGTTTGTGTATAAGTTTGTGTGTATGAGTTAGCGTGTGTATGAGTTTGCGTATAAGTTAGTGTGTATGAGTTAGAGTGTGTATGAGTTTTTGTGTTTGAGTTTGTGTGTATGAGTTAGCGTGTGTATGAGTTTGTGTGTATGAGTTTGTGCGTATGAGTTTGTGTGTATGAGTTTGTATGTATGAGTTTGTGTGTATGAATTAGCATGTGTATGAGTTAGAGTGTATGAGTTTGCGTGTATAAGTTAGCGTGTGTATGAGTTTGTGTATAAGTTTGTGTGTATGAGTTAGCGTGTGTATGAGTTTGCGTATAAGTTTGTGTGTATGAGTTAGAGTGTGTATGAGTTTGTTTGTTTGAGTTTGTGTGTATGAGTTAGCGTGTGTATGAGTTTTGTGTATGAGTTTGTGCGTATGAGTTTGTGTGTATGAGTTTGTACGTATGAGTTTGTTTGTATGAGTTAGCGTGTGTATGAGTTAGAGTGTATGAGTTTGCGTGTATAAATTGGCGTGTGTATGAGTTTGTGTATAAGTTTGTGTGTATGAGTTAGCATGTGTATGAGTTTGCATATAAGTTTGTGTGTGAGTTTGTGTGTGTATGAGTTTGTGTGTGTATGAGTTCGTTTGCGCATGAGTAAACGCGTGTTTAGTGTGAAAGAGTTAGAATAATTATTAGATATTTACTCAGGAAATCCACACCGATTCAGAAGAAATGTTTTCACGAGGATCCTGCTACATTGGGGTGTTAGGGCAACCCCGGACACACCGTGTGTTGCTTCTAAGGTAGGTCGACTCAGCCTCAAATGAGTACGTGGTGCGGTGTGTAGTAAACATCGCCACTGGGAAGACAAAGGCGGCCGGGCGTGGTGCTGGCCACCCACCCCCTCATGTGCCGTGCCGGCCTTCATAGGTGCTGCTCGCCAACAGCACTTGCCCCAACAGTCTGTTAAGGCTACACGGAGGATCTTTGTCTTTGTAGGGTAACCCCGACCACACTGAGTGTGCATTTTTATTCGCTATGGGAGGGAACCCCACGCAGGACACGGGGGAGAACATGCAAACTACAAAGACAAAGATCACCCGTATAGCCTTAAGAGACTGTTGGGGCAAGTGCTGTTAGCGAGTAGCACCTATGAAGACCTGGACGGTGCACGAAGTGGTCGGTTGGGTGGCCAGCACCATGCCCGGCCGCCTTTGTTTCCACCGCGACGACGTTTACACATCGCACCAAATGCTCATTTGAGGCTGAGTCGACCTACGAACACTAAAGACTCATTCACTCACGCTCTAGCGAACATAGGGGTGGACATACAAACTCCTCTGACACACTCTGCAGAATAAGGCGGGAGGGGAGGGGAGTGTAACATACAAACCCCGCACGTAAAATGTGCCCGGGTCCGGAATCGAACCGAGGTTGTTCTTCCTAACAGGCGCGTTCTGGGCACTGCGCTGTCAAGCCCGATCGCGATGGGTGACACCCACGTGGTGCGAGACTCTGTCAAAGGGCACTGGGATAGGGAGCAAACTCCCCGTGCATGCATCGCGTTACAGGGGCTCACCCCTCCCCACCTCCTCCCCCCTCACACACACACACACCCACACACACCCACACACCCACAACCACACACACACCCACACACCCACACACACCTACACACACACACACACAGACACCCACACACAGACACCCACACACAGACACCCACACAGACACACACACAGACACACACCCACACACACACAAAGTGTTAACAGGCATCGCATTCGGGAACAATCCAGCAACGGAGTCTACGAGCAGAGTGATGAACGGGCAACGGCCACCCCGAGAATCGTCTCTCCGCAATTTCCTCCGAAGCCCCGGGATCTCCTCTACCCCCTGCATCTCCTCCCTCCCTCCCTCTGAACTTCCCACTCTCCTCCTCCTCGTGGGCTCTCCCTTCTCACCAGCACCAGCACCACCCCGCCTCCATCACGAGCATCAAGGCGACTCACCTCCCCCGGCTCGCACCGCGACTACGACCGCCCAACCCGCTCGAAGTAAAGGGGAAGGTCCCCCGCGTAGCCTCGGCACGCTTCTGGGGGCAAGTGCAGTCCCGCGAGCGGCGCCTCACGAAGGGGGCAGGGACGGCGCGTCGAGGCGGTGGGGGGTTGGGTGGACAAGGGCCACCCGTTCGCTCACTCACTCGCATCTCCACCACCCACACCACCACCACCCAAATCCATCCCCAGCACCCCACCCCTTCACCACCCCCCCCTCTCTCTACCCCCCCTTTCCCCCAACCATTAAGGTCGCGAATACCGTGACTACTTAAAGCCCGATCATTGCACACCGCGGATGCCACTCGCTGCAAGGAGCTCAACGCAGCGGCGCTCACTCACGCAAGCGACTTGGAGCAGCAACAGCAGTAGCAGCAGCAGCAGGAGGAGGTTGCAGCAAGAGTCGGCCACGTCCCCGGCTAACGAGGTTGGGTGGGGGGGAACGCTTGCTCGCTTTTTCCCGTGCTCCCCGAGAGAGCGAGAGAGAGCGAGAGAGGAGAGAAGAGAGGGCTTCAGAACGCCGGCCGGGGAAGCTGCCGCAAGGCACGAGTTGTCAGCCCCGGGATTTAACTCGCGGCCAACTCGAGTGACCTCGTGAAACAACTAACCAGCAACCGGCATTAACAAACAACAACAACAAGCGTCATCATCATCAGCAGCAGAAGTGCCATCAGCAGGGACATCAGCAGCAGCATCATCATCAGCAGCATCATCATCAGAAGTGCCATCAGCAGCAGCAACATCAGCAGCAGCATCATCAGCAGCAGCAGCATTGCGTAGCTTGATCTCCAGGCGAAGGTGAGTGATGTGCGCCAGGCGCGTGGACCCGGCGTTTTGTGCGGGTTGGTCGAAAAACGAGAGGCGTGAGTGAGTGGGAGTGTGTGAGTGAGTGTGTTAATGTGTGAGTGTGAGTGAGTGTGTGTGAGTGAGTGTGTGAGTGAGTGAGTGGGAGTGTGTGAGTGTGTGAGTGTGTGTGAGTGAGTGTGTGAGTGAGTGGGAGTGTGTGAGTGAGTAAGTGTGTGAGAGTGTGAGTGTGTGTGAGTGTGTGTGAGTGTGTGAGTGAGTGTGTTAGTGTGTGAGTGAGTGTGAGTGTGTGTGAGTGTGTGTGAGTGTGTTAATGTGTGTGAGTGTGTGAGTGAGTGTGTGAGTGAGCGAGTGACTGAGTGAGCGAGTGACTGAGTGAGTGTGTGAGCGAGTGAGTGTGTGAGTGTGTGTGTAAGTGTGTGAGTGAGTGATTGTGTGAGTGTGACTGTGTGAGCGAGTGACTGAGTGAGTGAGTGTGGGAGTGAGTGAGTGACTGAGTGACTGAGTGTGTGAGTGAGTGTGAGTAAGTGGGAGTGTGTGTGTGTATGTCAGTGAGTGAATGGGAGTGAGTGTGAGTGTGTGAGAGAGTGTGTGTGAGTGAGTGAGTCTGTGATAATGTGTGTGAGTGAGTGTGTGAGTGAGTGTGTGAGTGAGTGTGAGTGAGTGAGTGAGTGTGAGTTGAGCGAGTGTGGGAGTGTGAGTTGAGTGTGTATGTGTGAGTGTGAGTTGAGTGAGTGTTGGGGAGAGAGTGAGTGTGAGTGTGACTTGAATATGTGTGAGTGTGTGAGTGAGTGAGTGGGAGTATGTCAGTGAGTGAATGGGAGTGAGTGTGAGTGAGTGTGTGAGTGAGTGGGAGTGAGTGGGAGTGTGTGAGTGTGTCTTAATGTGTGTGAGTGAAGGTGGGAGTGAGTGTGAGTGAGTTTTTTGAGTGTTAGTGTGAATGAATGTGTGGGAGTGAGTGTGGGTGTGAGTGTGTGAGTGCGGGTGTGATTGAGTGTGAGTGAGTGTCCGGGGAGCGGTAGTGTAGTGGTTAGTGCGCTGCGCTACGAACCCGACGCCCCGAGTTCGATTCCCGCTCATGGCCAATACCAGTAACAATTATCTGTACCCATCCTGGACCTCCCCTATGTCTACTAGTCCTCAGATTAGTACCTGGTCCGGTGTCTAAACATCGCAAATGGGGAGAAAGAGGCGACCGGGGATGGTGCTGAACCAACTACCCCCTCGTGTGCCGTGCCGGCCATCGTGAGTGCTCGCTAACAGCACTTGCCCCGACTCTCTGTTTACCGTCATGCGGCTGGCTGGCCTGAGAAAGTGGTCAAAGTTCCACGGTCTCGCGGCAGAGAGAGGTCGGTTCCATTGTGCGCGCAAAAAAACACCGCGTGGGTGATTTGGCTGGGCTGTACGGCAGCGTTGCCTTCGGGATAAGGAGGGGTGAGTGTTGATTGTGAATTTTTAACACCGATTATGCCGGCAGCTTGAAAGATGCAGTGGGCCGAGCGGCTCAGAGAGGTCAGAAGACGCGAAGCCGGCAACGCTGAGGGCCTGGGTTCGAATCCGGGCATCTCAGACACTGCCCGTGCTGAAACCGAGTTCTGGAGCGGAGTGAATTTATTGGCTCAGCCCGGTCATTGATGACTCTCAAGACTCGCATAGAGATCCGTAGACTCACACAGAGACCCATAGACACACACAGAGACACATAGACTCACACAGAGACCCATAGACACACACAGAGACACATAGACTCACACAGAGACCCATAGACTCGCACAGAGACCCATAGACTCACATAGAGACCCATAGACTCACACAGAGACCCATAGACTCACACAGAGACCCATAGACACACACAGAGACACATAGACGCACACAGAGACCCATAGACTCGCACAGAGGCACATAGACTCACATAGAGACCCGTAGATTCACGCAGACATCTATAGAATCACATAGAGACCCATAAACTCACACAGAGACCCATAAACACACACAGAGACCCATAGACACACACAGAGACCCATAGACACACAGAGACCCGTAGACTCACGCAGACATCTATAGAATCACACAGAGACCCATAGACTCACACAGAGACCCATAGACACACACAGAGACCTGTAGACTCACGCAGACATCTATAGAATCACACAGAGACCCATAGACTCACACAGAGACCCATAGACACACACAGAGACCCGTAGACTCACGCAGACATCTATAGACACACACAAAGACCCATAGACTCACATAAACTGAGCTGTGAGTAGAGCAGCTTCTTCAGTGTCGGTGGCTTTATCCCCAGCCACCAATGATGGAGCATTAAAACATCAAATAAAAGGTTCACGTCTTCACACAGCTTGGCAACACCGTCAGCTGTGAGGCTCACAGCTGACGGTTTGGTTGACGTGCGGGGCGAGCAGGCAACAGGCGGCGTGTTGCCTGCTCGCGTGAACAACAGAGGCCGCTGCAACGCGACTTCGGCGCGAGCTCCGTGACATTGTCTTCCGCGGCCGTTTTAAACACGCGTTCGAGTGCACTGCTGGCTGTAGAAAACTGAAAATGTTTTTTTTTTAAAATGACTTATAGGCTCGCGTTGTCACAGGACATGAGCCCTGGCGGAGGAAGTTTGAATGAAAATTGAGGAGGCGCTGCAGTTTGCCGGAGCTGAGTTCGATTCCCCACCACGGCTAACATCAGTGGCGGCGAAGTGATATCGGAAATTTACTCTGGGACCACCCACCATCATCTATGCCATAGGTTCAACCAACCCGTACTGACCAGCGTGGTGAAGTATGGTCAAAGGACCTCTCACCACCCCCCACCCCCTTCCTACCTCCATGACCGGCACAAACTTTGGATCGACAGTGTTGTACATAATAATAATTATTAATGATGCATTGATATGAAACTGCGTGTCGAATCAACGCTGTTCCCGTGATATCCGTGAGCACGTGTGCTTGCTGTGGGGGTGGGGGGAGGCTGTTCACGGCCCCAAGCGCCTGGCCACGGATAGCGCCCACCCCCTCGTGTGCTGTCCCGGCCTTCATAGCTGCTCGCTAACAGCGCTTGCCCCAACAGTCTGTTAAGACTTTACGGGGGATCTTTGTCTTTTATGAGTTAGCGTGTGTATGAGTTTGTGTGTGTGTATAAGTTAGAGTGCGTATGAGTTAGCGTGTGTATGAGTTTGTGTGTATGAGTTTGTGTGTATGAGTTTGTGTGTATGAGTTAGCGTGTGTATGAGTTTGTGTGTATGAGTTTGTGTGTATGAGTTTGTGTGTATGAGTTTGTGTGTGTATTAGTTTGTATGTATGAGTTTGTGTATGTATGAGTTAGCGTGTGTATGAGTTACAGTGTGTATGAGTTTGTGTGTATGAGTTTGTGTGTATGAGTTAGCGTGTGTATGAGTTTGTGTGTATGAGTTAGCGTGTGTATGAGTTTGTGTGTATGAGTTAGCGTGTGTATGAGTTAGTGTGTGTATGAGTTTTGTGTGTATAAGTTAACGCGTGTTTAGAGTGAACGAGTTAGAATAATAATTAGATATTTACTCAGGAAATCCACACTGATTCTGTATAAATATTTTCACGAGGATCCTGCTACATTGGGGTGTTAGGGAAACCCCGGCCACACTGAGTGTGTGCTACGGTAGGTCGACTCAGCCTCAAATGAGTACCTGGTGCGGTGTGTAGTAAACATCGCCACTGGGGGAGACAAAGGCGGCCGGGCGTGGTGTTGGCCACCCATCCCCTCGTGTGCCGTGCCGGCCTGCACAGGTGCTGCTCGCTAACAGCACTTGCCCCTACAGTCTGTTAAGGCTACACGGAGCACTTTTATCTTGCAACCGCATGGCATTAAGAATGATCAATGAGACGAGTGGTCGGCCTTTGCTCGATCCACTGCTGCATGAAGGTCTCCTGCCCACGCCGTCTCAGTCAGGGGGTTTGGCCCAGGGGGGTTGTTCCAGGGGGGTTTGTTCCAGGAGGTTTGTTCCTAGGGGGTTTGTTCCAGGGAGGTTGTTCCAGGGGGGTTGTTCCAGGGGGTTTGTTCAAGGGGGTTTGTTCCAGGAGGTTTGCTCCTAGGGGGTTTGTTCCAGGAGGTTTGTTCCTAGGGGGTTTGTTCCAGGGAGGTTGTTCCAGGGGGGTTGTTCAAGAGGGGTTGTTCCAGAGGGGTTGTTCAAGAGGGGTTGTTCCAGGGGGTTTGGTCCAGGGGGTTTGTTCCAGGGGGGGTTGTTCCAGGGGAGTTGTTCCAGGGGGTTTGTTCCAGGGGGGTTGTTCCAGGGGGTTTGTTCAAGGGGGTTTGTTCCTAGGGGGGTTGTTCCTAGGGGGTTGTTCCTAGGGGGTTGTTCCTAGGGGGTTGTTCCTAGGGGGTTGTTCCAGGGGGTTGTTCCTAGGAGGTTTGTTCCAGGGGGGGTTGTTCCTAGGGGGGTTGTTCCTAGGGGGTTTGTTCCAGGGGGTTGTTCCAGGGTGTTTGTTCCAGGGGGGGTTGTTCCAGGGGGGTTGTTCCAGGGGGGTTTTGCCCCCTAGACACCAGAACAAGATCCCTCGACCCGAGCTGCCCCCTAGATACCAGAACAAGACCCCTAGACCCGAGCGATAGTGAGAGGGGTAGTGACGGGGATAGTGATAGTGGTAGTGATAGGGGTAAGGGTAGTGATAGCTGACCAGAGTGGTGAAGTATGGCGCGAGTGAAAAGACCCGCCACGTCATTGTTTATTTACGCGTGCGCGTTGTGGATGTCCCATATGGCTTTGATTGTAAGCACACACGCACACACAAAGACAAAGATCCCCCGTATAGCTACAACCGACTTTGGGGGCAAGTCCTGTTAGCGAGCAGCATCCGCGAAGGCCGGCACGGCACTCGAGCGGGTGTGTGGCCAACGCCACACCCGGCCGCCTTTGTCTCTCCCTAGTACTGGGTTTTCTTTACCTCACCAGGTACTTGCTTGACTAAGAGAGACCCAGGACCGGTTTAAATAATCGTCACTGGCGTTGGCCGTGAGCGGGAATCGAACTCGGGCCGCCGGGTTCGTAGTGCAGCGTAGCGCTAACCGCTACACTACCGCACACACACACAACAACAGCAACCCCCATTCGCCACTAAGTGGCGGTGACATCACCACGGCGCTTGTGCCAGGCTAGGTGCACCATGTTAAGGCCACGTGAAGTGTCGAACGCCCGCTGGCAGGAGGTCACGGGGCAGACCCAGCAGGTGCCACGGGTCGACTGACATTGAGTGGCCGATGCACCACCTGTGCCCCCCCTACAGTGCCAACTTGCTGTGCTTTAGCCGCCCGGCGCTCCGCTCGTTGTTGTGAGTCGTCGCTCCTCCACACACACACACGTGGCACACGCACGTGATTCCTGACGCCCGTAATGTCGCTTGCAGCTGTAACGTCCACAGATTGTCAGAAATTGCTAACAAAGTGTGGGGTGTGGGCCATATCTGCAGTGCGTGTGTGTGCGCACGTGCTACGGGGAGCGGTAGTGTAGTGGTTCGCCTCACTACCGACCTGCCTCAACCCGAGTTCGATTCCCGCTCGCGGCCAACAATCGGTGACGAATTTCTGATCCGGCCCTGGGCCTCCCCTAGGTCGACTCAGGCTTAAAAAATAAAGTAGCACTGTGCTGTACCCGGTGCGTAAAAATCAGCACTGGGGAGAGACAAAGGCGGCCGGGCGTGGTTTCTGGTCAGCCACATCAACCCCCTCTATGTGCGCCGTGCCAACACCACAATAGGCGCTCGCTAACAACGCTTGCCCCAAAACTCTATCCAGCCGATAGCACACAAGGTGAGTCTTGTGTGTGAGTGATCGCTATTGATGTTACTCCGACTCGGTACTGTGGGAAGACAAAGGCGGCCGGGCGTGGCGTTGGCCACCCACGAAGCCCTCTCGTGCGCCGTGCCGCCCTATCAAAGGCGCTGCGCGCTGACAGCCCTTGGCCCCCAAAAGAGGAGTCTGTTACAGGCTACAACGGAGGTGGTGTTGGATCTTTGTCTTTTGATGATGTTACCGATTGCCTCCGCGATGGGCCACGTGACTACCCGTGCGCCCCCCCCCCCTCGCTCAGAGCGGGTGCCCCCTCCGAATCTCCCAAGGCCACGGGCAAGGAGGAGACCCCGAGACAAGACATTTGTCCGCCCTCCCACCTCCTCCCCCATCTGAATCTTAATCCCATCCACAACCGCCGCCGATACTAACTCGAAACAGAGCGTCTCGGGAACAGCTGATCGGCATGACGACAGACCCGCCCGCCACACGCACTCCGCTTACAAGAGACATCCTCGGAAGCCCCCCCCACCCTCCCCAAACTCCTTCACTCTGTACTCCCTCTTTCACTCTGTACTCCCTCCTTCACTCTGCACTGCCTCCTTCACTCTGCACTGCCTCCTTCACTCTACACTGCCTCCTTCACTCTGCACTCCTTCCCTCCTTCACTCTGCACTGCCTCCTTCACTCTGTACTCCCTCCTTCACTCTGTACTCCCTCTTTCACTCTGTACTCCCTCCTTCACTCTGCACTGCCTCCTTCACTCTGCACTGCCTCCTTCACTCTGCACTGCCTCCTTCACTCTGCATTCCTTCCCTCCTTCACTCTGCACTGCCTCCTTCACTCTGCACTGCCTCCTTCACTCTACACTGCCTCCTTCACTCTGTACTCCCTCCTTCACTCTGTACTCCCTCTTTCACTCTGTACTCCCTCCTTCACTCTGCACTGCCTCCTTCACTCTGCACTGCCTCCTTCACTCTACACTGCCTCCTTCACTCTGCACTGCCTCCTTCACTCTGTACTCCCTCCTTCACTCTGTACTCCCTCTTTCACTCTGTACTCCCTCCTTCACTCTGCACTGCCTCCTTCACTCTGCACTGCCTCCTTCACTCTGCACTGCCTCCTTCACTCTGCACTGCCTCCTTCACTCTGCACTGCCTCCTTCACTCTGCACTGCCTCCTTCACTCTGCACTGCCTCCCTATAGCGAGGTGGTCACGTGTTTTGCTCACATCGATGTCAACGGTCACCTCGAGACGGGGAGGAACACCGCGGTGGCATTTTGTCTCTGTAACCCCCCACACACCACAACAACAACACACCACAACAACAACACACCACAACAACAACACACCACAACAACAACACACACACACCACAACAACAACAACACACCCACACACCACAACAACACACCACAACAACAACACACCCACACACCACAACAACACACCCACACACCACCACAACAACAACAACAACACACCCACACACCACAACAACAACACACCCACACACAACAACAACAACACACCCACACACCACAACAACACACCACAACAACAACAACAACACACCCACACACCACAACAACACACCCACACACCACAACAACACACCCATACACCACAACAACAACAACACACCCACACACCACAACAACACAACACACCCACACACCACAACAACACACCCACATACCACAACAACAACACACCCACACAGCACAACAACAACACACCCACACACCCACACACCACAACAACAACACACCACAACAACAACAACACACCCACACACCACAACAACACACCCACACACCACACCCACACACCACAAAAACAAGACACCACAACAACAACAAACCCACACACCACAACAACACACCCACACACCACAACAACACACCCACACACCACAACAACACACCCACACACCACAACAACACACCCACACACCACAACAACACAACAACACACCCACACACCACAACAACACGACAACAACACACCCACACACCACAACAACACAACAACACACCCACACACCACAACAACACACCAACACACCCACAGACCACAACAACACAACACAACAACAACACAACAACAACACACCACAACAACACAGCAACACACCCACACACCGCAACAACAACACACCACAGCAACACACCCATACACCACAACAACACAACAACACACCCACACACCACAACAACAACACACCACAACAACAACAACACAACAACAACAACAACACACCCACACACCACAACAACAACACACCCATACACCACAACAACACAACAACACACCCACACACCACAACAACAACACACCACAACAACAACAACACAACAACAACACACCCACACACCACAACAACACAACAACAACACACCCACACACAACAACAACACACCCACACACCACAACAACACAACAACACACCCACACACCACAACAACATACCACAACAACAACAACACAACGCTTGCGCGTGTCCGTGCGTTGTTAGAAGCGCGTGGGTGCACCCCGACTCCCACCCATGATGCTGTGGGGGGAGATCGGGGGGGGGGGGTCTCGTCACCCACAGCTCCCACTCTGGGCCCCCTCTCGCAACCCCCAGCGCCCACGCTCCCCAAGAGCGGAGCCCCAATGCACACACCGCCTGCCGAGTCCTGCGTCGTTCCAAACGAGACCCCCCCCCCCCAATCCATCCACCGCCTCTTCCACAGCCCCCACCACTCCAAGTACCCCCCCCCCCTTCCCACCCCCACCCGCCATCCCTCTGTCGTGGGTACCCATTCCCCATCTCGATCATGTCTTCCGTTTTTTTATTTTTAAAGTTATGTTAAGGGCTTTGATCGAAGGTGATTTATAAATATAAAATGTACATACTGTACTATATATATGATCTCTTGTCTTCCTCGTGAAGTTGGCCGAGAACCTCCTCGATTTGCCGATGTGCCCCGTCGAGTGATTTGCTTTCCACCCTCCACCCCACGTCTCGGTTACCGTCTCTCGGTCTTCGTACGCGCGTCTCTTCACTTTCTCACGGTCCGAGTTGCTCGCGACGTGCCCACCACTCCGTCACCTCGGGGCCGCCGGGCCAAAGGCACTGCCACCACCACCAATAACACTTCTACCATCACCACCACCACTACACCACCACCACCACTACACCACCACCACCACCACGAATAACACTTCTACCATCACCACCACCACCACTACATCACCACCACCACCAATAACACTTCTACCATCACCACCACCACTAACCACCACCACCAATAACACTTCTACCATCACCACCACCACTACACCACCACCACCAACACTTCTACCATCACCACCACCACTACATCACCACCACCACCAATAACACTTCTACCACCACCACCAATAACACTTCTACCATCACCACCACCACCACTACTATTGCCCCGACCACCACCACTACATCATCACCACCAATAACACTTCTACCTTCACCACTACCACCACTAGATCACCACCACCACCAATAACACTTCTACCATCACCACCACCACCACCACTACATCACCATCACCACCACCACCAATAACACTTCTACCATCACCACCACCACCAATAACACTAAAACCATCACCACCACCACCAATAACACTTCTACCATCACCACCACCACATCACCACCACCAATAACACTTCTACCATCACCACCACCACCACCAATAACACTAAACCCATCACCACCACCACCACTACTATTGCCCCGACCACCACCACCACTATCGGTGGAGGTGGGCGGTGTGTGGCCGAGTGGTGTTCAAGGCTCCGATGCTGGTGGGAGGTAAGGGCCAAGGGCTTTGAAGGGTGACACGTGGAGGATTTAGAAGCGGCAGTCGGTGATTGTTTTGCTTGGCTTCAGTGGAAAAGAAAGAGAGAGGAAGGGGGGGGGGGGGCAGGAAGCGGCGGGGGGTGAGGTGTGTAAGTAAATAAATAAGACTTCACTCCCCCCCCCGTACCCCCCACGGTCACAGCTCGCTCACTCGGCTCACCGCGAGACGAGGAGCTGCTACCCACGCGTCACCGCGTGTCGTCACGCCGCACGCGGTGACGCGTAGACACGTGTCCCCCCGTGTGTCGTCACGCCGCACGCGGTGACGCGTAGGCACGTGTCCCCCCGTGTGTCGTCACGCCGCACGCGGTGACGCGTAGACACGTGTCCCCCCGTGTGTCGTCACGCCGCACGCGGTGACGCGTAGGCACGTGTCCCCCCGCGTGTCGTCACGCCGCACGCGGTGACGCGTAGGCACGTGATGAGTGCGTGTGGAGGAAAGGGCCCTCGTCCAGCAGTGGATTGGACACAAGAGCAAGTGCCTTCTTGATACCCGATGTCAACTAAACGCATTGGCCCAGAGTGGTGAAGTATGGTCACATATGAGCTACACGGGGAAGTTCCTAGTATCCAGCGGTGGATGGACAAAAGGGAATAATACTGTATACGTGAGTGTGTGGTTGTGTATGTGGGGAGCGGTGGTGTAGCGGTTAGCGTGCTGCGCTACGAACCCGGCGACCTGTGTTCGATTCCCGTTCACGTCCAACACCGGTGACGATTATCTGAACCGGTCGTGGGAATCCCCTAGGTCGACTCGGCCTCCAAATGAGTACCTGGTACCGTGTGTCAGCATCGGCACCAGGGAGACAAAGGTGCCGTGCCGGCCTTCATAGGTGCTCGCTAACAGCACTTGCCCCAACAGTCTGTTGAGGCTATCCGGGGTATCTTTGTCTTTGTCATAGTCGGTGAAGGTAAAGATGGTTCCCACGACACGTCAGATCTTAGCCTTGGCTCGGAATTAGTCAAACATCTTTCCGATAAGTAAGACTCTCTCGTATAAACAAAGGAAGCTGTTGTTAATTGTTATATATATTGCATGCGAACTTACTCGAAAGTGCAGGACACAGCCTCCACGGATTTCTAAGGACACGCGCTCGCCCCTTTCAGGACACAGCTGCCACGGATTTCTATAGACGTACGCTCGCCCCTTTCAGGACACAGCTTCCACGGATTTCTATAGACGCACGCTCGCCCCTTTCAGGAAACAGCTTCCACGGATTTCTATAGACGCACGCTCGCCACTTTCAGGACACAGCTTCCGCGGATTTCTATAGGCGCACGCTCGTCCCTTTCAGGACAGCTTCCACGGATTTCTATAGACGCACGCTCGCCCCTTTCAGGACACAGCTTCCGCGGATTTCTATAGACGCACGCTCGCCCCTTTCAGGAAACAGCTTCCACGGATTTCTATAGACGCACGCTGGCCACTTTCAGGAGACAGCTTCCACGGATTTCTATAGACGCACCCTCGCCCCTTTCAGGACACAGCTTCCACGGATTTCTATAGACGCACGCTCGCCACTTTCAGGACACAGCTTCCACGGATTTCTATAGACGCACGCTCGCCACTTTCAGGAAACAGCTTCCATGGATTTCTATAGACGCACGTTCGCCACTTTCAGGACACAGCTTCCACGGATTTCTATAGACACACGCTCACCCCTTTCAGGAAACAGCTTCCACGGATTTCTATAGACGCACGCTCGCCCCTTTCAGGAAACAGCTTCCACGGATCTCGACAGACACACTCGCTCGCCACTTTCAGGACGCAGCTTCCACGGATGTCCACGGACACCCGCTCGCACCCTTGTTAAGGGGAACGCAGCTTCCACGGATTTCGACAGACGCACTCGCTCGCACCCCGAGGCTATACTTGACGACTGGTCCAGGCGCTACCAATCGCTATAGACTCGGCTCAACATTTTGGATGAAGGAAGGGTGGGGAGGGGTGTGGGAGGCGATATTTGACAATGCTCAGACACAAAACGCCAACTTCTGGATCTTTTCCCGACGCGGTCATTCCCAGCTCGGCCCGATATGCGTCCCGTGTGACTCGTGGAACGTCTCCCCAGCAGCCTTGCGGCACCTATCGCGGCTGGTGCTGTTAGCGAGCACCTATTGGAGCTGGCGTGGCATGCTATGGGGGGGGGGGGGGGTGCGTGGCACGAGCAACTTCATCTCATCGATCACTGATCTCGCCCACGCTCCCGGCAGCAACTCATTTATGGCTGAGTCGACCTAGGGGTGAGGCACAACCGTGAACCCCGCTCAGCAGGGTTGTTCGTGTGCCGGTGCACGAAGCACACGCTGCACCAGCCGTGCCCCCCCCCCCTGCTGTGCCCACTTCTGCTGCACTTAGTCGGCGGCGAGGCGACCTACCTCGGTAGTCCGCCTGGGAACGTCGATTGAGCGGCCCTCGACGCGAATGGATGATGGTAGCCGAGGCGCTCTGTCACTGCAACAGCGGCAGCGGCGGCGCCTTTGGCTATCACAGGAAGGCGCGTGGGGTCCACTCTACTCGCCCACCCTCCAAGAAACAAGACCTCTACACGTAACACGGCCCTACAGAGGACGTTATTGAGATATATAATAGGCGACGTTTCTTAATTGATCTTCCTCCTCCTCCTTCACAACTTTGTTGTATTCTCTCGTAGCAGGGAGAGAGGTCGAGTGATAGGAATGTCCACGTGAGAACGTGGTTGTTCAGCAGCGAGCCCTACAAGAGGCTGTCCGTGCAAGTACAACCTGGACGAGGTTCCATTATCATCACCCCCTCCACTGGTTCCCTTCCCATCATCGGCAGCAGCAGCAGCAACGAACTAACAAAAAAACGTTCTAATGGATAATGTTGGTCGCGAAAGCCTTCGTGTTAAAGTACGTGTGTGTGTGTTGAACTTCTTTTGCGCCGTACGTAGCCAACCGTGCTAATCGGAGGTTGCGGGGAAGGACAACAAACGATGGGTCTCTGCGTGAGTCTATGGGTCTCTGTTGTGAGTCTATGGGTCACTGTGTGAGTCTATGGGTCTCTGTGTGAGTCTATGGGTCTCTGTGTGAGTCTATGGGTCTCTGCGTGAGTCTATGGGTCTCTGTGTGAGTCTATGGGTCTCTGTGTGAGTCTATGGGTGTCTGTGTGAGTCTATGGGTCTCTATGTGAGTCTATGGGTCTCTGCGTGAGTATATGGGTCTCTGTGTGAGTCTATGGGTCTCTGTGTGAGTCTATTGGTGTCTGCGTGAGTCTATGGGTCTCTGTGTGAGTCTATGGGCGTCTCTGTGAGTATATGTATGTATGTGTGAGTCTATGGGTGTCTGTGTGAGTCTATGGGTCTCTGTGTGAGTCTATGGGCCTCTATGTGAGTGTATGTATGTATGTGTGAGTCTATGTGTCTCTGTGTGACTCTATAGGCCTCTATGTGAGTCTATGGCCCTCTATGTGAGTATATGTATGTATGTGTGAGTCTATGGGTCTCTGTGTGAGTCTATAGGCCTCTATGTGAGTATATGTATGTATGTGTAAGTCTATGTGTCTCTATGCGAGTATATGTATGTGTGTGTATGTGTGAGTATATGTATGTGTGAGTGTGTGTGAGTGTGTGTGTATGTATGTGTGTGAGTCTATGTATGTGTGTATAGGGGGAGCGATAGTGTAGCGGTTAGCGCGCTGCGCTATGAACCTGGCGACCCGGGTTCGATTCCCGCTCACGGCCAACACCGGTGACGATTATCTGAACCGGTCCCGGGCCTGCCCTAGGTTGACTCAGCCTCAAATGAGTACCTGGTGCGGTGTGTAAACATTGCCACTAGGGAGACAAAGGCGGTCGGGCGTGGTGCTGCCCACCCACCCCCTCGTGTACCGTTCCGGCCTTCATAGGTGCTCGCTAACAGCACTTGCCCCTACAGTCTGTTAAGGCTATACGGGGGATCTTTGTCTTTGTACGTGTGTATGAGTCTATGTCTACGCTTGCGAAACGTGGGCCCCCCTAATGGAACATCTTCGCCGGTTAGAAACATTTAGGCTAGCCTACGATCCATCCTGGGTTTAACCAGGCTGGATTGTGTGAGGAGCTCACAAATCTTTGAAAGATCTGTGCAAGGTCCCATCGGTGAGCTCCTCCGGCAGGCAAGGCTGCGTTGGCTGGGTCATGTAGCCTGCATGCCCAGCCACCGCATGCCGATACAGCTTTTGTTCGGCCGGATCGATGGGGCTAAATGGGCGCGGCATGGGCTAGAGAAGAGATGGAGTGATGTGGTACAGGAGGACGTGGAGCTGAGTGGACTTGCCGATGACTGGTACCAGCGGTGTCAAGATCGGCCTCTGTGGAGGAGGCTCGTGAAGGACGCTGCTGGACAGTTGGAGGCAGTCGCCCTCCAACAACAACGGAGGGCGGAGGAGCGACGCTCACAACAACGAGCGTAGCGTCGGGTGGCTAAAGCACAGCAGGTTGGCACAGTAGGGGGCACAGGTGGTGCATCAGCCAGTCATCTCAGTCATCTTAGTCAGTCGACCCGTGGCACTTGGGTCTGCCCCGTGACCTCCTGCCAGCGGGCGTTCGACACTTCACGTGGCCTCAAGGTGCACATGGCCTGGCACAAGCGTCGTGGTGACGTCACCGCCACTTAGTGGCGAATGGCTGTTGTTGTTGTGTATATGTGTATGTACGTCATGTGTATGTGTGTGTATGTATGAGTCTATGTGTGTATGTGTGTGTATGAGTACGTGTGTGTATGTGTGTGTATGTGTGTGTATGTGAGTGTGTGTGGGGAGCGATAGTGTAGCGGTTAGCGCGCTGCGCTAGGAGCCTGACGACCCGGGTTCGATTCCCGCTACTAGGGAGACAAAGGCGGACGGGCGTGATGCTGGCCACCCACCCCCTCGTGTACCGTTCCGGCCTTCATAGGTGCTTGCTAACAGCACTTGCCCCTACAGTCTGTTAAGGCTATATAGGGGATCTTTATCTTTGTGTATGTGAGTGTATGTATGTTGAACTTCTTTTGCACCGGACGTAGCCAATTGTGCCAATCGGAGGTGCGGGGGAAGGACAACAAACTCAACACACAAAAACAAAGAGGGTTACCTCACCGCCTCCTCCTCCTCCTCCTCCTCCTCCACCACCTCCACCACCTCCTCATGGCCACAATGAAGTGACAGGCCGAGGCTGTCACCCGCTCGGCAGTGCAGGGGCGAAGCGGCGCTGTCCACGGTGCTAGGCTGGCCGCGTCGGACACAGAGGGCGCTGTCCGCGGTGCTGAAATCCCTAACTCTTTCGGGCACGGTATCCAACTGGTCCATTTGGGGGTGGAAGTAGGTTGGGGGAGGGGATAAAAGGCAGTAAGTACCCACTTCTAAATGTGACAAAGTACCACAAAATTAACAATAGTACTGTGGTGATTTCGTTTATTTAATGTAAAAAAATCCAAGAAAGTCTCACTGAGTTATCCAACTTTTTAAATATGTAATTAAATATGGTCCTGCATTGAAATAATTTGGCCGATTCCATTTAAAGGTGGGAGGTGGGTGGAGGTGGGTGGAGGTGGGTGGAGGTGGGTGGAGGTGGGTGGAGGTGGGTGGAGGTGGGTGGAGGTGAGAGTGTGCGGGCGGGGGGGGGCTGGATAAAACCGAACCTGCACCACGCGAAGGGGTTGACAACTCACAGCTCCACACAGACACAGTCAAGAATCCACAACTCCGCCGTATCCATCGTCGTAATTTGTTGCGTGTCACGTGGCGATGTTCCTGCGCGAAGTGTAAGGGCCAGGGTGGCGCGCCGTGCACACAGCAGTTCCCCGACAGCTCCCCTCGTCATTGTGATCAGGCTCGCAGCTCAGCCGCTGTCACCGCACAGCGGCAGGAATTAATGCTCTCGTCGCACAATTTGCAGTTAGGTACAGTACTTGATTTATTTTTCATGCATTTTTGTTTTTAGTGTCTCGATTACCTTCACTCTGCACTCGCGATTGTGTTTGCACTCCCCTCCTCCCTCGCCTCTCCCCCCCTGTCTTACCAATGTAACCTCTTACCCTCCCTCGCCTCTCCCCCCTGTCTTACCAATGTAACCTCTTACCCTCCCTCGCCTCTCCCCCCCTGTCTTACCAATGTAACCTCTTACCCTCCCTCGCCTCTCCCCCCCTGTCTTACCAATGTAACCTCTTACCCTCCCTCGCCTCTCCCCCCCTGTCTTACCAATGTAACCTCTTACCCTCCCTCGCCTCTCCCCCCCCTGTCTTACCAATGTAACCTCTTACCACGGCATCTCTTTCTCTCCCACTTCAAGAAAAAAGCAAGAAAATATTTTTTTCTTGCTGTGGTTTTCCCCACCTGATGATGATTGCTTATGTTGCAATCGAAACGTCGTGATTTATTTATTTTATACCTACGTTACTTTACCGAAAGAACCAAAGAGTATACACCGTATGGGTTGACAAGCTATATGACATATTTTTGGTTCTTTCGGTAAAGTCACGTAGAAGGGAAACAATAAAAGAATAAAAATGTAAAAATATTGTAATATTTTATTTATTATTTTTATTATTTTATTGTTTCCCTTCTACGTGACTTTACCGAAAGAACCAAGAATATGAATCCCTGCAGTCACGAAAGCTTTAAATCAAAATTTTACCAAAGAGTAATAAGAATAGCGTGTTACCCTTTCAAACACCGAATATAAACCTTTCGCGAGGAATAAAGTTATTGCATTCACCACGCACGGCACGTGTGGTGAACATGCAAACAAAACTTGCTCTGATAATTATAATAAGCGGGCATTGTCTTTGTAAACGACTGACCTCCACCAAAGACAGCCTTGTGCATCGCCTCGTCTCGTCCAGTGTCAGCGTCGATTCCCTGCACGAGGTCTTTATTTGGTGTTTGAACATTAACATAGCTCCTTAATTTTGATTTAAAGCTTTCGTGACTGCAGGGATTCATATTCTTGGTTCTTTCGGTAAAGTCACGTGGAAGGGAAACAATAAAATTCTCACGACGTTTCGACTGCAACACAAGCAGTCGAAACGTCGTGAGAATTTTATTATTTTATATTTTTATGATTTTATTGTTTCCCTTCTACGTGACTTTACCGAAAGAACCAAGAACATAGCTCCTGTTTCTTTTTATTGCCAGAAAGGGTTACAACCTGCTCTTATTTTTCACAAATGTTTGCCCCCTACTGGCAGAGCGATGCCCACAGAGCAGGCGCCTCTCAGTCGTCCACCCCCCCCCCCCTCTCTGAGTCGTCCTTCTGAAAAAAAGTCGTCCTCTCTCTCTCTAAGTCATTCTCTCTCTGAGTCGTCCTCTCTCTCTCTCTGAGTCGTCCTCTCTCTCTGAGTCGTCCTCTCTCTCTGAGTCGTCCTCTCTCTCTGAGTCGTCCTCTCTCTCTGAGTCGTCCTCTCTCTGTGAGTCGTCCTCTCTCTCTCTGAGTCGTCCTCTCTCTCTGAGTCGTCCTCTCCCTCTCTCCGAATAGTTCTCTCTCTCTGAGTCGTCCTCTCTCTGAGTCGTCCTCTCTCTCTCTGAGTCGTCCTCTCTCTGAGTCGTTCTCTCTCTCTTTCTGAGTCGTCCTCTCTCTCTGAGTCGTCCTCTATCTCTCTGAGTCGTCCTCTCTCTCTTTCTGAGTCGTCTTCTCTCTCTGAGTCGTCCTCTCTCTCTTTCTGAGTCGTCCTCTCTCTCTGAGTCGTCCTCTCTCTATGAGTCGTCTTCTCTCTCTGAGTCGTCCTCTCTCTCTGAGTCGTCCTCTCTCTCTGAGTCGTCCTCTCTCTCTGAGTCGTCCTCTCTCTGAGTCGTCCTCTTTCTCTCTGACTCGCCCTCTCTCTCTCTGAGTCGTCCTCTCTCTCTCTCTGAGTCGTCCTCTCTCTCTGAGTCGTCCTCTCCCTCTCTCTGAATAGTTCCCTCTCTGAGTCGTCCCCTCTCTCTCTCTGAGTCGTCCCCTCTCTCTCTGAGTCGTCCTCTCTCTCTGAGTCGTCCTCTCTCTCTCTGAGTCGTCCTCTCTCTCTGAGTCGTCCTCTCTCTCTGAGTCGTCCTCTCTCTCTCTGAGTCGTCCTCTCTCTCTGAGTCGTCCTCTCTCTCTCTGAGTCGTCTCTCTCTCTGAGTCGTCCTCTCTCTCTGAGTCGTCCTCTCTCTCTCTGAGTCGTCCTCTCTCTCTGAGTCGTCCTCTCTCTGAGTCGTCCTCTCTCTCTCTCTGAGTTGTTATCAAAAAGAACAAGACAATGCGACGCTTTAACCTTTACATTTCTTACCCTTGACAATCGTCAGTCGCGACCCAAACGGCCGGAGATTCCCACCCCCTCGGGTTCGATCTTCCACGGGCTTCGTGGTTCCACCCCCTTCAACCAAACCCGCCTCCTGGTGCCAAAGGAACCGCTGGACGTGACCACGGCGACGTTCTGCGAAACGCCGCGCTGAACGCATCGATCACCATCGCTGTAGCATGGTCAACGTCGCCGCTACGCTGGCGAGAGGAAGGAGAGAGGGAGAGAGAGAGGGAGAGAGACAGAGGAGACCTTTGTGTTATTTGCGTGCACAATGAAGCGAGGTCACGATCAACAGCAGCAGCAACAACAACTTCTCCCGTGATAGTGTTGGCTTCGTATGGTGCGAAACAAGTTCAAAGTGACCTTCAACGAGACCGGCTAAGCCCCCGTTTAACCGCTCCGCTCCCATCGCGCAATACAACGCTGCACGCGCCTGATGATGATTAAAAACACACACAAACCCATTCCCGCGCCCACGCAGATTGGGTCGATTCCAATTCAGCTCCTCTCTGTTAATTGTGCTGGGCGGTGGAGCGGTGGCGCAGCGGTTAGCGCACTTCCTAAACGCTGGCCGGTAACCCGAGTTCGATTACAGGCCACGGCTAACATCAGTGGCGAGTGACTTCTCAACCCGGTCGGGCTACCACACCACCACCATTCACCAATCCGCACTGCGATCAGTTCGGTGAAGTATGGCCAAACAACCCACGTGACCGACACGGATTTGACAACTGCTGTGATTGTTCATACAGTGCACGACGCATGCCCGGCCGCCTTTGTCTTCTCAGGTCCAAACCGATAGGACGCGCGCACTGGAGCTTTGGGGATAATGGATTCCCTGTGTGTGTGTGAGCCAGAATTCGTGTCGTTACACAAAGATAAAGACAAAGATCCCCCATATAGCCTTAACAGACTGTAGGGGCAAGTGCTGTTAGCGTGTACCTATGATGGCCGGAACGGCACACGAGGGGGTGGGTGGCCAGCACCACGCCCGACCGCCTTTGTCTCCCCAGTGGCGATGTTTACACACCGCACCAGGTACTCATTTGAGGCTGCGTCCACTTAGGGGAGGCCCAGGACCTGTTCAGATAATCGTCACCGGTGTTGGCCGTGAGCGGGAATCGAACCCGGGTCGCCGGGTTCATAGCGCAGCGTAGCGCTACCGCTGCACCACCTCTCCCTACGTTTACACGCACATTGTTATGCAGGCATTGCGCGCCACGGTGGCTAGGAGATGTTAACTACCTCGACGGGTATGCAGGAGGTCGTGGGTTCGATCCCGATCCAGAAGCCTGCTGCTGTATATTTGGAGTTTGCGTGTCCCTCCCTCTCTCTCCGTGATCGCGTGGATTTTTCTCCAGAGTCCACCGATTTCCCCCCTCCACATTTAGAATGAACATCGCGCAATCAGAGTCTCTGCTGTTGTAAACGTTCACGTGATGATGACGACGACGACGATGATGATGAGCCCGCTTCGTTGAGCCATCAATTGTGATCGCCAGGTCTTCTTCTGAGCTACACAGCTCAGTGGGCCTCGCCCGGTCAAATAAAACAAAGTGTTTTAGTTGATCACAATCGACAACGTGGCCAATGCATTGATCCAACTGTGGCCGACGAAGCTCCTTCCTTTTCATTGCTCGGCGGTGGCGGCGCCTCGAGGTTTCTCGTCACTCGAATTCAACATCGGCACATGATGGAGTTTAGCCACCAACTGCGCTCCTTCCACGCAGGAGCAGCAGGAGGAAGAGCGACACTCTCTCTCTGTCTCTGTTGGAACTCTCTCGTCGTGGCCAGCAGCAGCAGCAACAGCAGCGGCCCTCGACATTTTTGAAATGGAACTCTTCGTCAACATATTGCCGTGCTCGCCCAGAGGGATCGTGACCTTGCAAAGCTAGGTTTTCAGTAAGTCAAGGGGTTTTTTTTATCATGATTTCAATTTCATAGAGCGTCAATCGTGCAATTATTGCCGCAACGTGAATCTAGCCCGTCCCTTACGCAGATGACACAAAAACAAAACCCGCCAACTTAGCATATATTAAAAAACGAATTAATTATTAAATAACGAGGAAATCCCCCCCTAGTTAGGAAAGCTAAGAGGTAGTAGTACCACTACTACCCCCGTGTGTGTTCACGTGTGTGTTCACGTGTGTGTTCACGTGTGTGTTCACGTGTGTGTTCACGGATACCCTCTCCGACAAGGCCCACGCGGTCCCCAAGTCCGTGACGCGTGCGGATATCGCCCCCGCGTGGACAGACTCCAGAATAGTTGACCACGTAGTAGGAGGCTTTCGCGACCAATATGATTCATAATGAAGGTTTTTGGGTTAGATCGCGTTATTTATAAATGTGTCGTAACCATCCACCACCCGACACGGCCAATCAGCAAAAAAAAGTGTCACGTTGACAAAAGACAAAATAGTTCACTACTTTAGCCCACCGGTGTGTTGAAGAATGAATCCACAACATTTCCAATTTTTGAGTACGACGTTTCGCTAGTAATTACATCCAGCAGCATCGGGCAATTTGCCAGAATGGTGAAGTCCTCACTTGCTCCCGGTCTTAAATAGGGCGGCAGCAGGGTGACGTCATCATTTAACCCGACTCTGCCACCACCACCACAACCCACCTAAGACTGAGGGTAGTTGTGGAGATTAGGCTCGTCTAAGAGCCCAAGAGAGATCAGAGGCTGACGATGTGACGTAGTAACAATAATGCCTCGCTCTCGCAGAGAGAGGAAGACTCAGAGGAGTGGGAAAGCAGCAGCAGCCAACGCCGCGATGAGCCGCCGGCCAAGCCCTGCGGCCCTCTGTATATTGAAGGCGTTTCAGCCAATTGACGAGCAACTGTGCACGGTTTGGCCACGTACGGTGCGAAAAAAAAGTTCAACATACGCGCGGGGCATACATAGGAATCGAGAAAACCCCACGCATGCATGGGGGCAACACGCTATGCGTGTATGTATGTATGTGGAACTTATTTCGCACCGCACGTAGCCAGCCGTCCACGTGTTTTCTGTGCTTGCTGAGAATAACCCTGGCCTCCTCCGCTACTGATACAACATCGTCATCAGCATCAACACCATGCTGGTTGGGATTCCTGGGCAGACTCCAGCTTGTTGAGAATGCAGCTGCTACAGTGCTTACACTACGTGCACCATTCTCTGAGCACGTTACACCCAGGTCCTCTTATCCCTTCATTGACTACCGGTCAAATTCCGAGTGAATTTTAAGATACTGGCTGTTAGACTATGAGGCTTTGAAAGGACTCACCGCACATTACTTGCAGGAGCTAATACATTTATATATTCCATCAAGGTCCTGAAGATCTTCTGATCTCCAACTGCTCAGCACTCCCGGGTCTACAGGTTGTGCTCTTTTGGTGATCGGTGGCTTTTGTCAGCGTGGCACCCACAAGCCACGGAACGCTTTGCCACTTGAAATCAGGGCAATCGGAGTCGGTGGATAGATATAAGTCCGCTTTGAAAACTCCATCTCTTTAACGTGGCCTTGCCTCTGAATGAATATGGAATGATGACAGTAAATGATGGCAGTAAAATTGATGACAGTAAATGATGATGAAAGGAATGAATGAATGGGGTTAATGAATGACAGCCAGATAATGAGAATGTGCAGAGGGAACAATAACGGTGGCGGTGGTTATGGGGGTGAGGGGGGGTGGGAGGGATGAGGGGGTCGCGTGGTGGTGAGGGAGGGGTACCAGGGAGTGAGTTTTTGAGTGCGGAGCGGAAACTTGGTGAGCGAAGGGTGTGACCGCTTTATGTGAAGAGGGGCAAATTTGTTCCAGTGAAGGGGTCGAGAAGAGAGAAGAGCGAGAGAGCGGAAGCGTGGATTGAGCGCAAAGAGACGGCAACGATCATTTTTGTCAGACCCTAACCACTAAGCCCCCCACTCCCCTCCCTCTCTTTTTTTACGATCAGAGGAAACAAGAAGATGCTCGGTGTAGTCGGCACTTTGCTTCGTTCATCATTTCTTACCCCCTCCCTCTCACGCCCTCGCAGATGCTGTGCCGCAAGGTGACCTCGGCGCTGCGTCTGGTAGGCACCACGATGTTCGCCCTGGCGGTGCTGGGCGCCATCGTGGCCGCGTACATCACGGGCTACCAGTTCATCTCGACCGACAACTACTATCTCTCGTTCGGCCTCTACGGCGCCATCCTGTCGCTCCACCTGCTCATCCAGAGCCTCTTCGCGCTGCTCGAGCACCGCAAGATGCGCCGCGCGGGCACCTCGCTCAAGCCGACGCGCCGCAGCGTGGCGCTGTGCGTGGCCGCCTACCAGGAGGACCCCGACTACCTGCGCAAGTGCCTGCGGTCGGTCAAGCGCCTCGCGTACCCGGGCGTGCGCGTCGTGATGGTCGTGGACGGCAACTCGGACGAGGACGCGTACATGATGGACATCTTCCGCGAGGTGATGGGTCGCGCCGCCGTCACCTACCGGTGGCGGAGCAACTACCACGAGCTGGGCGACGGCGAGAGCGAGCGGTCGTACGCCGAAGGGGAGGCGCGCGTCCGCGAGGCGACGCTCGGCCACCGCCACGTGTGCCTCATGCAGCGCTGGGGCGGCAAGCGCGAGGTCATGTACACCGCCTTCAAGGCGCTCGGCATGGCCGTCGACTACATGCAGGTACGCGCGGCGTCGTCGTCGTCGCCGTCATCATCGTCGTCGTCATCATCATCATTGTCGCCGTCGTCATCATCATCGTCGTCGTCGTCGCCGTCATCATCGTCGTCATCGTCGTCGCCGTCGTCATCATCATCGCCGTCATCATCGTCGTTATCGTCGTCGTCGCTGTCATCATCATCATCGTCGTCATGTCGTCATCATCATCGTCATCATCGTCGCCATCGTCGTCGTTATCGTCGTCATCGTCGTCATTATCATCGTCATTATCATCGTCGTCATCATAATCATCGTCACCGTCATCATCATCATCATCGTCACCGTCATCATCATCATCATCGTCGTCATCATCATCATCATCGTCACCGTCATCATCATCATCGTCACCGTCATCATCATCGTCGTCATCATCATCATCGTCGCCGTTGTCATCATCATCATAATCATCGTCACCATCATCGTCGTCGTCATGGTTTTTAATGGTTTTTAATGGAGTATGGTTTTTAATGGAGTAAGCACGGATACTACACTGTAACATGATAACAAATGTATGCTAATGGCTTCACTTCTTCGCCATCGTTGCCAATACGCGCCTGGAATATTCTCCAGGTGGTTTTTCCACAGACACATTTCTTGCGGTGTTATTGGCAACGTCTCCGAAGTGTTAACATTTTTTTGAAGCATACTGTACTATTCTTGCTCGTTACTCTCGTAGCGAGAGAGAGACACTCAGAGGCGCGTGCATGAGCCCACAGGCGAGCGGGGAAGGGCGCTACCTGTAACTTCCCAAGCTCTGCGGTCCTCTGCGCATTAAGATGTTTTGGATCAATTCGTGATTTGATGAGCAAGCCCCTCTAAAACGTACAGAGGGAAAAAAGTATTTCATCCCCTGCTGATTTTGTACGTTTGCCCACTGACAAAGAAATTATAATCTATATTTTTAATGGTAGGTGTATTTGAACAGTGAGAGACAGAATAACGACAAAAAATCCAGAAAAACACATGTCAAAAATGTTCTAAATTGATTTGCTTTTTAATGAGGGATATAAGTATTTGACCCCCTCTCAATCAGAAAGATTTCTGGTTCCCAGGTGTCTTTTATACAGGTAACGAGCTGAGATTAGGAGCACACTCTTAAAGGGAGTGCTCCTAATCTCAGCTTGTTACCTGTATAAAGACACCTGTCCACAGAAGCAATCAATCAATCAGATTCCAAACTCTCCACCATGGCCAAGATCAAAGAGCTCTCCAAGGATGTCAGGGACAAGATTGAAGACCTACACAAGGCTGGAATGGGCTACAAGACCATTGCCAAGCAGCTTAGTGAGAAGGTGACAACAGTTGGTGCGATTATTCGCAAATGGAAGAAACACAAAAGAACTGTCAATCTCCCTCGGCCTGGGGCTCCATGCAAGATCTCACCTCGTGGAGTAGCAATGATCATGAGAACAGTGAGGAATCAGCCCAGAACCACACGGGAGGATCTTGACAATGATCTCAAGGCAGATGGGACCATAGTCACCAAGAAAATAATTGGTAACACTACGCCGTGAAGGACTGATATCGTGCAGCGCCCGCAAGGTCCGCCTGCTCAAGAAAGCACATATACATGTCCGTCTGAAGTTTGCCAATGAACATCTGAATGATTCAGAGGACAACTGGGTGAAAGTGTTGTGGTCAGATGAGAACAAAATGGAACTCTTTGGCATCAACTCAACTCGCCGTGTGTGGAGGAGGAATACTGCCTATGACCCCGAGAACACCATCCCCACCGTCAAACATGGAGGTGGAAACATTATGCTTTTGGGGTGTTTTTCTGCTAAGGGGACAGGACAACTTCACCGCATCAAAGGGACGATGGACGGGGCCATGTACCGTCAAATGTTTGGTGAGAACCTCCTTCCCTCAGCCAGGGCATTGAAAATGGGTCGTAGATGGATATTCCAGCATGACAATGACCCAAAACACACGGCCAAGGCAACAAAGGAGTGGCTCAAGAAGAAGCACATTAAGGTCCTGGAGTGGCCTAGCCAGTCTCCAGACCTTAATCCCATAGAAAATCTGTGGAGGGAGCTGAAGGTTCGAGTTGCCAAACGTCAGTCTCGAAACCTTAATGACTTGGGGAAGATCTGCAAAGAGGAGTGGGACAAAATCCCTCCTGAGATGTGTGCAAACCTGGTGGCCAACTACAAGAAACGTCTGACCTCTGTGATTGCCAACAAGGGTTTTGCCACCAAGTACTAAGTCATGTTTTGCAGAGGGGTCAAATACTTATTTCCCTCATTAAAATGCAAATTGATTTATAACATTTTTGACATGCGTTATTGTTATTCGGTCACTCACTGTTCAAATAAACCTACCATTAAAATTATAGACTAGATTTGTCAGTGGGCAAACGTACAAAATCAGCAGGGGATGAAATACTTTTTTCCCTCACTGTACGTGTGTGCGTTTGGAGTGTGGGGAGCGGTGGTGTAGCGGTTAGCGCCCTGCGCTACGAACCCGGCGACCCGGGTTCAATTCCCGTTCACGAACCGGTCCCGGGCCTCCCCTAGGTCGACTCAGCCTCAAATTAGTACCCGGTGCGGTGTGCAAACATTGCCACTGGGGAGACAAAGGCGGTCGGGCGTGGTGTGTACCGTTACGGCCTTTATAGGTGCTGCTCGCTAACAGCACTTGCCCCTACAGTCTGTTAAGGCTACACGGCGGGATCTTTGTCTTTGTTTGGAGCGGTGGCGCGGTGGTTAGCGCACTTAGTTGCGTTCCTTCTACCGGTACCGCGCCTCTCTCGGTCTCGAACGAGTGCCCGGTCGAACATCAACGCTGGGGAGACAAAGGCGGTCGGGCGTGGTGTGTTGGCCACCCAACTCCCATTTTAATGTTTTGGTCCACGCCGACCTTTGAGAGTGCCCGCTTACAGCACTTTCCCCAACAGCCTGGTGCAGGCGATACGGGGGTATGTCGGGGGTGTGTCGGGGGGGGGGGTGTAGTGCAATTGCACGGCCTTATTGTCGAATGTGCATGGCAAATTAGAATAGGTTTAGAACTCTTTATGGCTGAGTCCATCAACTCACTACCCTTGAAACTTGGTTGTAATCACGGGCAGGGCCTGGGAACCTGGACTCGAACCCAGACCCCCCCTTAAGGCAAGTCCGCTGAAGACTTCCGTGCCTCAAGCGTCGTTGGGCAGTTCCATTTTCACGAGAGGGCCTGATGTTACTCTACAAAATGAGAGACGACTGTCATCATCATCATCATCATCCATTCACTCGTAAATAAATAAACATAATTAAATATCTATACACTTGCACGTATTAAGCGTGTAGCGAATTAAACTAATGGCGCTTTCTATTTGTGATGGTTGCTGTTTCTTCGTGTTCAGTTTTATGACTGTGCTGTATGGCGCTTTACACGTAAGAGTCGTCATTAGTATTACGATGATTTTATTTCCAGCTGTGTAACTTTTTTATGCCAATTTGACTGTCAAGCGACGGAGATGTATCTTTATGCATTCACTCACTCAACCATCCATCCAGCCACTCGACCACTCACTTACTCAGCCACTCAGTCATTAATTCACCAATTCACTCACTAACTCAACCGTCCATCCAGCCACTCGACCACCCATTCACTCACTCACCCATCCATACAGCCACTCAACCACTCAGTAATTCACTCACTCAACCATCCATCCAGCCACTCAACCAACCATTCAAACACCCACTCACCCGTTCACTCATTCAACCATATATCCAGCCACTCAACCACCCACTCGCCCATTCGCTCAACCATCCATCCAGCCACTCAACCAACCATTCAAACACCTACTCACCTGTTCACTCACTCAACCATCTTTCCAGCCACTCAACCACCCACTCGCCCATTCGCTCATCCATCCATCCAGCCACTCAACCAACCATTTAAACACCCACTCACCTGTTCACTCACTCAACCATCTTTCCAGCCACTCAATCACCCACTCGCCCATTCGCTCAACCACCCACTCGTCTCTTGACTTCTCAACCGGGCTAAACAAAACACGCAACGTGAAACTTTATTTTTTAACAACTATCACAGATAAGTGTCCAGAAATGTTTTCGATCAGCTGGTCAGTCCGATTCGTCAAAGTTATCTTCTCCATTCCCACCACCACTACCACCACCATCCCCCACAGGTGTGCGACTCCGACACGGTGCTGGACCCCGCCTGCACCGTGGAGATGGTGAAGGTACTCGAAGAGGATGAGAAGGTCGGAGGCGTTGGAGGCGACGTGCAGGTGCGTGCGGTGACATTGGACGAGGAGTTATCCGGTTTACCGATGACTCCGCGATGGACAAGTAACGTGTCCTCCTGGTTCTCGGGTTTGCACCCATAGCTTAAAAAAAAACATCGAACGTAACGCAGGCATTGGGTCAGACAACGTAGCAATATTTAACACGTTGCAGGCTTTTGTGATCAATATCATCCATAGCAGAGGTGTTTTTGGGTTAGATCGCGTAAATGTACAAACGCGTCGTTAAACCCACATCTGGCTGGCGCCTGATGAAGCCGGTTGTAATTAGTGGCGAAACGTCGTACTCAGTTTGTAAATGTTGTGGCTTGGCTCTCCAACACACCGGTGTGCTGTACTAGTATACTACACTATACACTACACTATACACTACACTATACACTACTATACACTACACTATACACTACTATACACTACTACTATACACTACTATACACTACACTACATACTATACACTACACTATACACTACTATACACTACATTATACACTACTATACACTACTATACACTACACTATACACTACTATACACTACACTATACACTACACTATACACTACTATACACTACACTATACACTACTATACACTACACTATACACTAGTGCTGTACTAGTGACGAATTGGCCACGTTCTGTTTACGTGACAACCCTTACTAGTTGGCTGTGTCGGGTGGTGGCGGGTTTAACGTCACATTTATATGTTTATGAGATCTCAATCCCAACAAAAAACCTCTACTAACATCGCAATGCTGACAAAATCACAACCGCAAGTTACTCACCCCCCCTCCTCCACCACCACCTCTCCCGCACCCAGATCCTCAACAAGTACGACTCCTGGATCTCGTTCTTGAGCAGCGTGCGCTACTGGATGGCCTTCAACGTGGAGCGCGCCTGCCAGTCCTACTTCGGATGCGTGCAGTGCATCAGCGGCCCGCTGGGCATGTACCGCAACTCGCTGCTGCAGCGTTTCCTCGAGGACTGGTACGAGCAGCGCTTCCTCGGCTCCAAGTGCAGCTTCGGAGACGACCGCCACCTCACGAACCGCGTGCTCAGCTTGGGCTACTCCACAAAGTACACAGCGCGTGCGCGCTGCCTCACCGAGACGCCCACAGGGTACCTGCGTTGGCTCAACCAGCAGACGCGCTGGAGCAAGTCCTACTTCAGGGAGTGGCTCTACAACTCGCTGTGGTTCCACAAGCACCACCTGTGGATGACGTACGAGGCGGTGATCACGGGCTTTTTTCCATTCTTCCTCGTCGCCACGGTGGTGCAGCTCTTCTATCGGGGCCGCATCTGGAACATCCTCCTCTTCCTGCTCACCGTCCAGTTCGTGGGGATGCTCAAGGCGGCGTTCGCGTGCTTCCTGCGCGGCAACGTCGTCATGATCTTCATGTCGCTCTACTCGCTACTCTACATGAGCAGCCTCCTGCCCGCCAAGATGTTCGCCATCGCCACCATCACCAAGGCGGGCTGGGGCACGTCCGGCCGCAAGACGATCGTCACCAACTTCATCGGCCTGGTGCCCATCTCGCTGTGGTTCGCCGTGCTGCTGGGCGGCATCGCCTACACGGTGTACCGCGAGGTGAGCAACCCCTTCGACACCACGGAGCAGACCTTCCTCATCGTGGGCGCGGCGCTCTACGCCTGCTACTGGGTCGTGCTGCTCTCGCTCTACGTCGCCCTCGTCATGCGCCGGTGCAATCGCAAGAACGACCGCTACACCCTGGCCGTGGACGTATGACCCCCTCCACCCCCTCCACCCCCCACCCCCCCCGCCGACTTGACCCGTGGCGGTGGCTGTGGGTGGTGGTGCGCGCGACCCCCCCAATCTCAACGGCTGAGATTGGGGGTTGCGATGCAATCGGTGGTGGGGTTGGTGGATCGCGCGCGGACGGGGCGCGTGCACCGATGTTGTGTTGTGTTCGCTCTCGCTTTCCTCCAGTCCGCCACCTCGTAGAGGATGGGAGGGAGGGTGTCGGGGTTTTTTGTTAGTATAGTTGCCGTACCCTCTGCATGCGGGCGGAGTTCCTCTGAGAATTCCGCCGGTTAAATCCCACAAGCAACAGCAGCAGCAGAAAATACTCCACACGGAAATGGACGAAGGTTCGCGATGCGGGACCGACCCTTACTTCAAAAGTACTGCCAAATATATACGTATCAGAATCTTTATTTATCCTGGAGAAATCCGATGAGCTATGAAGCTCTTTTTCACAGACGTCAATGTATATTGTGACCCGAGTTGAATACTTTCTCGGCTGAAAAAAAAATGACTTTTTTATAACATTGTTATAATTTTCTTTTTCTTCGGGTTATACAAAATAATTATATTGTGCCTTCACTGTCATTATAGTGAGCTCCAGCGTGCAAGCTCACGCATTACGTCTTGCGCTCCAAAGCCAAAGAGATTTACACGCGGGCCCATCGTTAGGGGAGGCGAGGCGGCGGCGGTGGTGGTGGCAGTGGTCACCACCGCGTGGAACTTTACCACCCACACGGGCGAAACGGTGCCCAACACACACAACACACGCAACACGCGCTCCCGCTCTCACACAGCGGGACCTTCCTCGCTCTGCCACGGTCTCGGGGAAGCAGCATGGGCTCGACAGAGGAACGTTTTGTTCATTTTTAACAATCGACACACCGCGCCATTAAGCACGGCGACGTGCGAGCGTCGCCCGCATATTGGGAGACGCTGCGCAGGAGCCAGCGGAGTGTTATTTATTTCACGAGAGGGGAGAAAGAGTTTGAGACAAGAGAGACGGACGCAGGTCTTGGCGTAGCAACAGCGTCGTTGGTGGTGCGTGGGGGTGTACGTGTGTGTGCGCGCTACGACTTGTATATGAGTGGCACGCCGAGGAATTGACACAAGTTTCCGAATCGTGGGAACCTGCTTCCACCCGCCCCCCTCCGAGACTCGTGTGACTGTGAGAATAACTTCTTCCCTAGCAACGTGACGAGATGCGCTCCGATAAAATAAAAAACAAACGCACACACGCGCACACACACACGCGCACACACACGCACGCGCACACACACACACGCGCACACACACACGCGCGCACACACACGCACGCGCGCGCGCGTCGAAAAGAAACCTGCAACCTGGAGTTCCGACTTGGAAGGATCGACTCTCCAGGTCCGCTGCGTCGAGTTGCGACGACCTGCACACGTTCGCCACCAAAGAGGAGCCCCGTGCCTTTGGGAGTTCAACTTGGACCGATCAACTCTCAAGGGGTCGCAATGTCAATTTGTGCCAATCGGGACGCGTTCGCTACCAAAGGTCACCCAGCTCGCTTGGTCACTTGTTCTTGACCTCGCGGTGGAATGAATTATACGATGCATCCCAGACTCCCGTTACTGCTGCTAGCGCAGATGTTACGTACAAAAAAAACGTACTATTATATATTTAAAGGCAACGATTTTCACTCTCCCGAGATCCCAAGTCAACTTCGTTTGCGAAGCAAACCCCCCCCCCCCAAAAAAACGGTGACGACAAAACTATTCCAAGTGCATTATGGGAAAGCGTCTGCCTTCAATGATGCCCCCCTCTAATTTTCTGGGGGGGGCAGCGGTCAGATTTTTTTGTTGATGATTTTTTTTTATTGCGGAATGTTGTAAAGTGTCGAAATGAACGTTGTGGGTTACACGTTGAAAAATGTGTACTCGCAATCGTGTCCGTTAACAGTTTACGTATTTCACACACACATATATGTATACAAATGTAAACGTTTGACCTAATTGTTTCAATATCGATGCAGGGCTGCGAACACGATGTTGCGTGTGCTGCGATGTGCGGAAGACGTGTAGCAGCGGCGAAGGGGTTGGTGAATTTTAAAGTAACATTTTTTATATTAAGAATCAAAGAAGACTAAAAGATCGTGGGTTTGTCTGTAATTTATATTCACTGCGTCGTATGCATTTCAAGTGCCATCAGTATTATCCGTATTATTATGGTGCGTCTGGTCCGAGTCTGGCTCCTGTTTCTCTCGACTGTCGAGTCTCCGGTACTATCTCCAAATGAATTCCCCGAGGCGTGATGAACAACGGGACGAGGCGTGATGAACAACGGGACGAGGCGTGATGAACAACGGGACGAGGCGTATCTTTAGCGACCGACAGACCGGCCGACCGACCGGCCAGCCGACTGACTAGCAGTAGCAACCGACTGACCGACCGACCACCCAGAAGGGCTTCAGTGGGCCACGTTCTCACTGTCCAATCACTCGTGCACAGCGTTCAGGAGAAGCTCGGCCCCTGCTGCGGAACATCAGCAGCAGCAGGAGGAGGCAAGCGTCCAGGGAAATGCAAACAGCGCGCAGTATTTATTTTATGTCGTATCGCCCCTTTAACGATTGAACAAATCCTCCAAAATCTCTACTTCCATCCGAAAGACAAAGATCTCCTCGTCTAGCCTGTAACAGACTGTTGGGGCAAGTGCTGTTAACGAGCAGCACCTACGAAGGCCGGCACGGCACACGAGGGGGTGGATGGCCAGCACCACGCTCGGCCGCTTTTGTCTCCTCAGTGGCGATGTTTAGTACACACCGCACCAGGTACTCAGTTGAGGTTGAGTCTACCTAGGGGAGGCCCACGACCGGCTCAGATAATCGTCACCGGTGTTTTGGTGGCCGCGAGCGGGAGTCGAACCCGGATCGCCGGGTTCGTAGTGCAGCGTAGCGCTAACCGCTAGACCACCGCTCCCCACCTGAAAGAATACAGCAGTTGGACAAACTCCAGGGCTGCTTGCAAAAAGGTGGCCATCAGTATAGGGACTCCTCTACTTACGAACGAGTTGGTTCCAGAGGTTCTGTTCGTAAGTCGATTTCTTCATAAGTCCCAACTTCACTGCTGTCGATTCCACCAAACAATTGTACACCGTGTACACTAAACAGGGGCGAATGGCTTTAAAAGTTGCATAATCTCCTGCAGACGTAGATGCCACTTAGTATTCACGTTCTGTAGATGTAGATACCACTGGTTCTTCTTTTTCTGCAGCTGTAGATGCCACTGGTTCTTCACGTTCTGCAGCTGTAGATGCCACTGGTCCTTCACGTTCTGCAGATGTAGCTGCCACTGGTTCTTCACGTTCTGCAGATGTAGATGCCACTGGTTCTTCACGTTCTGCAGATGTAGATGCCACTGGTTTTCACGTTCTGCAGCTGTAGATGCCACTGGTTCTTCACGTTCTGTAGATATCGATGCCACTGGTTCTTCGTGTTCTGCAGATGTAGATGCCACTGGTTCTTCGCGTTCTGCAGATGTAGATGCCACTGGTTCTTCGCGTTCTGCAGCTGTAGATGCCACTGGTTCTTCACGTTCTGTAGATGTCGATGCCACTGGTTCTTCGTGTTCTGTAGATGTAAATGCCACCACCGCCATCTATTGCACGGCGGTTGAACTTAAGACTCTCGGTTCCGAACAGCTGCAATTGGACATACGGACCAAGTTTGTTCGTATCTCTGAAAGTTCGTAAGTCGAATGTTCATAAGTAGAGAAGACCCTGCAGTGATTTTTTACGCAATTCTCTTTGCAGTGCTCTCGCCCAAAACTCCCCTGGGCCCATCTCCTCTGACCCAATTACATCGGTAAATGGCCAGAAACACCCCCCCCCCACCAGCCCACAGCCAAATGGCGCAGATAAGGAGGTCAACTCTTTTGAGACCACAGTTTCCAGCGAACGAGCAGAGCCTAACGGGCAGAACCTGGTCGTTGCGAACGGATAATTGGTTTTTTACCCTTTTATCTGGCAACAAAACTGACACCTTTTTTACAAGGAGTCATGTTTACATTGACCACAATACCTGCGGTCGGAACGCAAACAAAACATTACTCTGATAATAATATGCACTGTCCTTGAAATTGATTGGTCCACACCCGAGACAGCTTTCTTTAGAGCCTCGTCTCTCATGGTGTTGGACCAGAAGACGCCAAAAGGCGCACAACTCAAAGACAATGCACCATCAGAGTATGAGAGCTCGGGTTAAGCATTTACACCATTGGAAACCTCATTTGCCAGTAACAAATGAGGTTTCCAATGGTGTAAATCCTTGCGAACGGGTTTGCTGGAAATGCAAATTCATCGTTACATTTAATGTGGTGGTGGGGGGAGCGGGGGGGGATTATTGATCGTAAAGTTGTTGATTGTTGTGGCTCAAGATCATAGAGCAGAGCACAGAACCGAAATCACCAGACGGCAAAATCACCAGACGCTGGCTCGCAAAGATTTTCAATGTCGCGTCAGCCAAGTTAAGGCGTAGTAGCGGGAGTCTTTCGCGACCAATATTATTCACAATAAAGGTTTGTTGTTGTTGTTGGGTCAGATGGCGTTAATATAAATGCGTCGTTAGCACGCCACCACCCGACACGGCCAAACGAAACGTGCCAATTGGTGACTCGTTCAGCACTCACCGGTTTGCGTGTCCGGAGAGTAAACCCACAACATTCGCCAATTCAGCACCATGACATTTCACCGGCAATTGCCAGAATTGTGGCAACAACAAAAAACCTCGATTATGAACCGCGTACATCCCGCCGGACTTCGCCACGTCCGCATGGAGCTAGGGCACGCGGGAGCGGGCGGCGAGAGGGGTCGAGTTGGCGACAGGCGCCTCGCACAGTGCCCTCTACCCAGTTTCTCTATGCCGCCGATGGTCGACGTCTGAGATGTCACGGCAGACCCCCCCCCGCCCCTGTCAGAGGAGCGTGGGAACACGCGTTGCCGATATGAAACGGGGGTCAAGCACCTGTTTTTCGTAACCGGTTTGGCTTATGTTGACGCTGTGTGCGTGTGTGTGCGTAACGATGCGATGTATCGGACCCGCACAGAGCCTCAATCAAAAAAAAATATAACAAAAACTAAATGGGTCAAGCTACGGAGCGACGCTTCTCAACAGTTTTGGCCCCGTCATCAACAGGTTCTTATTTGAGTTTCTTAGCGGACCGCCTTGCAGTAAAACAACAAAAGAAAAGTCCTGTGTTTAGGTGAAAACACAAATCGCATCTCTGCTACAGTTCCGCGGATCCGACTCCCAGGGGCCTAGCGGAGCCAGCGGGGACCCCTCCGTGTAACCTGGGGTGGGGTGGGAGTCTGGGGTGGGGGTCTGGGGTGGGGTGGGGGGTCTGGGGTAGGAGTCTGGGGTGGGGTGGGAGTCTGGGGTGGGAGTCTGGGGTGGGAGTCTGGGGTGGGGGTCTGGGGTGGGGTGGGGGTCTGGGGTGGGGTGGGGGGTCTGGGGTAGGAGTCTGGGGTGGGGTGGGAGTCTGGGGTGGGAGTCTGGGGTGGGGTGGGAGTCTAGGGTGGGAGTCTGGGGTGGGAGTCTAGGGTGGGGCGAGGGTCTGGGGTGGGGGTCTGGGGTGGGGTGGGAGTCTGGGGTGGGATCCTGAGGTGGGGTGGGAGTCTGGGGTGGGGCGAGGGTCTGGGGTGGGAGTCTGGGGTGGGGTGGGAGCCTGGGGTGGGAGTCTGGGGTGGGAGTCTGGGGTGGGAGTCTGGGGTGGGGTGAGGGTCTGGGGTGAGGGTCTTGGGTTTGGTGAGGGTCTGGGGTGGGAGTCTGGGGTGGGGTGGGAGTCTGGGGTGGGGTGAGGGTCTGAGGGTGGGAGTCTGGGGGTGGGGAGCCACTGCAATAGCGGGGAGACGAGCGAGTGACCGGACCCCTCCGTGTTGGGACAGCAGCAGTTCAGAGTTGGTTTACTCTGTGCATTATTTAAATTGCATGTCAGTGTAACCTACGTGGTTTTTTGTTGTTGTAAGATGAAATAAGCTATGCATTTTTCGTTCCAAAAAATATATATATTTATTAACGTGTAATATCATTTAAATTGTTTTGGGTTTTTTTTATATACGAATAAATGTACCGATGTATTTTAAAATTTGTTCGGGTTGTGTTTTGTGCGCGTTTGGAATGCTGGGTGGGGAGACGAGTGTCGTTTTTATTCTCGCAAACCTAACACACGTGGGTAGAAGTCGCCTTTCGCGACCCATGTCAAAAGATGTATAACTAAACAATGTATTGTATTTTACCTTGTCAAGGCATACTGAGCTGCCATACAACTCTTGTTCTCAGAAGCCAACGAAGTGGCTCGTCATCATCATCATCACCACGTGGAAATTCACAGCAGCCAAATAACTCGAAGTTACTCGAAATTACGACTTGCTCGAAATTACGATTCACAATTGACGTTTCGGTCAGATCGCCACGTAAGTATAAGGTCCTGTCAAGTGATGGGCAAAGTGTAATATTATATATTGACATATTTGCCCATGACTTGACAGCTTGATTTGATTGGCTGTCACTGAGTGGTGGGAGGGTTATAATTATTGACATTACAGGGACTCCTCTAATTACGAACGAGTTATGTTCCAGAAGTCTGTTCCTAAGTCCAACTTTACTCCTGTCAATTCCAAACGTGGTGTACGGTATGCACACTAAACACGGGGAGTGGCTTTAAACATTGTATCATCTCCCGTAGATGTCCACTGGTTCTTCACGTTCTGCAGATGTAGATGCCACTGGTTCTTCACGTTCTACAGATATAGATGCCACTGGTTCTTCACGTTTTGCAGCTGTAGATGCCACTGATTCTTCACGTTCTGCAGCTGTAGATGCCACTTGTTCTTCACGTTCTGCAGCTGTAGATGCCACTGGTTCTTCACGTTCTGCAGATGTAGATGCCACTGGTTCTTCATGTTCTGTAGATGTAGATGCCACTGGTTCTTCACGTTCTGCAGATGTAGATGCCACTGGTTCTTCACGTTCTACAGATATAGATGCCACTGGTTCTTCACGTTTTGCAGCTGTAGATGCCACTGATTCTTCACGTTCTGCAGCTGTAGATGCCACTTGTTCTTCACGTTCTGCAGCTGTAGATGCCACTGGTTCTTCACGTTCTGCAGATGTAGATGCCACTGGTTCTTCATGTTCTGTAGATGTAGACGCCACTGGTTCTTCACGTTCTGCAGATGTAGATGCCACTGGTTCTTCACGTTCTGCAGATGTAGATGCCACTGGTGCTTCACGTTCTGCACCTGTAGATGCCACTGGTTCTTCACGTTCTGCAGCTGTAGATGCCACTGGTTCTTCACGTTCTGCAGATGTAGATGCCACTGGTTCTTCATGTTCTGTAGATGTAGATGCCACTGGTTCTTCACGTTCTGCAGATGTAGATGCCACTGATTCTTCACATTCTGCAGATGTAGATGCCACTGGTTCTTCACGTTCTACAGATGTAGATTCCACTGGTTCTTCACGTTCTACAGATGTAGATGCCACTGGTTTTCACGTTCTGCAGATGTAGATGCCACTGGTTCTTCACGTTCTGCAGATGTAGAAGCCACTGGTTCTTCACGTTCTACAGATGTAGATTACACTGGTTCTTCACGTTCTACAGATGTAGATGCCACTGGTTTTGACGTTCTGCAGATGTAGATGCCACTTGTTCTTCGCGTTCTGCCGCTGTAGATGCCACTGGTTCTTCACGTTCTGCAGATGCCACGGGTTCTTCACGTTCTGCAGATGTAGATGCCACTGGTTCTTCACGTTCTGCAGATGTAGATGCCACTGGTTTTCACGTTCTGCAGATGTAGATGCCACTGGTTTTCACGTTCTGCAGATGTAGATGCCATTGGTTCTTCACGTTCTGTAGATGCCACTGGTTCTTCACGTTCTACAGATGTAGATGCCACGGGTTCTTCACGTTCTGCAGATGTAGAAGCCACTGGTTCTTCACGTTCTGCAGATGTAGAAGCTACTGGTTCTTCACGTTCTGCAGATGTAGATGCCACTGGTTCTTCACGTTCTGCAGATGTAGATGCCACTGGTTTTCACGTTCTGCAGATGTTGATGCCACTGCTTTTCACGTTCTGCAGATGTAGAAACCACTGGTTCTTCACGTTCTGCAGATGTAGATGCCGCCACCGCCTTCTATTACCCGGTGGTTGAACTTACGACTCTTGGTTCCGAACAGGAAGCTGGACATATGGACGAGGTTTTTCGCATGCCTGAAAGTTCGCAAGTCGAGTGTTCCTAAACAGGAGTCCCTGTACACCGACACGACAACGCCGATCTCACCCCCCCCCCCTCCAATGAAACAAATCGCGAATCACATCGGTCGTGAAAGCCCGTATTAAAAACCAAAGTTCACAAGGTGTCGCGTACCACGGGCGAACTCAACGATTGCTGGAACGCTTCCACCCAATTAAACCGAACCTCCGAGCCGCCTGGATTCAAGAAAAAAGACGAATGCGACATTCTGCCGTAACAGTCCAATAACAGCCACGCAGAACGCGCGCACTTTGGCAACACAGTACTCGATTCAACGATCTCAACAACACTCAATTATATTCTTGGTTCTTTCGGTAAAGTCACGTAAAAGGGAAACAATAAAATAATAAAAATATAAAACAATAAAACTCTCACGACGTTGCGACTGCAACACAAGCAATAATCATCAGGTGTGAAAACCACAGCAAGAAATTTTTGAAAAAAGTGGCGTTTTTTTCTCTTGCTGTGTTTTTCACACCTGATGATGATTGCTTGTGTTGCAGTCGAAACGTCGTAAGAATTTTATTGTTTTATATATTTTTATTATTTAATTGTTTCCCTTCTACGTGACTTTACTGAAAGAACCAAGAATATGAATCCCTGCAGTCACGAAAGCTTTAAATCAAAAACACTCAATTACTCTAGAGTGCAGGTGTAAACGTCTTGCGGTGTAGAGCGCGAGGCTTGGGCTTAGAGTTTTGTGACGACACGGCCTGAACAACAACAAAAACACCTGCACTTTATTGGTGCATCACGCCAACGTTGTCAAAGTCCCTTCGCCTTGAGTGTCGAGGGGCCATAACCTCGAGGCGGTACGTCAAACGTGGACTCGATTCCATCTGTATGGGGATCGAGCGTCGCCCCTCTCACGTTTTCTCCATAGTGCTCCGGTTTCCTCCCGTATGTATAAACACTCATAATTGGCTGAAAAACATATTTTTAAACCTATATATATAAATCTGAATGTAGCAAAACTCCACTTAAAAATAAAGAGACTCGATTTGGCTTTCCTGGATAAGTAACTGTAATCATTCACTCATTTATAAGCTAAACATCGGGGAGATCAGCAAGAAGAATCCTTCGTACGGAAAGAGAACCGTTTACTCCGCTATAAACCAAATGCAGCGCACCAGAAAGCCTCACCGCATCATCAGCGCCGTGTGACCACACCGGTTAATGTGGGGGGGGGGGAGGGGGGGGGCACCGTGAGTACTCCACACGAACACTCTTCACTTTGAAACAACATGAATGTGCAGTGGACGGCGGAGTTTGCCGTTTGCACACGACGACCTTGCATTAAAGCTCCCTCGACCCGTGCACCGACGACAATTCGAGTGCAGGCGACTGGAGGTGGCCAGCCCGATTGCTTCAATGAATCGATTCCCCTGGAGCAGCCGGGCGGTGGCGGTGGCTACGGTGCAAGTTGGCTTCCTGAGCTCCAGCAACAGTGGTGGCGAGATGATTACTACCTCGCCTGGTACACAGGAGGTCGTGGGTTCAATCCCGATCCTGACGCCTGCTGCTGTATATTTGGAGTCTGTGTGTCTCTCTTCCCGTGGTCGTGTGGATTTTTCTCCGGGTCCTCCGATTTTCCCCTCCACATCACTTAAAATCAACATCGCGCGTTTTAGAGCATTTGGCTGCTATCGATTTCCACGTAAGCCACTCCGCTGAGCTACCATTTTTGATAGACTGTTCGCTTCTGAAAAATAGCTACGAAGCTCAGTGGGCATTAGCTGGGAAAATAAAATACAAAGTTACTTTGGTGGAGGCTGACCGCACACAGAAAGCGTTTCTAAACTCTCCTTCCCGCGGGAGCAGAGCTGCTATACTCTCGCTCGCCAGGAGAAGGCGCTACGACAAAAATGCGTGGTTATTCACTCGAGTTTTCACTGATGAAGCGCTCATTAGTTTTCTGATAACGCCTTAAATATGTAGAGGACCGCAGAGCTTGGGGAGAGACTTTGATGCCGGCTCAACTGCCTGCCTGCCGACCTCCGAGCTGCTGAATTTTCCGACTTGGTTGCGATTCCTCCACGCGCCGCTCTCCGTCGCTCGCTCCCTTCGAGAGCGAGTGACTGCGTGATAGCGGCACATCACCATAAGAGGTCGGGGGGGAGGGAAGGCGGGGCGCTTGGCGACATCAGAAGCCTCCCCATTGGTCGGAGTTGCGCGGGGCGTGGCTTAAAGGGGGGGGGGGTTCCCTGCCTTCACAAGGCACAACGTAGTAGGTGTGGCCGCCACGTGTAAAACGGACCCGAGTTTAATCGATCACAGACAAAGTGTTCTCTTGTCATTTCTTGTTTTACTCAATTGAGTTGAACACGTCGTAGGCTTTCGCGACCAAATGTCATCCAAAAATCGAGGTTTTGTGGGTTAAACTCGCCGCCGCCGCCACCCGACACAGCCAATAAGTAAGGTTTGTCACATAAACAGGACGTGCCAATTCATGACTAGTACAGCAACACCGGTGTGCTGGAGAGCAAAGCTACAACATTTACAAACGTTGTGTATTATGGATTACTCAAGTGAATCGAGATACATCGACTAATCATCGCAGCTCTAAGGTCAGACTTCTCGTGCGTGCATTGCGCAGCGTTCTACGTTGACTCTTCTCGTGCCAGGGAGCCTCAGCGAAGCGGCCACTCTGCGAAATCAGAAAGGAAAAAAATCTTGACGTGAAGCTTTCGTGGCGGCAGGAATTCATATTCTTTGGGTCGTTTGGTAAAGTCACGTAGATAGGTTCACCTACGTAAGTTGAACCTACCTACGTGACTTTACCGAAAGACCCAAAGAATAGAAGGGAAAAAAACATCAAGATGGGCACGGTCAAAAGGTCTCACGTTGCGCGTGGCAATGATGAACGTTCCAACGCTTGGCCAAGGCTTCGTGGGCGATGGCCCCCCTCGGTAAATAAATAAAGCTCTTGATCAATCCACCGCTGGATGGAGGACTCCCTACACCACAGTTGGTCATGGGGGCTCTTTGACCGTACTTCGCCACGCTGGTCAGTGCGTGTTTGTGAAGGTGGTGTGATGGGGTGGTGGGGGTGATGGAGGATTGGTTCCAATATCGCTTCACAACAGATATTAGCCGTGGCCGAGGATTGAACTCAGGTCGCGAGGTTCAAGGCAAAGTGTGCTAACGGCTGCGCCACCACCCCACCCCTTATGGTAAAACTATCAGTGCACTGGAGTTGCGATCCAGAGGATGAGTGTCTCAAGTACTCCTCCCACCACCCTCCATCTCTGTCCACCGATCGGTATTAATAAGCACACCAGTTAAGTCCATCTACTGCGGCGGGGTGGAGTGTGTATTCTCTTACAAGCAGTACCGGATTATCCTAGGAGCAAAAGTATCAAATGCTACGGGCCCCGCACTTTCAAGGACACCGCGCTAAATGCTTTCAAGCTATCAATTCCGGTTCGGTAATTCTGCACTTGCTCTATTACTATAGTACTATACCGTCTTCAACTTTTATGAATGACTGGGTGTTTAATGTTAGCGATTTGTCGTAATATCTGGCTGTATAGAAAATGAAAAAATACAATTACTTTACTATGCAAGTAAAAAAATGTGTTTTAATATTTACGTTTTTTTGTTATTTAGGGCCCCTTTATAACATATGCTACAGGCCCTGCACTAGCTTCATCCGGCACTGCTTCCAAGGATGTCTGGGCAGCGTAGAGGAGTAGGCCGAATATCCTCTAAATGGCGGGGGGGGGGGGGGCGGCTCCCTTGAGGTCCCTCTAGTGGAGATCCCTCTAGTCTCTGGAGGGTGCTCGCGAGCGACCAATTGCAGGGCCGCCACTCCGGTGGCAACCCTGGGGCCAACGAATCTTACCGCGGCGGTGCGATTCGAACTCCTCCAGCCTCGTCCGGGTCATCAGGTCCGACACTTGCCTCTCCAGGTCATCGACGTGCCCGCTCAACCCATCGAGTTGGCACCGGGGTTAAGGGATACGACGCGGCAGGCACAAAAGAAGTTCACGAACGCACGAGCGCAATGCTCCCAATTATTCCGTACGCCTCTCGCAGGACATTGGCGCAGTGGTTTAACATCTGCGCCTCACAGCAAGAAGTACCTGGGTTTGATTCCCGACTCGGGTGCCTGCCGCCTGTGTGGGGTTTGTATGTTTTACCCCCGTCCTGCGGGGTGTGAGCGTGTGAGTTTGAGAGTGCCGTCATAGGCGCTGCTCGCTAACACCACTTGCCCCAACAGTCTCTTGAGGCCATACGGGGGATCTTTGTCTTGTCTTTGTGTGCAATTGTGAGTGTGTGGGGAAAAGTGGTGTGCGGTTAGCGCTACGCTGCGCTACAAACCCGGCAACCCGAGTTCGATTCCCGCTCACGGCCAACACCGGTGACGATTATATGAACTGCCCTGGGCATCCCCTAGGTCGACTCAGCCTCATACGAGAACCTGGTGGGCTGTGTCAATATCGCCACCGGGAAGACAAAGGCGGTCGGGCGTGGTGCTGGCCACCCACCCCTCGTGTGCCGTTCAAGCCTTCATAGGTGCTCGCTAACAGCACTTGCCCCAACAGTCTGTTGAGGCTACACGGGGGGGGGGGGATCTTTGTGTTTTCACCGGGTTCCTTCGTTTTTGCTTCCATAGCTTTAAAAAAAACCCCGTATAGTAAAACCTTGGACTGCAAGCATAATTCCCTTCCGGAAACGCAATGGTAATCCAAAGCACTCGTATATCAGTTGTGATCACGTGACGCTCGGCAGACAAAGCGTATACGTACACTACTCGTATTGCAAGACCTCGCTCGTTTATCAAATTAATATTTACTTTAAGATTTTTGCTCGTCTTGCAAAACACTCGCAGACCAAGTTACTCGCAATCCAAGGTTTTACTGTACAACGTAACTTGGCATCGGTCAAATGTCCCAATTGTGAACAATTAACCCGCAAATGACTGAAGTGGAATTAGATGCAGCAGGAACGTTGCCCGCTCCTGCAGCGAACTTGGCAGGACCCTCCTGAAAGTGTCGTGAGACACAGTGAGCCTTTCCTGGGGTGACTAATGAGGACAACGAAATAAACATGTAAATAATAAAGAGCAATACGGGGCATGGAGAGTGTTTCTTGAGCCACGAGGCCCTTTACGAAACCCAGGACAACGTTGCATCTCTTTTATGTTTACCTATCGGTTGCTCCGTTGAACTCGGGTTTTCCCACGAGCACCGCTTGGCTGAATGTAGATCAATCTCGTCATTGCCATCTAACTCACCTTGGTTTGTACCCTTGAGCCACCAAGACACCTAATGGGTTGTCAGATTTTATCAGCCAGCTCCACTTGTGATAGTCGCGACGGATACATCACAGCCACACGCACACACAACCGTATACTAACCCTAACAAGTGTGCGCACACACACACCACACATAAACAACACACACACACCACACACACACAACGCATACACACACACACACCAACCACACACACACAACCGTATACTAACCCTAACGTGTGTGCACACACACACCAGACACACAACACACACACACACGAACCACACACACACAACGCACACACACACCAACCACACACACCGACCACACACATACAACGCACACACACACACCAAACACACACACCGACCATGTACTAGCCCTAACATCTTCACACATACCAACCACACACACACATCAACCACACACACACACCAAACTCACACACCAACCACACACACACCAACCACACACACACACCAACCACACACACACACCAACCATATACATACAACACACACACACACCAAGCACACACATACAACGTACACACACAAACCACACACACCAACCACATACATACAACACACACACACACCAAGCACACACATACAACGTACACACACCAACCACACACACCAACCACATACATACAACACACACACACACCAAGCACACACCGACCATGTTCTAGCCCTAACATCTTCACACACACACACCAACCTCACACACACACCAACCTCACACACCAACCACACACACACGCCAACCACACACACACGCCAACCAACCACGCACACACCCCCATATTAACCGCACACAAATCACACACACACCATTACATTGCTCCTATTAGGGCAGTCTTAATGACGAAGGCGCTGAGTATTGAACGTGCACAGCTGCCAAGGCAAGTATCACTAAACAATGCAATACCAAGAAGAACAGTAACAACAGATACGTACCAACATGTAGACCGCTAATCACGCACAAAGCACGTACTGGCCAGACACACGCACACGCGAACCACACTTATGCAACTTGCTCGGATATTTCTTCCGATAACTTGGCCAGAGAGACCCTGGAGTTTGTCCTGGATCTGTTGGAAGATGTTCTCGACCTGCGCGGGATGAAAATAAGAAAAAAAACCGCATCATTAGCAATCACCATCATCATCGTCGTCAGCAGAAATCAATCATCATCAGCAATCACCATAACCAACACATCAGCAATCACCATAACCAACAATCACCATCATTGGTAATTACCATCATTAACAATCACCATCATTAACAATAACTATCGTCAGCAATCAACATCAACAATCACCATCATTGGCAATCACCATCATTGTAAATTTGCATAAACAAACTCCATCATTAGCAATCACCATCAGCAATCACCATTATCAGCAATCACCATTATCAGCAATCGCGATCAATGGTAACTGCCATCATCAGCAATCCCCATCACCACGTGATGGGTCTTTGTAGGATGAACGTTGAGATTTATAAGGGCGCGGGAGTGACCAATAAATGTCTGAATTGGTCTGTAATAAGGTAGGGCACTGATAAGGGTTTGACAGCTGTGTAGTAGTGCAGGGTATAGTGCAGTGTCGTGTATAGTAGTCTAGTGTAAAGTGTAGAGTATAGTGGTGTATAGTAGTGTAGTGTATAGTAGTGTATAGTAGTGTCGTGTATAGTGTAGTGTATAGTAGTGTACAGTGTAGTGTATAATAGTGTTAAGTAGTGTAGTGTATAGTAGTGTAGTGTATAGTAGTGTTGTGCATAGTAGTGTAGTACATAGTAGTGTATAGTGGAGTGTATAGTGTAGTGTAGTGTATAAAGTAGTGTATGGTGTAGTGTATATTAGTGTAGTGTATAGTGTAGTGTATAGTAGTGTAGTGTATAGTGTAGTGTATAGTAGTGTATAGTGTAGTGTATAGTGTAGTGTATAAAGTAGTGTATAGTGTAGTGTATAGTGCAGTAGTAGTGTATAGTGTACTGTATAGTGTAGTGTATAGTGTAGTAGTATATAGTGTAGTGTATAGTGTAGTAGTAGTGTATAGTGTAGTGTAAAGTAGTGTATAGTGTAGTGTAAAGTAGTGTATAGGAGTGTGTAGTGTATAGTGTAGTGTATAGTGTAGTGTATAGGAGTGTGTAGTGTATAGTGTAGTAGTAGTGTGTAGTGGTGTATAGTGTAAAGTAGTGTATAGTGTAGTGTAAAGTAGTGTATAGTGTAGTGTATAGTAGTGTATGGTGTCGTGTATAATGTAGTGTATAAAGTAGTGTGTAGTGTAGTGTAAAGTAGTGTATAGTGTAGTATAGTGTAGTAGTGTATAGTGTAGTAGTGTATAGTGCAGTGTAAAGTAGTGTATAGTGTAGTAAAGTGTAGTGTATAGTGGAGAATAAAGTAGTGCATAGTGTAGTCTATAGTGTAGTGTATAGTGTAGTGTACAGTAGTGTATACAGTGAGGGAAAAAAGTATTTGATCCTCTGCTGATTTTGTACGTTTACCCACTGACAAAGAAATTATCAGTCTATAATTTTATTGGTAGGTTTATTTGAACAGTGAGAGACAGAATAACAACAAAAAAATCCAGAAAAACGCATGTCAAAAATGTTATTAATTGATTTGCGTTTTAATGAGGATGTGTCGTGTATGTGTCGTGTATAAAGTAGTATAAAGTAGTGAATAGTGTAAAGTATTGTATAGTGTAGTGTATAGTAGTGTATAGTGCCGTGTATAGTGTAGTGTATAAAGTAGTGTGTAGTGTAGTAGTGTATAGTGTAGTGTAAAGTAGTGTATAGTGTAGTGTATAGTGTAGTATAAAGTAGTGTATAGTGTAGTGTATAGTGTAGTAGTAGTAGTGTATAGTGTACTGTATAGTGTAGTGTATAGTGTAAAGTAGTGTATAGTGTAGTCGTAGTGTATAGTGTAGTAGTGTATAGTGTAGTAGTGTATAGTGTAGTGTATAGTGTTGTGTATAGTATAGTGTAGTAGTATATAGTGTAGTGTATAGTGTAGTAGTAGTGTAGTGTATAGTGTAAAGTAGTGTATAGTGTAGTGTAAAGTAGTGTATAGGAGTGTGTAGTGTATAGTGTAGTGTATAGTGTATAGGAGTGTGCAGTGTATAGTGTAGTGTATAGTGCAGTGTATAGTGTAGTGTATATCAGTGTATAAAGTAGTGTATAAAGTAGTGTAAAGTAGTGAATAGTGTAGTGTAAAGTAGTGAATAGTGTAAAGTAGTGTATAGTGTAGTGTAAAGTAGTGTATAGTGTAGTCTATAGTAGTGTATGGTGATGTGTATAATGTAGTGTATAAAGTAGTGTGTAGTGTAGTGTAAAGTAGTGTATAGTGTAGTATAAAGTAGTGTATATTGTAGTAGTGTATAGTGTAGTGTATAGTGTAGTAGTATATAGTGCAGTGTAAAGTAGTGTATAGTGTAGTAGTGTGTAGTGTATAGTGTAGAATAAAGTAGTGCATAGCGTAGTCTATAGTGTAGTGTATAGTGTAATGTACAGTAGTGTATACAGTGAGGGAAAAAAGTATTTGATCCTCTGCTGATTTTGTATGTTTACCCACTGACAAAGAAATTATCAGTCTATTATTTTATTGGTAGGTTTATTTGAACAGTGAGAGACAGAATAACAACAAAAAATCCAGAAAAACGCATGTCAAAAATGTTATAAATTGATTTGTATTTTAATGAGGATGTGTCGTGTATGTGCCGTGTATAAAGTAGTGTATAAGTAGTGTAAAGCAGTGAATAGTGTAAAGTGTTGTATAGTGTAGTGTATAGTAGTGTATAGTGCCATGTATAGTGTAGTGTATAAAGAAGTGTGTAGTGTAGTAGTGTATAGTGGTGTAAAGTAGTGTATAGTGTAGTGTATAGTGTAGTATAAAGTAGTGTATAGTGTAGTGTATAGTGTAAAGTAGTGCATATTATAGTGTAAAGTAGTGTATAGTGTAGTGTATAGTGTAGTGTATAGTGTAAAGTAGTGTATAGTGTAGTAGTGTATAGTGTCGTGTATAGTATAGTGTATAGTGTAGTGTAAAGTAGTGTGCAGTGTAGTGGAAAGTAGGGTATAGTGTAGTGTATAGGAGTGGGTAGTATATAGTGCACTGTATAGTGTAGTGTATAGTGTAGTGTAAAGTAGTGTATAGTGTAGTGTATAGTAGTGTATAGTGTCGTGTATAGTGTAGTGTATAAAGTAGCGTGTAGTGTAGTAGTGTAGTGAAAAGTAGTGTATAGTGTAGTATAAAGTAGTGTATGGTGTAGAAGTGTATAGTGTAGTGCATAGTGTAGTAGTGTGTAGTGTATAGTGGAGAATAAAGTAGTGCATAGTGTAGTCTATAGTGTAGTGTATAGTGTAGTGTACAGTAGTGTATACAGTGAGGGAAAAAAGTATTTGATCCTCTGCTGATTTTGTACGTTTACCCACTGACAAAGAAATTATCAGTCTATAATTTTATTGGTAGGTTTATTTGAACAGTGAGAGACAGAATAACAAAAACATCCAGAAAAACGCATGTCAAAAATGTTATTAATTGATTTGCGTTTTAATGATGTGTCGTGTATGTGTCGTGTATAAAGTAGTGAATAGTGTAAAGTATTGTATAGTGTAGTGTATAGTGCCGTGTATAGTGTAGTGTATAAAGTAGTGTGTAGTGTAGTAGTGTATAGTGTAGTGTAAAGTAGTGTATAGTGTAGTAGTAGTGTATAGTGTACTGTATAGTGTAGTGTAAAGTAGTGTGTAGTGTATAGTGTAGTCGTAGTGTATAGTGTAGTAGTGTATAGTGTAGTGTATAGTGTAGTAGTGTATAGGGTAGTTCATAGTATAGTGTAGTAGTATACAGTGTAGTGTATAGTGTAGTAGTAGTGTGTAGTGTAAAGTAGTGTATAGTGTAGTGTAAAGTAGTGTATAGGAGTGTGTAGTGTATAGTGTAGTGTATAGGAGTGTGCAGTGTATAGTGTAGTGTATAGTGCAGTGTATAGTGTAGTGTATATCAGTGTATAAAGTAGTGAATAGTGTAGTGTGAAGTAGTGAATAGTGTAGTGTAAAGTAGTGTATAGTGTAGTGTAAAGTAGTGTATAGTGTAGTGTATAGTAGTGTATGGTGTCGTGTATAATGTAGTGTATAAAGTAGTGTGTAGTGTAGTAGTGTAGTGTAAAGTAGTGTATAGTGTAGTATAAAGTAGTGTATATTGTAGTAGTGTATAGTGTAGTGTATAGTGTAGTAGTGTATAGTGCAGTGTAAAGTAGTGTATAGTGTAGTAGTGTGTAGTGTATAGTGTATAATAAAGAAGTGCATAGTGTAGTCTATAGTGTAGTGTATAGTGTAATGTACAGTAGTGTATACAGTGAGGGAAAAAAGTATTTGATCCTCTGCTGATTTTGTACGTTTACCCACTGACAAAGAAATTATCAGTCTATAATTTTATTGGCAGGTTTATTTGAACAGTGAGAGACAGAATAACAACAAAAAAAATCCAGAAAAACGCATGTCAAAAATGTTATTAATTGATTTGCATTTTAATGAGGATGTGTCGTGTATGTGTCGTGTATAAAGTAGTGTATAAAGTAGTGTAAAGCAGTGAATAGTGTAGTGTAAAGTATTGTATAGTGTAGTGTATAGTAGTGTATAGTGCCGTGTATAGTATAGTGTATAAAGTAGTGTGTAGTGTAGTAGTGTATGGTGTAGTGTAAAGTAGTGTATAGTTTAGTGTATAGTGTAGTATAAAGTAGTGTATAGTGTAGTGTATAGTGTAAAGTAGTGCATATTATAGTATAAAGTAGTGTATAGTGTAGTGTATAGTGTAAAGTAGTGTATAGTGTAGTAGTGTATAGTGTCGTGTATAGTATAGTGTATAGTGTAGTGTAAAGTAGTGTGCAGTGTAGTGGAAAGTAGGGTATAGTGTAGTGTATAGGAGTGGGTAGTGTATAGTGTACTGTATAGTGTAGTGTATAGTGTAGTGTAAAGTAGTGTATAGTGTAGTGTATAGTAGTGTATAGTGTCGTGTATAGTGTCATGTATAGTGTAGTGTATAAAGTAGCGTGTAGTGTAGTAGTGTAGTGAAAAGTAGTGTATAGTGTATAGTGTAGTATCAAGTAGTGTATGGTGTAGAAGTGTATAGTGTAGTAGTGTGTAGTGTATAGTGGAGAATAAAGTAGTGCATAGTGTAGTCTATAGTGTAGTGTATAGTGTAGTGTACAGTAGTGTATACAGTGAGGGAAAAAAGTATTTGATCCTCTGCTGATTTTGTACGTTTACCCACTGACAAAGAAATTATCAGTCTATAATTTTATTGGTAGGTTTATTTGAACAGTGAGAGACAGAATAACAACAAAAAAATCCAGAAAAACGCATGTCAAAAATGTTATTGATTTGCATTTTAATTAGGATGTGTCGTGTATGTGTCGTGTATAAATTAGTGTATAAAGTAGTGTAGAGTAGTGAATAGTGTAGTGTAAAGTAGTGTATAGTAGTGTATAGTGCCGTGTTTAGTGTAGTGTATAAAGTAGTGTAGTAGTGTATAGTGTAGTATAACGTAGTGTATAGTGTAGTAGTGTATAGTGTAGTGTAAAGTAGTGTGTAGTGTAAAGTAGTGCATATTATAGTGTAAAGTAGTGTATAGCATAGTGTATAGTAGTAGTGTAAAGTAGTGTATAGTGTAGTGTAAAGTAGTGTATAGTGTAGTAGTGTATAGTGTAGTGTAAAGTAGTGTATAGTGTAGTGTAAAGTAGTGTATAGTATAATGTAGTGTAAAGTAGTGTATAGTGTAGTGTAAAGTAGTGTGTAGTGTCGTGTATAGTGTAGTGTAAAGTAGTGTGTAGTGTATAGTGTAGTGTAAAGTAGTGTATAGTGTAGTTTAAAGTAGTGTACAGTGTAGTGTAGTGTATATTGTCAAGTAGTGTATTGTATCATTGCCTGTCAACCAATAAGATTAACTCCGTATTCTTGTACAGGCAAATTGAGTTGTCAGGTTCATACGGCGTACAGCCAATAAGGATGTTGACATGTATGGGGTTACTATTGTTATTATTATTGTTGTCTCTTTCGATTTAAAGCTTTCGTGACTGCAAGGATTCGTCTTCTTGGTTCTTTCGGTAAAGTCACCTAGAATGGGAATCAAATAATAAAATAAGACAATAAAATTCTCACGACGTTTCGGCCACAACACAAGTTGCCTTCTTCAGGTGAAGAGACAGGTCTGTCCAGAAGATAGAGCTTGAATGAACGCTGTCATGCAAGGACCGCGTCTATTAATCTGTGTGGGCAGAGTTAAAATATGAATGTGCATGTTACCTGCATCACCTCCGGAGAGGAGGAGGGAGGGGGCTGGGAACACAGGCAGAGAGGACAAAATAAAAGGGGCAAGTGTAACAGCCAAGGTGCGTTGTTGTGTCCTGACCTACATTGCGGGGGTCACAAAAATATCTCCAAAATCCTGAATAAACACAAGATCCAGGTCCGATTCAACACAGTACATAAAGTCCGTGATCTGGTTCCATCTGTAAAGGATGTGGTTCCAGACATACAGTACCCGGGCGTTTACAAACTAAAGTGCCTCTGTGGTAGTAGCTACATTGGAGAAACCAAACGACATATCTCGGACCCATCCGCGAACATAAAGCAGACCTGAAACACGGTAGGACGAACTCCTCTGCCGTGGCAGATCACTGTTATAATTCAGTGGGCTCACATGACATTGACTTCTCCAAGACGGAGGTTCTTTGCAAGCCAACCGGCTACCATGAGAGATTCGTTCATGAGGCCATTCACATATACAAGCACAGAGACAATTTCAACCGAGAAGATGGATTCTGGCTTAGTAACCATTGGAAAGATGTTTTAAACCATTTCGGTTCTTAATTGATTGTATTTTATGGTGATTTTCAGACCGCAGCCCTTTCGCTGGCACTGCCTCTTAATACTTCTCACACCACGGTCAATGGTATGGTTTATAACATGTAGTATAATAATTAATAGTATAACATTGTAATGTTTAACATAACTCATAAGGCAATATATAGCATCGTAATTGCATAACGAATATACATCAGTGTGGTATATAGTTGGGTTCATAGAATAAGACAGTGTAATATCACAAGTCTAATAGTTTATAATCTAAAGTATATGGTAGTGTAAAGTAACGCATTGTATAATTCAAAGGTGGAATTTGTCTATGATATGATGTTATACCATGTAGTTTAGATTGGAAGGTATAATATTGTATTATATAGTAGTCCAGTTTACAGCATAGTCATAAGGCGACTCAGGACACAACAGCGCACCTTGGCTGTTACACTTGCCCCGTTTATTTTGTCCTCTCTGCCTGTGTTCCCAGCCCCCTCCCTCCTCCTCCTCTCCGGAGGTGATGCAGGTAACATGCACATTCATATTTTAACTCCGCCAACACAGATTAATAGACGCGGTCCTTGCATGTCAGCGTTCATTCAAGCTCTGTCTTCCCGACAGACCTGTCTCTTCACCTGAAGAAGGCCACTTGTGTTGTGGCCGAAACGTCGTGAGAATTTTATTGTCTTTATTTTGTTTTTTTTAAATTCCCATTCTACGTGACTTTACCGAAAGAACCAAGGAGATCGTTGTTGTTGTCGTTGTTGTAGTCGTTAGGACGATAACAAGGCGGGTGGTGGGGGCCTGTGGGGCCTTGGCCTGGCACGGACTCACAAGCGCCTTCAAATCCTGGACCGTCTCCGGCTCGGCGTCGCTCATCGTAGCCGGAGGCGGCGGCGGTGGTGGGGGAGGCAGCGGACAACGCGGACGGACGGACGAGAGAGAGGAGAGAGAGGAGAGCGCGAAGCCCTTCGACCTCGTTTCACTGAATGTGTTTTGAATGAACGGAGAAGAATGAGTTGAAAACACAAGCCCGGGGCGTTGCACGGTGACTGTTGAATGGCGGGCGGGGGGGAGGTGTGGCAAAAGCAACTACGAGATGGCGTTTGGATAAAACCACCCCTGCCCCGCCCCGCCCCACCCCGAAGTGCTGAATTAAGAAACGCGTTTAATGGGGGCGGGGTGGGGGAAGCCCAGCGTGCACAGTGTCATCTGGATTATAAGACGCATCCACCACCACGAGGGGCATTGTGCCAGGCTAGGTACACTTTTGTTCACGTTCAAAAAGACACGCACGCCGGATTATAAGACGCAACCCCCAGCTTTTTGCATCACACGTTTTTTTAAGTGCGTCTTATAATCCGGAAAAAACCCTGGCTTTTATCGATCCACTGCTGGATGATGAGAGCCGGCTCCTTCCCAAGCCGTGCGGGTGGTGGTGGAGTTTGGTAACACGTGACCATACTTCACCACCCTGGTCCGCTGTGGCCGGTTGATGAAGCGCTCGGCGATCCAATCGACGTCAAGGGAGAGCATTGGGGAGAGGCTCAGTGCGGGTTTGTGTGTTTGTGTCTGTGTGAACATCAGCACTGGGAAGACAAAGGCGGCCGGCGTGGTTGCTGCCCTACACACCACCCCATCGCGCGCCATGCCGGCGTCAATAGGTGCTCGCTAACAGCACCTGCGTCAGCGGCCTCCGCGGCTATAGAAGGAGGGTCATTGCCCGAAACGTCGCCTATATTTAATTTACATCTTTTTTGTATAAGGTCGCACACGGTGTCCGACGGTTCGCTCACTGCGCCACGAACCCGGCGACCCTAGTTCGATTCACCGCCCACGACCGATAACAGTGACAGCGAATGTTCGAACCGGTCCTGGACTTCCCCTGGGTGGACTTAGCCTTAAATCCACGGTTTTGTGTGATACGTTGAACTTCTTCGGCACTGTACGTAGCCGACCGCGCTAATCGGAGGTGCCTGGGGTAGGGGGGACAACAAACTATAAACACAAAAAATCAGTTCTAAAGAAATGAGTTTGTCAATCTAGATGATGATGATTTAAAAGTGCATCGCACCAGTGTCTTCCTAATTTCGGAAGCAAGAGCGTTCCAGACGGCCGCAGAAGATGCGGCGACCACCGCCTTTGCTCGCCGCTTGAGCCAAAAGGCGCTGCTGGACAGAAAACGCCTCGAGCAGTGGTCATTCTCAACCTTTTGTTGGCTATTCTGTTGTGTACACCGAGTGGTGAACCCCCATGCCTGGGCCCTACATGGTTCTGAGAAATACATCAACGAATAACGAACGTCAACTTTTTCTTAAACACAGCTGTCCAATTTGAGTTAACTGCAAGCGAACGCAAACATGTTAACCGGCGCTCCGCGTGCTTGACGGAGTTTGTTGGTTGCTCTTGGAAACCACGATTATTACATCAATCTTGATTTGAAGCTTTCGTGACTCAGGAATCCATACCTACGTGACTTTACCGAAAGAACCAAAGAGTATGGATTTTACATCGTTTTAAATTACAATGTGGCTTTACGTTTTATCGTAGTTATGTTACATTGGCAGATTCATACGTGATTATTCACCAATGACTCCCATGAATGCTATAATTTCACGCACATTCATAATTAATCCACACTAGGTTTTTTTTGGTTTAGATCGCGTAAAAATAAATGTGTCGTTAAACCCGCAACCACCCGACGCAGCCAATTAGTAAGGTTTGTCACGTTTATAAATCATTTATAAAAATCACATTTATAAAGTTATAATTATAAAAAATAATCACCTCCCGTACCCCCTGGGGTCCCCGGACCCCCGGTTGAGAACCACTGGTCTAGGTGACAGCTCTTCTTCATTCGTCACTAGTACACAGCACACACCGGTGCGTTGGAGAGCAAAGCCACAACATTTACAATCTGAGTACGACGTTTCGCCAGCAATTACAACCGGCATCAGCAGGCGGACAGCAGCCAGATTTGTGGAGAAATCCTCCTCCTGTTGGTTCCTTAAATACTGTAGAGGCGTCGATGTGATGACCTCACTTGTGAGCCCTTCACGTGCGAAGAGGGGGGGGGGGGGATTAATGAATGCATAAAAATTAAAATGAGTATCCATTGCCGGTTCTATTTATATTTACGCGATCAATATCAGCCACAGTATTGTTGACGATTATTGTTGTTCAATTAAACAAAGTATCTAGGCAGGGTACTATGTTGTTTTTTAAAAATAAAATTGGGTCAAATCCCGATGTGATCCACCAACCCCCTCGCCCCCAAAAGCACGAGTTCACAGGCGTGCGCGACGCTCGGCTCGCCGGGCTGCGTCGGATCCCGGTTGCGGAAGGAAATCCGCGGCGACGGAGGTCGCGCTGGTTGCACGCAGCGCACAAAGTGCTCACCGCACGAACGAACCACTACGCCTCCTCGCTGATCCCTCGCCCAAGGAGCATAAACCACCACCACGACGCCAACTTTGCACTCCGGCTAATCCTCGCAGCGGCAGCGGCGGAGGCGGCTTTCGGCCGCTCGACATCGGACAAAGGCAACGGTCACCGCATCGCCGCGCGCTTTTCGAGAACGCTTCTGCGCGAAGAGCCGACGCGTTAAAGCCACTGGTCTAGCAATCCGAGGGGGTCGCCTGTTTGTTCTCTCGGTTGCGGCAGCCGAACCGATGATCTGGTTTCTGAAATTCCCCCAAAACCCGGCAGGATCAAGTCCGTCGATCGCGTGCGATTGTTGGGTAAAGTGTGGGCATACTCCCACCTCTTACTCAGACGCCTGGCCAGCATGCAAGAGCAGGCCAACAATCCCGTAGAGCTACAGGGAACCTTCAAGAGCAGGCCAACAATCCCGTAGAGCTACAGGGAGCCTTCAAGAGCAGGCCAACAATCCTATAGAGCTACAGGGAACCTTCAAGAGTAGGCCAACAATCCCGTAGAGCTACAGGGAACTTTCAAGAGCAGGCCAACAATCCCGTAGCGCTACAGAGAACCTTCAAGAGCAGGCCAACAATCCCGTAGAGCTACAGGGAACCTTCAAGAGCAGGCCAACAATCTCGTAGAGCTACAGGGAACCTTCAAGAGCAGGCCAACAATCCCGTAGAGCTACAGGGAACCTTCAAGAGCAGGCCAACAATCCCGTAGAGCTACAGAGAACCTTCAAGAGCAGGCCAACAATCCCGTAGAGCTACAGGGAACCTTCAAGAGCAGGCCAACAATCCCGTAGAGCTACAGGGAACCTTCAAGAGCAGGCCAACAATCCCGTAGAGCTACAGGGAACCTTCAAGAGCAGGCCAACAATCCCGTAGAGCTACAGGGAACCTTCAAGAGCAGGCCAACAATCCCATAGCGCTACAGGGAACCTTCAAGAGCAGGCCAACAATCTCGTAGAGCTACAGGGAACCTTCAAGAGCAGGCCAACAATCCCGTAGAGCTACAGGGAACCTTCAAGAGCAGGCCAACAATCCCGTAGAGCTACAGGGAACCTTCAAGAGCAGGCCAACAATCCCGTAGAGCTACAGGGAACCTTCAAGAGCGCCCTCGACAGTGGAGGTTCTTCCTCCGGCAGTGGCATGAGCCAGCAATTGCAGGGCTGCGCCTTTACCTCACCTCTATTCTGTATTGTATGCCGTATATAATTAAACTGCCGTTATAGCCCGGGGGGCATCCTGCCTGTAATAACTCGAGCCGATGTTCAATAAAAAAAATATTGGACTCTGTGCTCACATCTATGAGAGGTCGTGCCCCTTGGAAGCTGCCGCTGATTGTTTCCCAATATTACAGCCACGTGGAGTGTGTAAATAAAGGATAAGGCGATGTTGTGAGCTCTTGGGGGGCAATGTGTCGATGCCAGGAGGCTGGCATGTGTTGGTCTTCGTGGCGAAGGTGGTGGTGGTGGAGGCGCGCACGCCTCTGATCTTGTTCTTTGGGAGGTGAGGGACAGGTGAATCACACGGGGATTTGACACAATTAACAAAAAATAAACATAGTACCCTGCCTTGGCACTTTATATAATCGAACAATGACACATCGTCAACAATACTGTGGCCTTGAGAGAAAAAAAAACATAGAATAGGCGACGTTTTGGGCAATGGCCCTTGTTCGTAGCAGTCAGATGGCCATGTTGTAGCGTCCCCTGGTTACCATGCCGTAGAATCGATACGGCACACGCCCGTTTGGACCAAAGCTTTAATGAGCAGTGAACCAAAGCGTAACGAACGGCATTCTCAACATAGCAATAGGCGCGTGCGATGGAATCCCCCCGTGTGTAATGCTATATACAGGGTGCTTAAAAAAAGAATGTTAACACTTCTGAGAATTTGCAACAATAACCACAAGAAATGTGTCTCCAGGCTCTGGAGATTACCTGGAGAAGATTCCAAGCGTGTGTTGGCGAACAAGTGGGAGACTCTTTTTGAAGCTATTAACATACATTTGTTATCACGTTACAGTGTAGTACCCTTTCTTTTTTCATTAAAAACGATAGTTCCAAAGCGAGTGTTAATACTTTTTTGAAGCAATCCTGTATACATGTGTAGTGACATAGAATCGGTCACGTAGCAGCATAGCGCTGGCTGCTGGCAGGGATGGGGATCTGTGGCCTACAGCAGCCCTGACTGGCAGCAGGCCACGTGATGGACCCGAGAGGGATCTAAGGGAAGGGTCATGGAAGGGGCACATCGAGAACCCGCTGGTAGGTTCCAGAAGGCGGGCGTTGCCGGGGGCGGAGCCAGGCCACGCTGACAGTATAAGAGGGGCCCCGGGAGGGGAGCTCGGGGCTGTCGTGTGGAGTGGGATCCCCGTTGTGCTGCTGCCGGAGTCTTCACCATATCGGTGTCGTCAGTCAGGCAGTCTACCAGCTGTCCTGACTGGGAAGCGTAGTTTCTAAGTGTTCCTGTCAGGCCGTGTTAACAAACAGAGTGCTTCCTACTCTTAGTGTCTCTGAGTCAATCACTACATACACGCAAACAGCATGCAAGCCTGTCTTCCAATAGCGTGCACAATACACTGAGATGATGATGCACGCTATTGCACGCCGCAGTCGCAAAAGTCGGCCTGCCCGCCCGAGCCGTCCACCGACACGGTAGCCGAACGCCCATGGTGAACGATTTTTAAAAACAACAAAAACAACAACAAAAAATTGTGGTGCTACAGCAGTGAAGCCGTCCTGCCGACGCCGTGGCCGCGACGCCGCCACCGCCGAGCGATGGGGCCGACGCTGCTCTTCCCTCACCACCCCCCACATGAACACACACACACCCCCGCAAAGAGCCCCGAGGGGAGGTCACCTGGCTGACAGGTTTTCACCCAGAAGCCCTCTCATGGGACCAAACTTCACGGTTTCCTGCGACCAGGGAATTGGGCGACCTCACCCGAGGCTAATGTGCACCGTGGTGCCGTGACTTGGGTGGTAATTACATGGTCACGACGGGGCTGCTGAGCCACCGCGGATAGAAAACACCCACAAACACACACGGGTCAGCAGGCAGGTGGGGGGGGGGATGGAGTCACGAACGGCGGGAAAAACAGGGCCGGCCCTCTGATTGGTAGGACAGATGCGCTTGTTTAGAGGGTGAAAAGCGGACGTCTGAGAGAACACCGGTCCGGGGAGAGTGGCGGGAAATCGGAGCCACCTGATTGGACGGGAGGCCAGCGGAACAGCGCCGATTTATCTTTGATGTAGAGGACAATAAAAAGAGGAGAGAATGTAGGGAGAAGGAGTTCGTATTGTACTCGTGTGACGAGTCGAAGTGCAGCGAGGATCCGACCCAGCAGCTCCGTACGAGTCGAACCGTGAGTACCCGAGAGTGAGAAATTGAGGGCATTGTGAGATTGTCTTAGGAGAGTGATTTGGAAGAGGCGATACAGATCGGATCTTAGACCAAAGGGAGATAGGTTAGACCTGCCCTGCTGACTCAAACTGACTCGGGTAATTCAGCCTCGGATTCGCTGGGAATAAACTGTTGGGGATCAATAAACCTTGTCGGGTGGTTTCTGCGAGGGTGGAACGGATGCATGTTGGTGTGTGTCATTGTACCCTGTGTTTGTGCGTGAGTGTGTGTTTATCCACGTGTTTGCGCTCGCCCATGCGTGTAGCTCGTGGTTAGCGTGTGCATGTGGTGAGCAGCGACGGATTCGTACAGGGGCACGTCAGATTACTCATACGCCCTTTCGTTTAACGTGTGCGTGAGGCTAATGGGCAGCGTACACGCGAGATTATTCGTGCGGCCTTTTTTTAGCGTGCGCGTGGGGTGAACGGGCGGCATGCCTGTGAGATTGTTCATACAGCCCTTTAAATAAATCTCCGAGACAACCCCCCAATCGGCTGCGCATGTGTGAGTGACGTCCCTGCCCTCTGACCCCCGACCCCGAGTCCCGCGCGCGTGATTGGTGCGTGGCACGGGAGAGGAGCGACGTCGGATTTCAAGTGAGTGGGTGTGAGTGAGTGAGTGTGCGCAGAGATTGTGTGAATTGATCCCAGGTGGCTAAGCGCCAGCCACGAAACTTACCCCGAGGGGCCGCAGCGAAGGGGGGGGGGGAGTCGGTGAGCAGTAACCCTCTCCAGGACACAGAAGAAGCGAGCAGTGGATCCCACGTGAGCGAGGAGCGTCGGGTCAGCCTCCCCGACAGAACTCGGTCCTGCTGCTGCTGCTGTTGAGAGGCACTCCCAGACGGCCGTGTGGCTGGTGGGAATTATAGTTGTGGTTACATTATAGTTGTGGTTCAATTATAGTTATGGTTACAGTTGTTGGTCGTGGTTATTGTTGTGTGGTTGTTATTGTGGTGGTTGTGCAGGTGGTGGCACACGAGTTAACCCATAGCACCAGGGTCTAGCCCTCCTCTTGTACCTAGCCAGGCAGAGCAGTCAACCCATGGCACCTGAGTCTGGCCCGTGACCTCCTCCTCCTGCACTTAGCCTGGCACAGCCGTCAAACCTTGGCACCTGAGTTATTGTGGGGACATCACCGCCACGTAGTGGTGAATGGCGACTGTTGATGTGTGTGGGCTTGTGTGTGTGTATGATGGTGAATGCGTGAGTATGATGGTGAGTATCATGGTGAGTGTATCATGGTTAGTGAGTAATACTGAGTGTGAGTTTGACTAATTCTCCTCCCCCCTAACTACCTCGCCTGGTGTACAGGAGGTTGTGGGTTCGACCCCGACCCTGATGCCTGCTGTATATTTGGAGTTTGCGTGTCTCTGTCTCTCCCCGTGGTCGTGTGGACTTTTTCTCCGGGTCCTCCGGTTTTTCCCTCCACATTTAGAAACATTCGTGACTGCAGGAATTCATATTCTTGGTTCGTTCGGTAAAGTCACGTAAATAGAAAACAAAGAAGATATTTTGAAATAAAATAAAACTAAAATAAAAATAAGATAAATTGAAAATAATAAAAGCAATTTATTATATTTATTTTTATTTTTAAAATGTATTATATTATTATTTTTATTTACATGACTTTACCGAAAAAAACAAGAATATGATTATTCGTTTAAAGTATTTGGCTGCTATCATTTATACGTGATGATGAGCACTTCTTAGAGCTATCGTTGGTGCCAAGTCGCTTCTGAAAAAGAGATGTTTAGCTCAGTGGACCTTAGTCTAGTTTTCTCTCTCCTTCCCGAGCACAACAACAAGCAGGAGCAGGGGTAGGAGCATTCACCACTTAGTGGTGGTGACGACACCACGGCGCTTGTGCCAGGATATGTGCACCACAGATATCCATCACATAGAGACCCATAGAGTCATCACACATAGACCTATACACTCACCACGCACATACCCTCAGACTTGCACAGAGGACCATAGACTCACCACAGAGACCCATAGACTCATCAGACAGAAAACCAGACTCAAACAGATCCACAGACTCGCACAGAGCCCTAAAGACTCACCAAACAGAAACATAGACTCACCACAGAGAGACACATAGACTCACCAGACAGATACCCATAGACTCAATCGTACCCATACTCACACAGAGACCCATAGACTCACCACAGAGACCCATAGACTCACCACAGAGACCCATAGACTCATCAGACAGAGACGCATAGACTCACCCCACAGAGACCCATAGACTCACAGAGAGACCCATAGACTCACCAAAGAGACCCATAGAATCACCAACTCACAGAGAGACCCATAGACTCACCAAAGAGACCCATAGAATCACCACATGGAGATCCATAGAGTCATACAAAAACGCATCGACTCACCCCACAGAGACGCATAGATTCACCCCACAGAGACCCATAGACTCACAGAGAGACCCATAGATTCACCAAACAGACCCATAGAATCACCACATAGAGACCCATAGAGTCATACAAAAACGCATAGACTCATCACACAGAGAACCACCGACTCAAACAGACTCGCACAGAGCCCTATAGACTCGTAAAACAGAGACACATAAACTCACCACACAGAGACCCACGGACTCTCACAGAGACCCATAAACTCACCACACACAGATCCATCGACTCACAGAGAGACCCAAGGGCTCGCGTGTGAATGTGTGGTGATTTAGTTGAAGGTGGAGGGGGATTACCAGCCCCTTGCACCCATCCAGAACTCCCTGTTGCCACTGTGTGGCTGCGAGGCGACGTGAGGTTTACAGCTGGTCAGGGTTGGCGCCCCCCCCCCCCCCCCCCCCAAAATGACATTTCTCACAACCACCGCCGCGTTATCGACTGTCGCCATTCGCCAATAAGTGACAGTGACGTCACCACCGGCCCCTGTGCCAGGCCAGGTGCACTTTGAAGCCACGTGAAGTGTCGAAGGCTCGCTGACCGGAGGTCCTGGAACAGACCCAGGTGCCATGGGTTGGCTGACTGAGATGACTGGCAGATGCACCACCTATTCCCTGTACTGTGCCAAATTGCTGCATATTTATCATCCGGTGTTCCGCTCGTTGTTGTGAGCGTTACTCTTCCGTTGTTGTTGGAGGGCGACCGATTGTCTCCAACTGCCCAGTAGAAGCGTCCTTCACGAGCCTCCCCCGCAGAGGCCGATCCCGACACCGCTGGTACCAGTCGTCGGCAAAGCCCACTCAGCTCCGCATCCTCCCGTACCGCATCAGTCCACCTCCACTCCAGCCCATGGCGTGCCCGCCCATCTACTCTCAACCACTTACACCACATATTCGTTAACGATGCGCACCCTAATCTGCCACTACGGTTGTGTGCAGGGTGTTGTGATGTCACGTAGTACGACGTTTCTCCTGCTCCCCCCCCCCCCCCCTCCGTAATAACGCGCCGTCTATCTATGGCCTCGTCGCGTTGGCCTTAATGGACGAGTGGTGATGGTGAAAGATGATCAGCGGTGGACTCTGAATTACCGGGGCCCCATTTAACGTTCAGGTGACACGGGGCACGGTACGTGAAGAAACTCTTATCTGTCCTGTAAACAGACTCCTCTGCGTGGGATATTTAACACCTCTTAATGCACAGACAACAGCCAACTCAGCCTCGCCTGCCGGAGGAGCTCGCTGATGATCGGACAGTGTCCAGATCTCTCAAGGATCTGTGAGCTACTCGCACACAAAGATCCCCCGTGTAGCCTTTAACAGACTGTTTGGGCAAGTGCTTTATAACATCATCAAAGGGGCGCTGCAATACGATGCAATCAAAATCACCGATCAGAGATTTTCCCATATATGGTCTTTGTTGATCATGAATCGAGACTAATTGTATTGATTCCACTCAGTCGATCCGGCAGAAAGCTCAAAATGTCCGATTTTATCTGAAATATTCTGCGTTTCACAGATCATACAATGCAACGGTATTGATGCCCGATATGTATGAGTGGGTTAGTGGTTGAGTGGGTGGCAGGGTGAGTGGGTTTGTGAGTGGGTGAGTGAGTGTGTGGGTGGCTTTAGTAGTTGAGTGGGTGGGTGAGTCAGATAATGAGGCGTCACAGTGGCGAGATGTTAACTCCCTCGCCCAGAATACAGGATGTAATCAATTCGATCCCGACCTTGAAGCCTGTATATTTGGAGTTTGCATCTTCTTCCGTGGTCACGTCGATTTTTCTGATTCCTTGGGGTTTGTTTTACACTTAGGCTTTCGCGACCAATATCATCCGTAATAGAGGTTTTTTTTTGGGGTTAGATCACGTAAATATATAAATGTGTCGTTAAAACTCACCACCATCCGACAGAGCCAACTAGTAACGGTTGTCACGTAAACAGAACATGCCAATTTATCACTAGTACAGCACACCGGTGTGTTGGAGAGTCAAGCCACAACATTTACAATCTCAGTACAACGTTTCACCAGTAATTACAACTAGCTTCATCAGGCGACAGCCAGATTTGTTGAGAAGTTAATCTGTTTCGTTCCTTATATAGAAGCGTAGATGTGGTGGCCACACTTTGGCGCTCTTGATGCAAAAGGGGGGGGGGGGGGGGAGATTAATGAGTCAACGTACATTATGCATGCGCATTATGCGAACCCTTTGCGCTTGCCCTTCCGGTCCATTGTGTGGATTAAAATAGCCGGGTTTTCCCTCCGCATTTCAAATCAACATGCGTTTAAAGGATTTGACTGCAATAAATGTTTACGTGATAAGCCACTTCGTCGACCTATTATTTGTAACCAGGGCACTTGATATACCTCTGTGGGCCTTTCCTGGTAAAAAAAAAAATTAAGTTTCAGTTTATTGGATGGTTGAGTGGGTAGGTGAGATTTTGAGTGCGTCGGTGGGTCAGTTGGAGATTGAGTGGGTGTCAGGGTGAGTGGGTGGGTGAATTGGTGAGTGTGTTTGAGATCCAGTGGATGGGTTTGTGAGTGGGTGGGTGAGTAGGTGGCTGAATCGGAGAGTGGAGTGCTATGGTGGCGAGATGTTAACTGCCTCGTCTTTTATGAACGAGGTCAAGGGTTCGATCCTGACCCTGACGTCTGTATATTTAGAGTGAGTGGGTATGTAAGTAGGTGCATAGGTAAGTTCTTGAGTGAGTGGCTTGGTGTGTTGATAAGTCAATGGGGTAGTGAGTGAGTGGGTTTGTGAGTGGGTGAGTGTCTGGGTGGCTTTAGTAGTTGAGTTGGTGGGTGAGGCGCCACAGTGGCGAGATGTTAACTCCCTCGCCTGGTATATTGGAGTTAGTAGGTTCCCCCCAACCCTAAAGCCTGTATACATTTGGAGTTTGCATCTTATCCCCATGGTCGGGTGGAATTTTCTCCGGGTTCTCCGGGTTGTCTCTCCGTATTTAGAAACATGCATTTGTAGAACTTGGCTGCTATAACTTTCTACGTGAAAAGCCACTTCATTGAGCTGTTATTTGTGGTTAGATTGCTTCTGATAAAGATTTATATAGCTGTGGGTCTTACCTGGAAAAATAAAAAAAAAATCGTTTTAGTTCAGTGTTTTTTGATGATTGGGTGGATGCGTGCGTGGGTAGGTTGGTGTGTGGGTGGATGAGTGGATGGGTGAGTAGCTGGATGCATGAGTGTGAGTTAGAGATTGAGAGGGTGGCTTGGTGAGTGTGTGAGTGGCTCGGTGGTTGAGTTTGTGGGTGGTTGAGTAAGTAGCTGGTTGAGTAAGTGGCTGGTTGAGTTAGTGGGTGGTTGAGTTCATGGGTTGTTGAGTTAGCGGGTGGGTATTTGAGTGGGTGGGTGAGTGTGTGGGTTCATGGATGGGAGAGTCGGAGAATGGAGCGCCATGGTGGCGAGATGCGAACCACTTCACCTGGAAAACAGGAGGTTGTGGTTTCGATCTCGACCCTTCTGCCTGTATATTTGGAGTTTGCACGTTCTCCCCTTGGTCGCATGGATTTTTCTCCATGTCCTCCGGGTTTTCCCTCCCTTTTACAATCAACATGCATTTATAGGATTTGGCTGCAATAAATGTTTACGTGATAAGCCACTTCGTTGGCCTATCATTTGTAACCAGGTCACTACTGAAAACTATGTACAGTATTTTGCTCTGTGAGCCTTACCTGGTAAAATAAAATTTTGTTTAGTTTATTGGGTGGGTTTGCGAATGGGTGAATGGGTAGGTGGTGGGTTGTTGTGTGCTTGGGTTGGTGGGTTAGAGATTGAGTGGTTGGCAGGGTTGAGTGGGTTTGTTGTGAGTGGGTGGGTGAGTGGGTGGCTACGTCAGATAGTGGAGTGCCATTGTGGCGAGATGTTAACTTCCTCGTATTTTATGCAGGAGGTTGTGAGTTCAACCGCGACCCTGACGCCTGGAAATTTGGAGTGTGCATGTTGTTCCTGTGGTCACGTGACATTTTCTCAGAGTTCTCCGGGTTGTCCTGCTGCATTTAGACACATGCATTTATAGAATTTAGCTTCTACGTGAAAAGCCACTTCATTGAACTGTTATTTGTGGTCACGTGGCTTGTGAATAATATCTATTTTGCTGTGGGCCTGACCTGGTAAAATAAAAATAAAATATTTAAAATTTAGTTTAGTGTGTGGATAATTGGGTGGGTGGGTGAGTGGGCAAGTTCATGGGTGAGTGCCTGGGTGAGTTTATGGGTACTGAGTGGCTGGGTGAGTCAGTGCCTGGATGCATGTGTGGGTTCGAGATTGAGTGGATGGCTTGGTGAGTGGGTGAGTGTGTGAGTGGCTCGGTGGTTGAGTTAGTGTGTGCTTCAATTCGTGGGTGGTTGAGTGGGTGGGTGTTTAAGTGAGTGACTGTGTGGGTTAGTGGGTGGGAGAGTCATATAGTGGGGGCCACAGTGGCGATATGTTAACTACCTCGCCTCGTATACAGAAGGTTGTGGGTTCGATCCTGACCCTGATGCCTGTATATTTCCCTCCACATTTTGAAACATGTATTTAGAGGAGTTGGTTGCTATAAATGTATACATGATAAGCCACTTTTTTGAGCTATAATTTGTGGCGATGGTGCTTCTGAAAACAATATTTATAGCTCAGTGGGCCTTACCTGGTAAAATAAACCTGGTTGAGTTAGTGGGTGGTTGAGTTAATGGGTGGTTTAATTATTGGGTGGGTTTATTATTGTTTGGTTGAGTGATGGGTGGGTGGATGATTAGTTATTTGGGTAGTGGGTGATTTGGTGAGTCGGTGAGTGGCTGAGGGAGTGGGAGGTGGTTGGGTGAGTGTGTGGGTTAGAAATTGAGTGGGTGGCAGGGTGAGTGGATGTGTAAGTGGGTGAGTGAGTAGGTGAGTGGCTGGGTAATTAGGTGAGTGGCTCGGTAAATAATTGAGCATCTGGGCGAGTAGGTGAGTGTATGGGTGAGTGTGGGTGGGTATGTGGTTGGGTGAATGAGTGTGTGGGAAGGAGGTTAGGTGGGTAGTGGGTGGGTTATACATTGAGATACATTGAGTGCGTTAGTGACTGGGTGAGTGAGTGGGCAGGTGGGTGAGTGAGTGGGCAGGTGGGTGAGTGAGTGGGCAGGTGGGTGAGTGAGTGGGCAGGTGGGTGAGTGAGTGGGCAGGTGGGTGAGTGAGTGGGCAGGTGGGTGAGTGGGCAGGTGGGTGGGTGGGTGGGTTAGTGATTGAGTGGCTCGGTGAGTGAGCGCTGGGTCGGTGAGTGGGTGAGTAGGTGAGTGTGTGAGTGTTAGTTAGTGGGTGTGTGAGTGAGGAGATGGGTGGGTGGGTTGGTGAGTGCATGAGGGAGTAAGTGGGTGGTTGGGCGAGTGCATAAGTGGGTGGGTCAGTGAGTGGGTGTGTGGATGTGTGTAGATTAGTTTGGTATGAGATTGAGTGGGTTGCTGGGTGAGTGGTTGAGAAGATAGGTGGGCAAGTTAATGAGTGAGTGGGTTGGTGAGCGGAGGGGTGAGTGATGGGTTGGGTGAGTGAGTGAATGGGTGAGTGACGGTTGGGTGGGTAATTTAACGTGGGAAGTTGAGTGGGTAAGTTAGCGTGTAAGTGAGTGGATGGTTGAGTCAGAGAGTGAGGCGCCAAGGTGGTGAGATGTTCACTATTTTGCCTAGTATACAGGAGGTGGTGGATTCGATCCCGACCCTGTCGCCTGTATATTTGGAGTTTGTAAGTTCTCACCCGTGCTCGCCTGGATTTTGTTCTAGGTCCTCAGGGTTATCCCTCTGCATTTAGAAGCAACATGCGTTTAGAGGATTTGGCTGCAATAAATGTATCTGTGATAAGCCACTCGTTTATCTATCATTTGTAGTCAGGTCTATTCTGAAAAGGATCTATATAGCTCAATGGGCCTTGCCTGGTGAAAGAAAAAGTAAATTTCGATTTAAAGCTTTCGTGAGTGCAAGGATTAATCTTCTTGGTTCTTTCGGTAAAGTCACGTAGAATGGGAATAAAATAATAAAATAAAATAAGACAATAAAATTCTCACGACGTTTCGGCCACAACACAAGTGGCCTTCTTCAGGTGAAGAGACAGGTCTGTCGGGAAGACAGAGCTTGAATGAACGCTGTCATGCATGGAACGCGTCTATTAAGCTGTGTGGGAGGAGTTAAAATATGAATTTGCATGTTACCTGCATCACCTCCGGAGAGGAGGAGGGAGGGGGCTGGGAACACAGGCAGAGAGGACAAAATAAAAGGTGTAAGTGTAACAGCCAAGGTGCGCTGTTGTGTCCTGAGTTGCCTTATGACTATGCTGTAAACTGGACTACTATATAATACAATATTATACCTTCCAATCTAAACTAAATGGTATAACATCATATCATAGACAAATTCCACCTTTGAATTATACAATGCGTTACTTTACACTACCCTATACTTTAGATTATAAACTATTAGACTTGTGATATTACACTGTCTTATTCTATGAACCCAACTATATACCACACTGATGTATATTCATTATGCAATTACGATGCTATATATTGCCTTATGAGTTATGTTAAACATTACAATGTTATACTATTAATTATTATACTACATGTTATAAACCATACCATTGACCGTGGTGTGAGAAGTATTAAGAGGCAGTGCCAGCGAAAGGGCTGCGGTCTGAAAGTCACCGTAAAATACAATCAATTAAGAACCGAAATGGTTTAAAACATCTTTCCAATGGCTACTAAGCCAGAATCCATCTTCTCGGTTGAAATTGTCTCTGTGCTTGTATATGCGGATGGCCTCATGAACGAATCTCTCATGGTAGCTGGTTGGCTTGCAAAGAACCTCCGTCTTGGAGAAGTCAATGTCATGTGAGCCCACTGAATTATAACAGTGATCTGCCACGGCAGAGGAGTTCGTCCTACCGTGTTTCAAGTCTGCTTTATATTTGCGGATGCGGTCCGAGATATGTCGTATGGTTTCTCCAATGTAGCTGCTACCACAGAGGCACTTTAGTTTGTAAACGCCCAGGTACTCTATGTCTGGAACCGCATCCTTTACAGATGGAACCAGATCACGGATTTTATGTACTGTGTTGAATCGGACCTGGATCTTGTGTTTATTTACGATTTTGGAGATATTTTTTGTGACCCCCGCAATGTACAGTGAGGGAAAAAAGTATTTGATCCTCTGCTGATTTTGTACGTTTGCCCACTGACAAAGAAATGATCAGTCTATAATTTTAATGGTAGGTTTATTTGTGGTGAAGGTTGTTTTGAAAACGAGCTATGTAACTCAGTGGGCCTCACCTGGTAAAATAAACCTAATTTAGTGTGTAGGTGAGTGGGCGGTGTGTGAGTGAGTGCATAAGTGTGTAGGTGAGTGGGCGGTGGGTAAGTGAGATAGTGGGTGGCTTGCTGAGTGGGTGAGTGGCTCGGTGGTTAAGTTACTGGATGGTTGAGTTAGTGGGTGGTTGAGGTAGTGGGTGGTTTAATTAATAGGTGATTTAGTTTGTGAGTGGTTGAATTATTGGGTGGTTGACTGATGGGTGGGTGAATAATTCCGTGGTAATGGGTGAGTAGATGAGTGGGCGGGTGGTTGGGTGAGTGGGGGATTAGAAATTGAGTGGATTGCAGGGTAAGTGGATGTGTAAGTGGGGTGGGTAAGTAGGTGAGTGGCTGAGGGAGTGGGCAGCTGGTTGGGTGAGTGGGTGGGTTAGAAATTTAGTGGGTGGCAGGGTCAGTTGATGTGTAAGTACTGGGTGAGAAGGTGAGTGGCTCATTGAGTAAGTGAGTGGATGGGCGAGTAGGTGAGTGGATGGATGAGGGAGTGAGTGGGTGGGTGAATGAGTGGGTGGATGAGTGGATGTTTGGGTGGGTAGATGAGTGAGTGAGTGTGTGGGTGAGTGTGTGGGTAGGTGGTTAGGTGGTTAGTGTGTGGGTTAGAAGTTGAGTGGGTTAGTGCCTGAGTGAGTCGGCGGGTGGGTTGGTGAGTTCGTTGTTGGATGAGTGGGTGAGTATTAGTGGGTAGGTATGTAGGTGAGTGATTGACTGTGTGGGTGGGTGAGTGAGTGAAGAGATGGGTAGGTGGGTTGGTTGGTGGGTGCGTGAGTGAGTGAGTAAGTGGGTGCGTGAGTGCATAAATGGGTAGGTGAGTAAGTTAGTGGGTATGAGATTGCGTGGGTGGCTGGGTGAGTGGTTGAGAATTAATTTGGATGAGTTAGTGGGTGGATGAGTGAGTCGGTGAGTGAGTGGTTGGGTTAGCATATGGGTAGGTAAGTGGATGGGTGAGTTTGTGGGGTGGTGGGTGATTGAATAAGTGAGTGAGTGAGGGCTGGGTGGTTGGCTTGGGTAGTGAGATTGTGGGTGGGTAAGTGAGTGGGTGAATGGGTGTATTCGTCGGTGAGTGTGTGAGTGAGTTAGTCGGCACGTGATTGAGCGGGTGGCTGGTTGGGTGCGGGAGAAGATGGGTGGGTGAGTTAGTGGGTAGGTGAGTTGGTGGGTGGTTGGGTGAGTGAGGGGGTGGTTGGGTGAATGGGGGAGTGACTGGTGGGTGGGTAAGTTAATGTGGGAGGTTGAGTGGGTGAGTTAGTGTGTAATTGGCTGAGTGGGTAAGAGAGAGGGGTGCCACTATGGTGAAATATTAACTACCTCACATAGTATACAGGAAATCGTGTATTCGATTCTGACCCTGCTGCCTGTATATTATGAGTTTTAATGTTTTGCCTGTGGCCTCGTGGATTTTTCTCTGGGTCTTCCAGATGTATCCCTCCGCATTTAGAGTCAAGATTTGTTTAGAAGATTTGGCTGCAATAAATGTCAGCGTGATAAGCCACTTCGTTCACGTATCACTTGTAACCAGATCACTTCTAAAATGTTTTATATAGCTCTGTGGGGCTTACCTGGTAAAATACAAAATAGTTTAGTTGTAGTTTATTGGATGGGTGATTGGGTAGGTGGGTAGTTCGGTGCGTGGGTGGGTTAGAGGTTGAGTAGGTGGCAGGATGATTGGGTGGGTGAGTGGATAAGTGGCTGGTGAGCAGGTGGGTGGGTGAGTGCGTGAGTTATAGATTAAGTGGGTGGATGGGTCAGTGTGTGATTTGGGGCGTGAATAGGTGAGTGGGTTGGTTAGAGGAGTGTTGAGTGAGTGGGTCGTTGAGTTAGTGAGTGGGGGTATGCAGGTGAGTTCGTAGGTAAGTGGTTAAGTGAGTGGCTGGGTGTGTTGATGAGTGAGTGGGTTTCGCGATTGAGTGGGTGCCAGGGTGATTGGGTTCATGAGTGCTTGGCTTGGTGTTTGAGTGGGTGGGTGGGAGGCTGAGTCAGAGTGGAACGCCAGGGTAGCGGAATGTTAACTCCCTCGCCATTTGTATAGGACATCGTGGGTTCGATCCCGATCGTGACGCCTGTATATTTAGAGTTTGCATGTTCTCCCTGTGGTTGCATGGATTTTTCTCTGGGACCTCCGAGATTTTCATGCATATTTAGAAATATACATTTAGAGGCTTTGGCTGCTATAAATGTCCACGTGATAAGCCACTTCTTTGAGCTATCATTTGTTTGCCACGTCGTTTCCGACAAAGATCTATATAGCTCAGTGGGCCTTACCTGGTGAATTTAAAATAATTCAATTGTAGTTTAACTATTTTAAGTGAATAGGTGGATGAGTGGGTCGGTGGGTTGGTGAGTGGCTGGTTTAGTAAGTGAGAGGTTGGATGAGTGGGTGGGTGGTTGAGTTGTTGGTTTAGAGATTCAGTACGTGGCAGGATGAGTGAGTGGGTGGGTGGCTTTACGAGTGGGTGGGTGGGTGGATAAGTCAGAGAATGGGGCGCCATGGTGGCTAGGAGATGTTAACTACCTCGCCTGGTATATTGAACTTCGTAGGTTCGATCCCGACCTTGACGCCTGCTGTATATTTGCAGTTTACATGTTCTCCCCGTGGTCGTGCAGATTTTTCTCCGGTTTTTCCCTGCACATTTAGAAACGTGAGTATTTTGAGCATTTGGCTGCTATACATTTTCATGTGATAAGCCACGTCGTTAGGCTATCATTTGTGGCCAGGTCGGTTCTGAAAAATAGCTCTGGTAAAATAAAAAAATGGTTTCATTTATAGTCTACATAGGATTGACTTCCCAGGAAGTAACACTCATTGTATAAACCCCAGAAGAATAATGTTTTGAGTCACCAAAACCAGAATGTGAACTGATATATTCGTATTTTCAAGCGAGGTTCTCGGCCACAGACCACCTGGACAAATATGACGTAGTTTACTTTGCATATGAATTATTACTTGGGGTTTGTTGACGTGATAAAGTTAATGTTTTCTTTGACAGGTCTATTGTGTTGTACACTCTGACAGGAGCTCAGGCTTGTTGGGGCAGCAGCTGGCTGAAATGCACCTTCACAACAGGAAGATTGGAGAGAGGCTTCACAAGGAAGAGAAAACTATCGGTATTGAATCATGAAAATGTAAAACATGTGGAAAACTAGGCCCACCGATCCAACCCTAGCATCATGTCAACTATGTATTATGTTGACATTCCTTCGCACTGAGAGTAGGCATGCTAATCGAATCTAATGAATATGTGTAAACAGGCGATTTGTGTGTAAACAAACACACATTTCATACAGCTGTTTATTAATCGTAAAAATCAAGCGATTGAGCTAGTGAATGAGATAGACACATGCTGTCATTATTTCATACATGAATACAACCAGCCAGCCAGCGGTTATGATTTTCCACACCTAATCACATTCATCTCTTTGTTTTAGCCATCTTTGTGATGAAGGGAACTGTATTGTTCATGTGTGTGCAATGTACTTTTCAGAATATGACTTATGTTGGGTAATATATGAATTATGGCTATTAAAAGTATCTGTATTTAAGTCCATCAGGGCAAACTCTTCTGCAAAGGAGACTAGAGCATTCAACATTGCGTCCCTTTATATTTTTGGTAATCGCAATATTTTTCGATTTAAAGCTTTCGTGACTGTAGGGATTCATATTCTTGGTTCTTTCGGTAAAGTCACGTGGAAGGGAAATAATAAAATAATACAAATAAAACATTATATAATAAAATTCTCACGAAGTTTCGGCCACAACGCAAGCAGCCGTCCTCAGATGAAGAAACAGAGCTGTCGGAAAGACAGCGTCTTAATGAACACTGGGCAGTGAACACTGGGCAGTGTTCATTAAGACGCTGTCTTTCCGACAGCTCTGTTTCTTCATCTGAGGACGGCTGCTTGCGTTGTGGCCGAAACGTTGTGAGAATTTTATTATATTGTTTTATTTGTATTATTTCCCTTCTACGTGACTTTACCGAAAGAACCAAGAATATAATCGCAACATATTCAGGAGATAAATGTCAAGGTCTGCTAGCCACAAGAAGGCTTTAGGAGAGAGTTAATGCGGTTTTGCTATTCATTCATTAAAGGGCAATAGAGGAAATGCTAGAATAAATGTTTTCAGCTAATTTTTTGTATTCGCTAGATTTACAAGTCTATAATGTACAGAAAATACCATGGTTGGCCAGACCATCGCTCGGCAGCTGCATGTGGCTCCTGGGCAGTTCAAGTGTGGCTCTGTAGAGGTGCTGCTAATTTTTAACTCTTCAATTTAACTTTATATGAAGTGAGAACAATCTGGTATCGGAGGCATGCCATGAGTACTCCCAGGGCACTGAGATTTCTAAACTCAAAATTCCACAGCCAGTCGACACGAGTCAACTTCTGTATGGCCAATCTTTATCTCTTGTGGCTCCCACGGCCATCTGAAGATTATGGTATGCTGCTGGTAGGGTCAGGAAAGTTGGTCACCCTTGGTATATATCTGTATATGCGTTGATGATTTTGTGCAATGTTCAGCTGCTCCGTCACGACAGGGGTCCCAGTCAGTTTGAGACTGCTAAATTAAGGTTCTCATGTGCTTTACAGATTTTGATAAAAAAATTCAGTCTTGAATTTCTCACAACAGGTATAGGCCCTGGGCAGGAGGATGTGGAGTATGTGGGTTTCATACGGCTATATGCTGTGGTTACATCCCACATGTGATCTCCGCTTTAAAGTCATGCAACTGATTGTAGCCCATATACATTTTAATATACCCGTTTTAACACGTAGGCTTTCGCGACCAATATCATCCATAATATCGTTTTTTTTGGGTTAGATCGTTGAAATATAAATGTGTCGTTAAACCCGCCACCACCGACACAGCCAATTCGTAAGGTTTGTCACATAAACAGAACATTCCAATTCGTGAAGTGCTCACAAGTGACGTCATCACAGCTATCCCTCCAAGGAATGAAACAGGAGGATTTCTCTACGAATTTGGCTGTCCACCTAATGATGATAGTTGTAATTACTGGCGAAACGTCGTACTCAGATTGTAAATGTTGTGGATTTTCTCTCCAACGCTTCGGTTTGCTGTACAAGTAGCGGATTGGCATGTTCCGTTTACGTGACAACCTTACTAATTGGCTGTTAGGTAGTGGTAGGTTTAACGGCTCATTTATTTTTATGCGATCTAACCCAGAAAAAACTATATTATAGATTGAATATACCCTTTTGTTGAAGGACAGCCTGGGTGACCAAAGTTCTATAGGAACGGCAATAATGTTTTCTTGATTAAATTAGTTTTATCATGGAGCGGTGAAATCAGCTGTTGTTCAGATGTCAGTCTAATTAGTATTACATCGTAGAAATATGAGAGTCCTTTTTGTAATAGTCTATTAACCACTGATGATGGTAACATTGGTTTAAGGTTACATTTTAAGAAGAACTAGATTGGCGTACATTTTATCTTGTGTAAGTACACAAATTTATAAAACAATATATTTGATTAAAAAATGCATATATTTTCTTCCATTGCACACAGTTGTACCATTGATAACAGGGCACACAGCTACAATTGACATCACCAGATGTCACTCAATTTCCCTCAGAGATCGATCTTGCATAACCAGTGTTCACATAATCAGTTATGTTTTCGCTAATTACCAATTACACTCAGCCGGGTTTGACAGACTTGTATGAATGTATGTTGAACTTCCTTTCCACCGTACATAGCCAACCGTGCTAAACGGAGGTGTGGGAATTAAGCGCAGAAACTATCGTTAGGATCAATGCTGTTGTAATTTTTTATGAGGATATCAATTGGTGGCTGAAATTAGATGTTCAAAGACTACAGCATGATAATCGGTACATAACATGAGTGTCGAATTATGTCTTAAGAATTACCCAACCATTTGTACGTAAAATTCAACGTTGCTGTGTGACATCTTAAGTCCGTGTTCTTCATTGCAAGGCCCGTGGGCCGGTGGCAGTCCCTGGTGTCCTTTTTACTGCGACCCCTGACGTGCAGTCCCCGACAATACACACAAGTGAAAACACCCCATCATGCTGTCAAACCCCCCAATGGTTTCAAATGTGAGATGGCTCTTTCACTGATAATGTCTTATTCGCGAAAGTGGCCCCCCTCCGAAAATGAGTGAATATCACTGTTTTAGGTCAAGGATTGGCCAAATAAAGTAGGTATTATTTGCTTATGTTTTTCAATGTCCGTAATAAAACTATATTTATGCCACCAGCTGAATGAGTGGCAGGAGGACTGGGTGACGTTCTTCTCACGGCAGCGACTGCAGCTTCAGCTGGACATGATAGAGAAGGACTACGGTGAACGGGAAACCCGCGAGCTCTGGTCTCGGCTTCAGGTTCGTAAGCCGTTTCACTCTCGCCCTTAACCCTTTCCCGTTCCGAGACGACTGCTCATTTCAGGATGGGTCTCGTTCACCACCGAATCTCGGAATGCGCAAGCGGTTCAGCGGTAATTTTTTTTGGAGAGGCACAGCGCCGTTGTTTTTAAAGACATTGTACTCCCCGCAGAGCACCGTAGCGACAGGACAGCACTCTATTATAGCTGGTACCAAACTGTGCTACACACCTTCCCGCACGGCCTTGTGGGATCCTCGGTACTAATAAAGTTAATTAATATTTACTTCCTATTACGTTCCGATGACGTACACGAGATTCAGCGGTGAACGGGATGCACCCCGTAACTTGCAGTCATCTCTGAGCAGGAAAGAGTTAATACATGCAGCAGTGTAGCTCATCATGTACACAGCCATATGGGAAACCCATTTGATCGCAGTGGGTTTTCGAGGCGACTTTAAAGGGTAAGTGGTGTTTCACACGCAGGCTTTCGTGACCAATATTATTCATAATAAAGTTGTTTTTGGCTTAGATCGCGTAAGTGTAAATGCATCGTACACCCACATCCACCCAACACAGCCCATTAGTAATGTTTCTGACATGAGCAGAACGTGCCATTTATGTTATTGCTTCGACACTCTGGTGTGTTAGAGAGCAAACGCAGAACATTTTCAAACGAGTACGACCTTTAGCTGGTGATTACAACCAGCATCATCAAGCAATTGCCAGAAGCGTTCTGGCTTCTGGCAATTGCCTGATGGCAATTGGAGGTGGGTGTACGATGCATGTCAATTTATGCGATCTAACTCTAAAACAACGTTATCATGAATAAAGTGGTGTTGTTTTTTGCGTGGTGTGCAGCTTCGGTTGGGGGATTTTTTTCCGGGACGTAGAGGTGGCTCCGGCACTGCTCCACGGTGACCTATGGACTGGGAACGCTGCAGAGATAAATGAAGGGCCCGTCATCTTTGACCCAGCCTCCTTCTATGGGCACTCGGAGTACGAGCTTGCCATCGCTGGGTAAAAAAAGAAACTACAAACAACCAAAACAATAGCAGCAACTGCCGTACACTGCCCTGTCTGTGGCATGCAAGGTTCATTCGTATAACCTCAGTGTGGCAAGGGCTGGCTCATTAAATAAATAACAGAGACCAGGTAGAGTTGTGGTTGAGATGTCTACATGCAGAGGTCTCCACCCTCTCTATTTGCTAACTTACAAAGACTCATCCTTCCTTGCTAAGGCTTTTTGGGCAAATCATGTTAAAGCTGATACGGTGCACAAAACAATAGTGGAACGATAAAACTCTTATTTATCCACGGCACTTGAGGATGCTTGAATGTTCCAGAAACTCAGTTTGTCGAACAAGGAACCCCTGGTTTAGAGACAAGTTGCCACTGATGTGCTTTACCAGGAATCCAAGCTGAAGATAATTCATTACACGTCAAATGGAATTCAAACCCTCAGAGCTGGGATATGCTTCAGTGAACAAAAACACATTTGACATGATGTTTACTGAGCAGCCATTGGTGACCAAGTTGAGACCACAGCATTCCTGCCCTCAATTCGCAGGAACGTTTGTTGATAGATGGCTCACTGAATTTTGAACGGAGGACCTCAATGGCATTGGCTCGGTGCTCTGACATTGAAATTAACCTCGAGCCACTCAATTACCTGCATTACGTTGAATTTGTGAAAATGTTGTTCATTGTTATGTTGTTCGTGCTGGAACAGCAGCATTGTAAGATTTTGAATGTTTGGTGTTATTTGGGTACAGCATGTTCCAGGAGCTTTAGCTCCACGCTTCACTCATCCTACCACGCTTCACTCATCCTACCACGCTCTCATCCCAAAGTCACAAGGCTTCGGCAAGAGCCAGAAGCTCTAGCAACTCTTCCACTACCTGAACCACTGGAATCACTTTGGGACAGGATACCGAGGGTCATCCATCTCCACCATACGCAGTCTCCTCAAGTGAATGAACGGTGCAGGAAATCGTGGGCTATGGTGTATGACTATAAAAATTCTTTTCGGCCATGATATACATTGTTGAATAAAGGCCTTCCCTAATCCACCACTAAATCTCACAAAACTAGTCCATTTAAATGCTGTGCAATGCCCTAGGCATTCCACGTGAGTGTGACCGGGGGTCCCTTTGTTCCACATCCTGGCCGTGATCTCCACGTGAAAACTGGGTCAGTTAATGTCAGAATCAAAATCTTTAATTAGGCTGGACGAATCTGATGAGCTATGAAGCTCTTTTTTCACAGATGTCCAGTCGGGGCGAGTCAGAAAGTTACAACAACAAACAACAGTACAAACAGATAGGAGAGCAAAGTAAAGGAACGCGAAGCAAATTTTGACTTAACTTTCGTGACTGCAGGAATTTATATTCTTGGTTCTTTCGGTAAAGTCACGTAAATATAAAACAAACAAAAACAATAAAATAAAGACGGCTTGTTTTGCGATTGAAACGTCCTGGGTTTTTTTATTTTATTATTTTCAATTTTTTTTATTTGTTATTTTCTTAATTTAAATGTTTTATTTAATTTGAATTTTATTTCTTATTTTCTATTTACGTGACTTTACCGAAAGAACCAAGAATATGAACGCTAAGCAAGTCATGAAATAAAAATATATAAGAGTTCAAATTGCATTAGTGCATCAATTCCTGCCAAATTTTTTTGTATCACCAAATGCCATTTTGGGCAATGCAGTATAACAAAAACAATCCCAGATGTTTGGCTAGTACCAGTTACATTGTATGTTTTTGTTGTTGTTGTTTTGCTATGGGAGTAAACCCATGCAGAGAAAGGGACCAGAATTAGGAAAGCGAAACCAGGCACTCCTTCAGAAGATGCCATGCACGGGCGTGACCACTGCACCACCCTGACGCCCAAACAAATGTAATTCAAATAATCTACAATACTGGCAAATAAACCCTATTAGTATCAGCCGAATGTCTGGACAATCTGGCCTGTGTATAGCTGCATCGGTGTTTCTATAAGTCGTATTCAAATTGCCTGCTATGAACAATATTTTAAAGTACAGGTTGCCCACCTCTGGTTTCATTTAACTTATCAGTTGTACTCATTCTGTTTGTCACAGGTAATATGGCAAGGAAAATATTTCGCAGCACGAGTTGCAGGATTAGGACAATTATGGTGACACATGTGACCCCCTCTACACAAGCAACAGCTGAGAGTCAACGCTGTGATGTGCGATTGGTGCAAGCGACCCATCTCTTGTGTTTTAATGTTGAGCGGTTAAACTTGCACTGTTGTGGGGTGAGGTCAAGGCCGATGGCTGCTTCCAGCGGTGTCAAGGTGAGCGTTTTGAAGAGGCTCGCGAAGGATGATGCTTGTGCAGTTGGGTGCAGTCTCCCTCCATTAACAACAGAGGGCAGAGGAGCGACGCTCACAACAATTGGGCTGGGCGTGTACAACGCATGAAATCGGCAGCAAGTTTATCTCGGGGAGTTGACCCGCACACGACAACTGGGTCTGTCCCGCGTGTTCACGCTATAACGCGGCTGCCTTCATTTAGGGAACGCGCACCGCCATAAGGCGACTTGTGAGCGGTCGACGCCGAACTACTTTCTTGAGCTGCGCGGTTGAGCGAGACGAGACGGTAACGCGGCGGCGTCCCCTCAAGTTGTTTGTAACCCAATTCTGACTGCGCGTGGACATTCATTACGGGGGAAATAGTTTTCGCTTAGCGCGGCACTTTTCAGGAACGCATCTACTGCGTTAAACGAGGACCCGCCGTACAGGTGCTGTGCACACTGTACTCGGAATCAAAATCCGAAGCGCTATCAAGCTCTCACTCACAGGTGTCCAGTAAGAGGCGGTGGGGGGGGGCGTCACCAAGTGACACGCAGCTTGACCGTGGAGTAGACCGCGAAGACGTCAACGTCGCCTAGGCAACGCCGCCCCCCTCCCCCCTCTGGCTCTGCCTGCCTCGCTCTGTGCACGTGAGGTGTCAACCACGTGACGCGGTCCACTGCGCGCGTTGCGTCACCGCTCACCGTGGGGGGCCTCTCCGCTCGGTCCACATCGTACAGTCGCACATTCATTAATAGTCACACTCTTAATCATGTTTATGGTCATCGTCATTAAAGGTGAGTTTAATAATAATACCACTACTACACAATGTGTGCATTAATATATACGGCATGAATAAAACGCACCTGTAAATATCCTAAGTAAGTTTGACCTGACATTATTGCACAACAATTGCCCAGCCACCGTGGGATGTTTATCCTCCAATGTGTATCTGGCTCTGACCTGACTTATATAAAAGTGCAGCTCTGCAATTGCTTGGTCACACCACCGCTGGTGAAAAGACCTTCATGAGAGCGAACTCTTTACGAGTATTTGGTCTACTTTTCCATATAACAATAGGTTTTACCCTTTCTGGCAATACAACAGGTGTCAAGATGTTAAAACACCAAACAGAATCCTCATTCAAGGAATCCTGTCTGCATTAACCACACGTACTTGTGGTTAACATGCAAACATGCTCTGATAATATATGCATTGTCTTTGAAACTGATTAGTCCACACCAGGAAGGTCCCATATTCTACTTTTCCACGTTGACCAGATGTGTTGGAAGAGCCGGCTGAAAGCCACACTTTGCTGCATCACACACGACTTGCCGATCAGCTATTTGTGGTGTACCCATTTAGCGACCTCTGGTCTGTGAGTTCAGTTTACTAACCATTAACAGCATGGCAGCTTTCTAAGTGGCTTGTGTGACAATTCACCTGTGTCATTATCTCTTGCACAGCCTGAAATAAGTTTTGGCATCAGGGATGGAAATTATGACTCACCCACCTGCACCTGCCTTGTGCTCCCAGACACCTAAGGACCTTACTACCGCCGTGAGAAATTGACGGGCGTAGACTGCTGCATGGCGATGATGTATTCACGTCGTTCCTGCTGTTTTCCTCTTTTGCTAGGTGATGCAATTGGTGTGCCAACACCTCCAGATGCAGTTCCTGAAGGACGTGGGCATTCGGGACATGTTCGTTTTGCCTGCGATGAATGAATTTGTCCGAACACACAGGGAAGCCAGCCTGTTCATCGAGGTGCGTTTCCCATGTTTATTTAACTCGTTTGGTCGTCTGTTTGCAAGGTCATGCTCTGCCCAGAGGTCACCCACTGAGTTTTTTTTACCGTAACATTACCGTCACTTGGGTTTGGTGATCGATTCAACAGGGCAAAAATATTTGTAAGAAGCGTAAACATGGCAACGTGATCATTGTCAGACCACGGAGGACCTTCAGAATGCCGAGTATGATCTTTAAATTGATCCTGGACTGGTTCGGGGGATATTTGAACAATTCGAATATTGGGGCGATGTCGTCTTGCTACGGGTCTGAGTGAGAAGTCTCCCAGCGGTTTTTTGAGTCCATAATCGAGATTTTTGGGTTAGAGCACGTAAACATGCACTCAATAATACACTACATATGCACTATTTATTTATATATATACAGTGATGTAAAAAAGTATTTGATCCCCTGCTGATTTGTACGTTTGCCCACTGACAAAGAAATTATCAGTCTATAATTTTAATGGTAGGTTTATTTGAACAGTGAGAGACAGAATAAGAACAAAAAAATCCAGAAAAACGCATTTCAAAAATGTTATAAATTGATTTGCATTTTAATGAGGGAAAAAAGTATTTGACCCCTCTGCAAAACATGACTTAGTACTTGGTGGCAGAACCTTTGTTGGCAATCACAGAGGTCAGACGTTTCTTGTAGTTGGCCACCAGGTTTGCACACATCTCAGGAGGGATTTTGTCCTACTCCTCTTTGCAGATCTTCTCCAAGTCATTAAGGTTTCGAGGCTGACGTTTGGCAACTCGAACCTTCAGCTCCCTCCACAGATTTTCTATGGGATTAAGGCCTGGAGACTGGCTAGGCCACTCAGGACCTTAATGGGCTTCTGCTTGAGCGACCCCTTTGTTGCCTTGGCCGTGTGTTTTGGGTCATTGTCATGCTGGCATACCCATCCACGACCCATTTTCAATGCCCTGGCTGAGAGAAGGAGGTTCTCACCCAAGATTTGACGGTACATGGCCCTGTCCATCGTCCCTTTGATGCGGTGAAGTTGTTCTGTCCCCTTAGCAGAAAAACACCCCCAAAGCATAATGTTTCCCCCTCCATGTTTGACGGTGGGGATGGTGTTCTTGGGGTCATTGGCAGCATTCCTCCTCCTCCAAACACGGCGAGTTGAGTTGATGCCAAAGAGCTTCATTTTGGTCTCATCTGACAACAACACTTTCACCCAGTTGTCCTCTGAATCATTCAGATGTTCATTGGCAAACTTTAGACGGGCATATATACGTGCTTTCTTGAGCAGGGGGACCTTGCGGGCGCTGCAGGATTTCAGTCCTTCACGGCGTAGTGTGTTACCAATTGTTTTCTTGGTGACTATGGTCCCAACTGCCTTGAGATCATTGACAAGATCCTCCCGTGTAGTTCTGGGCTGATTCCTCACCGTTCTCATGATCATTGCAACTCCACGAGGTGAGATCTTGCATGGAGCCCCAGGCCAAGGGAGATTTACACTTCTTTTGTGTTTCTTCCATTTGCGAATAATCGCACCAACTGTTGTCACCTTCTCACCAAGCTGCTTGGCAATGGTCTTGTAGCCCATTCCAGCCTTGCGTAGGTCTACAATCTTGTCCCTGACTTCCTTGGAGAGCTCTTTGGTCTTGGCCATGGCGAAGAGTTTGGAATCTGATTGATTTATTGCTTCTGTGGACAGGTGTCTTTTATACAGGTAACAAGCTGAGATTAGGAGCACTCCCTTTAAGAGTGTGCTCCTAATCTCAGCTCGTTATCTGTATAGAAGACACCTGGGAGCCAGAAATCTTTCTGATTGAGAGGGGGTCAAATACTTATTTCCCTCATTAAAATGCAAATCAATTTATAACATTTTTGACATGTGTTTTTCTGGATTTTTGTGTTGTTATTCTGTCTCTCACTGTTCAAATAAACCTACCATTAAATTTCTAGACTGATAATTTCTTTGTCAGTGGGCAAACATACAAAATCAGCAGGGGATCAAATACTTTTTTCCCTCACTGTACGCTAAATTCTTCTGTTGATATGTAAACTCTGACTTTAACATAGCCGCTTCCGTGACCAGTTACATGCTAATTCCTCACATTAACATTATGCTAATCTCCCAGTTACATGCTAATTTCTGACTTTAACATCCTGCTAATCTCTCACATTAACATAGCTACTTCAATGCTAAATTCTTCTGTTGATATGTAAACTCCTTTGTCAAGGCGCTCTGCTCCTCCCACCCAGCTTAAAATACGCTGCCAAGCTTAGCAGTGTTCATTGGAGCGCTGTCTTTCCGACAGCTCTGTTTCTTCACCTGAGGACGGCTGCTTGTGTTGTGGCCGAAACGTCGTGATAGTTTTATTTAATTGGTTTTTTAATTTTTTTTATTATTTCCCTTCTACGTGACTTTACCAAAAAAACCAAGAAGATGAATCCCTGCAGTCACGAAAGCTTTAAATCGAAATCAACACACGTGGTAGCAAACAAGTATCGTATGTTATAAGAATAATATAAACATGTAATATTCACGGCAATGGCAGTGTTGTTCAGCGTGCCCTGCTGTGGAAGCCAGCCACATGAGTTTGATAACCAGTCATGGCTAGTATCAGTGGAAAGCAAAATCTGAACTGGTTCAATGCTTCGCTGATCCAGACTGAGCAGTATGGAGTGCTAATACGTTAACCCGATGATACATTATTATTTGGCAATGCTGCTGCTGCGTTGGCAGTGGTGCCCAAGAACAATTAACTAAAAAACTCAACACATTAGTCAGTAATGTTGTGGCCTCAATAGACACAACATTATATGCAACGTTTCGGGCCATGGTCCGTCTCCCATTTGTACAATGAAAAAGGGCCATTGCCCAAAAGTCCACATTTTTCCATTTTTATTTAATTTTAAGGTCATTGTTATTGACGAACGTGTTGAGTTCCCATGATAATTAAGAACAGATTTTGGTAGAAAGGTCCTGTTACTATGATGAATGTATCCTATAGACAAACATACAAATTCATCACAGGGTTGCCTAAAGTTTGCCAATAGAAAATAATGCCGATTAAGTTGTGGGCACCCGACATTCACTTGCCCTGCGGCCACTCCCTCAATGACACGAGTCGCATCGACTCAGGGTCCCGCGGGTAGTTCCACGACTCGGTGGTCCAGGAGAGTGGCACGAGCGATGCGGGCATCAGCTGGGCGCCACAGGGGCAGCCATGGTTCGAGTCACTCGCACAGCTCCCTGTTCAGCACGACGTGAACGCATTGCCAGCCTTCTGATCTATGTGGCTTTTCCGAATGAAGCAAATTGTCACTGATAATTTAGCACATTTGCTAAGCTATTTAAAAAATATATATGGCGATTCATTTTATATAGCGTCGTTCATGATAATTGCATCTCAGAATTGCTGAGGAGCCAAAGACCAAGCTGGAATATTGCAAGGGAGGTGAGCCTGCGCCAACAATTGCCCTGCATTTCTATATATGTTCAGATGTTGCCAGCCAATTAGTGAGTGTGTATATATGTGGAAGGAAACTGGAGCACACAGATAAGTCACTGCTGAGTGCATTAATCACCCTTTGTGAAATTTGTTTTTTTTTAAGTAAGAGGAGAGCGGAGTTTTAATGCCATGTCCTGAATGGGCCTTCCACAACAAAGTCCTCATTCAGAATCCCAGTCCCACAACATTTCAAGCCTGCCTCTCAGTTCTACTGCTCTTTGCACGGAACATTTAAACCTACTTATTGGGCCTTCTGATATGCCTTCTTTGGTATCATGACATGCCATTTTCTATACTGGGTCATTGTAATCATCGCTTCATCATGCCTCCTTGTCAGTCAGTAAACTTTTAACATTGGTGTCGTGTGTGTCTGTTGCAGGGATACTCTGGGGGGCCCTTTGTTTGCCAGGACTCAAACGGCCGCTGGTTCCTTTCTGGAATCGCCAGCTGGGGCGTTGGCTGTGCACGGGCTTACCAGCCAGGTGTCTAGCGCACAGTCGCCAAGTTCATGGACTGGATTCACCAGAACATGCAGTAGTCTCTTACACATTTCTGCACAAGCAGAATACTATAGATCAGGGATATAAATATTATGGGAACTATACATCAAAATAATTAATTAAGGCAATAAATATATTTTTCAAAAACTGATTTAAAGTTAATGTTAAAAGGTTAATTTAATGAGCTGAATACTATATTTTAACTGCACCATAATGCAAAAAAAGATTTCCAAGTGAACACGGATTTTGGGTAAAATCAGAAAAGTATTTTTTTTACATGCGTTGTCAATAGCGTTTTTATCTTTTGGGTTTGCCACACATGTCAACGGGCCTGGCAAAGCAAACATGAGCATGATGTTGGCATTGGCAGGAGATGAAGACAGAGCTTGCTATTTTTCAATGTTGCTTAATTCTTTCAATACTGACACAATGGACAATGAATGCACTGTCTAAATATTTGGCCCAACCTGATTATACATGATAGCAAAGTGAGTGTTGTCCAAACTATGTATGATACATTTATATTCTTGTTATATTTTGACCTGGGTCATCAACTCGCATCTCCCATACATTAATTGCCATGGATGTTGAGCAGTAGGGGTACTCGGAGGGGGTCTATTGGCCTTCTAGGGGACCACTGCAATGATCGGGGCATCCAGAAGGGATGATGGGTTCCACAGGGAGAACATCCTTCACAGAGGTTGTCTTAGAGTATGTCCATGGCAAGGTTATTGGTGATTACCTTCACCTCCTCCGGTCAACACAGTAAATGTGAGTTTGTGAGTTTTGCTTTACTAACGACATGAAAACAAGTCTGGTTTGCACAAGGAGCCTGCAAAAAAAATAATTTAGAAAACCTCATGAAATGTGATGCATGGCACTTATCTGAGACGCCCCTTATCTGAGACGCCCCTGTGCAAATGGCGTGATATCAAAACCAGTATTATCATAGTGAACTACATGACGTGTGTAAGAAAACTATATAAACATCTATTGGAAACATTTCATGAAAATATGTACAAAAATGAACACGTTAATAGTGTTTCATGGTATTCCAAAAATCATAGCATATTTGATTGGTTAAGATGGTTTACTCGGGATGATAAATGGCAATGATCCTTCATCATGTAAAAGACTGCAAGCTGCTATCAAAAATATATATTTTTTGAAGATCGTATTCACACTCTGCAACAGTCTATTTTCCACATCAAACCATAATGTCTGTCGACTGCAATTGGAAATTGATGCATGCTCAGTTGCAATCGGTTGAATAAACATTGAAATGTGTCACATGTTCGTGTCTGGGTGGCTTTTTGCTTGAGATTAGGGATCTTGTGAAAAAAGTTATAAGACTTTATATGAAAACCTCCTCCACAGAGGCCGATTTTGACACTGTTGGTACAAGTCATCAAAGTCCAATTAGCTCCATCCACATCCTTCTGTACCACATAATTCCATCTCTGTTCTAGCCTATGACACATCCATTTAGCCCCATACAGCCAAACAAGCTGTATCATGGGACCTATTTCCAGAATCAAAGTATGAAAAATAATAAAAGGTTTTACCCTTTCTGGCAGTAAAACTGGAGTTGTGTTAAGATGTTCAAACACCAAATAGAATCCTGTTTCAAGGAATCAAGTTACTGCATTAACCACACATGTGACTTGTGGTGAACATGCAAACAAACATGCTCTGATAATATTTTAATTGTCTTTGAAACTGATTGGCCTACACCAGAGACAGCCTTCTTTATGACCCAGTCTCACCACCAGTGTCAGACCAGAGATCGCCAAAAGGCGAACAGTACAAAGGCAATGCCACACGTATCGGAGCATTTATAGCTAACCACTGTGCCCACCGCTCCCCACTCACTCGGTGTGCTAATCGCGGTGCCACCACTCCCCCTTCACATACAATGTGCAAACCACTACGCCACCAATCTCCACCGCTGTGCCACCGATCCCCACTCACATCTAGAATATGAATTAAATGTCCACAGTCATCGTTTTCTGATTTCCGAAATAATTGTTCCCGAAATAATACGAGTTGCATTTCATTCAACATTGGGAAGGGGTCTGCCCTTCGTTTAAGGCCCTGGCTGCTTACAGAATTGTCGCAGACTGTTTTGCCTCAGCAGCTTTCCTCTTTTCTCCTCCTGATGACGATCGCTTGTGTTGCGATCGAAACGTCGTAGTTTTTTTTGTTATTTTTTAGAATTATTTTCTTTCAACCTATCTACGTGACTTTACCGAAAGACCCAAAGAATATGATTTCATGGATATTTATGAGGTCTGTTGCTGAGGGTTTCAAAGAAGTGGAGGCCTCTCTCAGTACAGAAGAGTGAGGGGTTGTAGGTTTCGGCTTGGGTCATGGGTACGGGTTATTTTTTGGCATATTTTATTTTAAAAAAATCGAATTCCAATGTCGTGGAAATTGTGTTGTTTGGATTATTGACGGTAGAATTAATATTATAGCGAATATTTCTTATATTCTCGTTTTATGCCACTGATTATTGATGTAAAAAATAGGTTCAAAATTAAACGGCATGCAAAGAAGGTTACAGTTAATTATGAAACAATTCGCAACTGTTGATTTGTGTTGTAGTGTATGATTGTCTGCTTGACTCAATTTCTGAGGATCTCACGTTTATTTCTATATTATTGTACATTTTACAATAGTGCTATGAAAATAAAATGAAGAAAAATTGTGAGATGTTCACCACAAACTAGGCTACAATGGTTATGATATTGTGATAATTAGATTTTCACCACAAACTAGGCTACAATGGTTATGATATTGTGATAATTAGATTTTCACCACAAACTAGGCTATAATGGTTATGATATTGTGATAATTTGATTTTCACCACAAACTAGGCTATAATGGTTATGATAGTGTGATAATTTGATTTTCTGCCACCAAATTACAATTAGATTCGTTGCTTCGCATAGTCCCTGATATTTTGTTTAGACCGCAAGCGTGTATCCATTTAAACTTTTGCTAACTAGCTTGTTAATGTCATCTAGAATATGAATACAATTTTTACCATCATCGTTTTCTTATTTCTGGGACAATTGTGCCCTAAAAAATAGGAGTTGCATTACATTCAGATCCTGGCTGATGACGTAGTTGACTCCAGTATGTGATGTCACAGTCATGTGGGTGGTACCTTTGACATCATGATGTCTATGACGTCATGCACCACGTGCCATTCATATTGGAAGAGCTGCGTTTGTTGGTGGCTGTGTTTCTTGTCTCAGCTAAAATAAGCGTGATATTATTTAGCCTCGTGGTTATTAAAGCCTCCACTACTGTTGATGAAACTGAAATTAATCTCAGCAGTTGTCAGCCTGCACATCATTTAACCGGTGAGCCTGATTTGTTTGCGTGTTAATGGGGTTTATTATTGAAGCTTTCAAGGGTGTGGGGGTCTCACTCACTACATGAGCATGAGGGGTTTGGGGGTTTAGCTTAGCTTAACATAACGTGTTGTACCAAATACTTTTACATATACAATTTTAGCATATGTTATCAGAAAATCAAACTGAAAGGGGTGGTTTAAGGATTGTTTGCGTGTTAATGGGGTTTATTATTGAGGCTTTCAAGGGTGTGGGGGTCTCACTCACTACATGAGCATGAGGGGTTTGGGGGTTTAGCTTAGCTTAAGGTAACGTGTTGTAACAAATACTTTTGAATATACAATTTTAGCATATGTTATCAGAAAATCAAACTGCAATGTCGTGGATATTGTGATTCTTGGATTCTTGACGGTAGAATTAATATTGATGTGGATATTTCTGACATTGTCGTTTTATGTGACTGATTATTGATGTAAAAATTAGTTTCAAATAGAAACGGCATGCAAAAAAGGTGAACATTAATCATTAAACATTTCCCAATTGTTAATTTGTGTTGCAGTGTATGATCGTCTGCTTGACACAATTCATGATTTTCTATTTTATTTCTATAATATTGTAAATGTTACAATAGTTTTTTTCATAAGATGCCATTTTAAAAATATAATTTTACATTGTCACCACAAAGTAGATTAAAATATTCATAATATTGTGGTAATTGGATTGTCTGCCATCAAATTAAGACAATTAGATTCGTTACTTGGAATTTCGCTTCATATATTGCTGTTTCTAACATTGTTTAGATCGTAACCGTGTAACCATTCAAAACGTTGATAACGAGCCTGTTTAAGTCATCTAGATTACGAATAAAATGTACACAATCATCATTTTCTTATTACTGAGACAATTGTGCCCAAAATAATCTGAGTTACATTACATTTAACATTAGGAAGGGGTCTGCTGTTCAGGTCAGATCCTGGCTGATGACGTAGTTGTCTCCAGTCTGTGATGTCACAGTCATGTGGGTCGTACCTTTGACATCATGATGTCTATGACGTCATGCACCACGTGTCATTCATATTGGAAGAGCTGTGTTTATTGGTGGCTGTGTTTCTTGTCTCAGCTAAAATAAGCGTGATATTATTTAGCCTCGTGGTTATTAAAGCCTCCACTACTGTTGATGAAACTGAAATTAATCTCAGCCGTTGTCAGCCTGCACATCATTTAACCGGTGAGCCTGATAGGGGTGGTTTAAGGATTGTTTGCGTGTTAATGGGGTTTATTATTGAAGTTTTCAAGGGTGTGGGGGTCTCACTCACTACATGAGCATGAGGGGTTTGGGGGTTTAGCTCAGCTTATGGTAACGTGTTGTAACAAATACTTTTACATATACAATTTTAGCATATGTTATCAGAAAATCAACCTACAATGTCGTGGATATTGTGATTCTTGGATTCTTGACGGTAGAATTAATATTGATGTAGATATTTCTTACATTGTTGTAAAAATTAGTTTGCAAAAAAGGTGAACATTAATCATTAAACAATTCTCAGTTGTTAATTTATGTGTTGCAGTGTATGATCGTCTGCTTGACACAATTAATTATTTTCTCTTTTATTTCTATAATATTGTAAATGTTACAATAGTTTTTTCATAATAATGCAGATGCTCCTGCATTTTGTCTTGTTATTCAACAATTATTTAATTGATGGAAAACATTGTTTTTAAAGCAAAATGATGTAAATGCATTTACAATTAAATAATGTGCAACTGGACGCGATTATTTCGCATTCTAGTTTTTTAAAGATGCACAACCGGTGATAAAAGTAAAGTTAATCTCGTCAGTTGTGAGCCTGGTCTTCATCACATCTGAAAAGTGAGCCCGACACGGGCGTTTTAAAAATGATCAGGGATTGTTGTAAATTATTAGGGGTGAAAAGTTGTGGTTATGGGCTACAGGCTGAGTTTTAGTGTTTGGGGATAGAGTGAAGGGTTAGAGTTCACAGTTATAATTAGATGTCGGAGTTTGCCGTAGGGGTAAGTGTGATACAGTTACGGTTTAGGAGTTAGAGTTACGGTTGTGTATTAGGGTTTGTGTATTAAGGGTTAGTGTTCGGTATGACGGGTTAGGGTTGCCTATCAGGTGTTCGGGTTATGCTTGAGTAATAGTATTTTGATGTTTGGGCGAGGGATATTGCTCAGGTTATTCGATTGGTTGACCTATGAATAGAGTACCCGTTATGTTCCTGATTTCATCAGGTCTCAGAAGCTAAGCAGGGTCTAGCTTAGGGAGTGATTGGATGTCCTAGCATTGGGTGGCCACCGCGTGCTATAAATGGTGTAATAGCCATTGTGAGCATTGGAGGGCAGTGCAGAAATATATTTTCTTTTGCAGTCTCCCCGACCTTCACCAACCCACACTGAGCAGCGTTTTAAAGTGTGGTTACATAACCCTCATCAACCATGAGGCATTGAGAGGCCTTTATCAACCAGTGGATTAATACAAATGGGTTCTACATCAACATGGTTAAGTCTGACGATTATGTTCAATGGAATAGTGGATTGGACTAAACATGTGTGAGTGGGTGAGTGAATGAGTGAGTGAGCGGGTGCACAAGTGAGTGAGTTGGCAGTAAGCAAGTAAATGAAGGGGCTTGTAAATCAACATGCACAAGAGTGAGTGAACTGGTACTGTGAGTGGGAAATGGTAATAATTGAGAGGATGAGTGATTCGTTGAGTTGATAAATTTGATCCTTGTTCTAACCTCTCCAGGCCACCACCATCAAACAGACACAACACCGACACCATGGACAGACAACTTAAGTGGGCTGATATTTTGGAGCACTATGAGAGTAAGTTACATATACCTACATAAAATAGTTTGTTAGAATCAGAATATTTATATATTCTGGAGGATTCTGATGAGCTATAAACTTACTTTTCACAAATTACTACGAAATGCAGAGGAGAACTCCCTAATAATGACATTCAGTAGAACTGGCTTGGTGGGTAAGGGATTAGACACTGATCCAGCATGGCAGAGAACGTTGATTAAGCTCTGGGTTTCAGCAACCTATAATTAAACTAGGGTCTCAAGTTTATGGAATGAATGATCTCAACATGCTCACAAAAATATGACATGTAAAGTGTTAATGCCATGTGATTAATATTTCTCAATAGCAGGGCCTGTAGTGTGATAAGAGGTAACTAGAGGGATCTCAGAATGAGTTCTGTGAAATCTCCATGTGCTTCGTTCTCTAATCCATTACTCATCCTTTGAATGAAATGTCTGTGCTCCGTAGCCCGGAAGTCGCAGCTTCAAACGACCACGTGGGGGGACATTATGGACAGAGTTGACCCTTTCCCGAACCAAGGTGACAACAATGGCGACCAAAAGGTGTGTATGTGGTCGGTGACGGTCAAAGACACCGTCTCTACACGATAGCACACCATGCCACCACACGATCAAACTACAACATGACTACACATCACATCAAACCATTTCTCCACACCACCTTTCCCATCATACCACCCCACCATCCAGTCAATAACCCATCATAGAACCTCACCATGTGTCTACACCATCACATGACACCATCTCTCCATAACATTCCAACACATCACATCTAAATACCACCACATCATCTCCTGACATCACCCCATCTTGCCACCATGTCATGCCATATTCCACTTGTGCATGCACATAAATTGCCCTTTTTTTCAGGCAGTGACGCGACTTCAGTCTGTGAGCTCATTGGAAGGTGCTATTCCAGTTGCACACTATGAGCGCTGCTTTTAGATTTTTCTAGATTATGGGCAGCTAGATCCTTACAATGGAACATTCTCTGGCACCTATTGCCCGTGATGAATGTTGATAACAATCGCCATTAAATTATCGCAGTTGATCAAGGCCTCAATGGGGTTCATGAGGTCTGTGGGGTCGATAGGTGTCTGTGGGAATATATGAGGGTGTAACATGTATCATTAGTTTGTAGGGTTTAGGTGAATTAGGGGTTAGGGCTACATTAATTCTGTGTTCAAAAGTACTGATTGGTAAAGGTTTGTTTCAACATCGGGTGATTGTGTATATGTATGTGTGTGCTCAGCATATTTGGATGAGTCAATATGCATGTTTGCGTCCATGCAGAGGTGTGTGAGTATGCATTTGTGTATGGGTGGAAATGCATGTTTGCGTGCGTGTGGGTATGATTTTGTGCATGTGTGTGCATGTCTGAATGTTCCTGTGCTTATCGTTGCGCATATGTACGAATAGAAGCAGCTCAAGTGTAGGCGCCCCAAGAACCAGATGAGCATTCGGGAGGTGAATAACCTCGGCGAGGTGAAGCGTCTCGAGGAAGAGAAGCGGCTTGCAGAGGAGAAGCGGCTTGCAGACCAGCGGCTCGAGGAAGTGAAGCGCTCAGTGGAAAAGCGCTTCAGAGATGTGAACCACCTCATGGAGAAGCGCCTCGATCAGTTAAAGCATTTAATGGAAGTGAAGCCTCTCGAGGAGGAGAAGCGCATCACCAAATTTAAGCACCACTGCCTCCGGATCACGGCCACCAGCACCACCGCCAGCACCACCACCAGCACCACCACCAGCACCACCGCCAGCACCACCGCCAGCACCACCGCCACCTCCTCCGCTACCGCTACAACCACCACTACCACTCCTGTGCAGGGCCCAATCACACTGCACATTGGAGAAGATGTCTTTAGAGAAGGAGCCGCTGAGCCAGGGTAAGCAACTCTGCGTGTGTCCTGTGTGTATTTATTATTATTGTTTACGCAGGATAAGCATCACTGAGTCTCAAGACCTTTTTTCAGCAGGGTCCTGCCAAGTTTTGTTAGTAATCGGGAACACAATTGCTGTTGTTTGCGATCTCAATTGAGTGATTTGCATTGCTTATGTGGGTTCAGTTATGGGGAGAAAGCTGCAGAGCCCACCCAGAACAGGGGGAGAGAACAAACTCCACACAGAAAAAGTGGCCCAAGTTGGGAATCGAACCCAGATCCCTCTAGCTATGAGGAAAAGATGTTCCAGCTCTGCCACCCTCACAAACACACAGACAATGAAAACCCCACATGTACATTCGGCGATAGAAATGTTCTCCATAATTGGTTTCTGGGTGAGACCACGTAACAATGCGGTCATACATTCACCATGTAACCCTACATCCACTATGTTGTTGCTAGACTAATGCCCGTTTCCTGGCCAACTGTCAAGTGTATTTTTACTGCACAAGGATAGCTGCCATTGGGAGGAGGGGGGAGCCCCCTTTCAAATGCATTGAGACGAGAAATGCAAGATGTGAGTGGCTCATCACGTGTAAAGCGCTCTGAGATGCCATCAAAGTCAAAGGGGGCAACTTAGTCGACCACGAATCACCATAGATATTTTTCCACAATCGTGCATGGGTGAAGCGGGCCAGCGATAGCGGGTTCATCACTCACTGCTTACAGTTCAGCTCTGGCGTCCTGCCCTGGGTATTACTGCTGCTGCGTAAACCACAAAGACACATACACCCTCTCCTTCGTAGGAGACGTTAAAAATCTCCCCTGATGTCATTGGAAATGAGTATGCCATTGTGTGCCAGGAATCAATTATAATACACATATACAAATGTCACTGCAAGTAATTCGATTGGATTTACACAGCAATGCCAGCCACTACTGTGAAACTACAGCAGTCTGTGTTAGATTCAGCAGCACCTTTCTTCGTGCTAGCCTTGCATTGAGAGAATGACAGCTGCAATGCCAAGCGTACTCACTGATTGTGATGTTTTGTGTGGTTATTAAATTCGAATTAATCCGCCACACAGTCCACCTACAGATTATAAGGAGACGACTGCGATGTCTGCCATAGCAGGAAGGTTGAACGGTGTCATGCGCGTCTCTTCACAGAGCGGAGCCAGCGCAGCAATCCTCGCAGGCCGTTGAAGAGGAGAGAGAGGTTGTGGAGAAGAAGATGAAAGAGGAAGTGAAGGAGGAGGTGAAAGAGGAAATGGAGAAGGTGGAGAGGGAGTTGGAGAAGACAAATGAGGAGATAGCGGTGGAGGACGAAGAGGACGATAAGGAGATAGAGGAGAAGATGGCTGTGGAGGAGGAAAAGGAGAAGATGGTGGTGGTGGTGGTGGAAGAGATGGTGATGCAGGAGGTCGAAAAGACGGAGAAAGAGAAGACGGAGGAGACAGAGGAGGCGACGGGGAAGGAGACAGAGGAGGAGACAGAGGAGACAGAGTGGCAGGAGGCGGTGGTAGTGCAGGAACGGAAGGGCCTGGCTCGTGTGGCGAACGCGATCCGTGCGCTCTTCCGCAGCATGATGCTGTTTGGTTGCGGCCGGTCGACCGCACAGTTGGGGTGATGGAGGTGCCACTGGGACCGCAGCCGGGGAAGGAAACCGAGCAGCAGATGCCAGGACTGCACTGGACACTGACTGCTGCCAACAGACTAACTCTGTTAAGAGTTAGGATCAATCCAATGCCTTATGTAATAATTATCATTGTTGTTTTTATTATAAACTTTATGACATAAACCTATGAGGAAACAATGTAACTTTGCATTGCTTGTGAGCGCTGCCTGGGTTGGTTCAATGTGCCTTGGCTCGTGTGCAGTGTCCCGGCTGTGTGTGCGGCGGTACAATGACAATTATGTCATGAGAGAAGTTTCAGGCAATGGCCCTTCTTCAGAACGTGTACAAGCAGTGGTGGGAAAAGATCATCAGGCGATTCGTCTGTCACATCCATCCCTTCACTGCCCCACTGCCCCTCTGCCAAGCTGCTTCCGCTGTCCTGCTGCCCCTCTGCCCACTGCCCCATTGCCTCACTGCCCCTCTGCTCCGCTGCCCCACTGCTTTGGTGCCACTCTGCCCTAATGCCCCGCTGTTCCATTGCTCCACTTTCCCACTGCCATCACATCCATCACGAAGCAGCGAGACGTCCATACCACCTCATTAAATATTACCCTGATGTGCACGCAGAGAGAGAGACCCTCGTTTAGCATTGCATACTGGAGGGGGCTGCTGTGATGCAATGGCTCGTAAACTTCACTGGCAATAGAGAGATTGCTGGTTCCACCTTCTGGCACAGCAGTTGAAACAAATGGTCAAGTATCTGAAGTTCCCCTGCCTCTGTCCGCCAAACAGTACAACTGGGTACACCAAAATCGAGTGGCAAGTTGCGTGTGGTGGGTAAATGTGTGGATACTCCTTTCTCTTCAAAATCATCTGACGAGTATGGAAGAATAGACCAAAATATCGTTCAAACGCCTTTCTAGAGGTCTCTATTGTGGCATTTCTTCCTGCCAGCAGAGGCATGAGAAAGCAATTGCAGGACTGCTCCACATTACCAATTGCCTTGGCAAAGTATTCCAATAATGCTGCTTACTAAACAGGCTGCATATGTATTTAACATGGGGGGGGTGTTGATTGTCTAGAGATGGTCCAGTGGCTCAGAGGTCAGAGCACTAAAATGGGGTTGAATCCAGGCATTCACCTACGATTAAAGCAGGTTCTCAAGTCTGGTGAATTAATGGTCTCAGCGCGGTTGCCATTGACTGCACATAATACACCATCACATTACTGCTTGGGTGAGTGGGAAATTGAGTAAGTGGGTGGGTAGGTGGTGGATGAATGAGTTGCTTCGGTGTGTGGATGTGTGGGAGAGTGGATGGGTAATTGGATGAGTTGGTGCCTGGGTGAGTGGATGGTTGGTGGTTGAATGGGTGGATGGGTAATTGAATGAGTGGGTCTGTGTAGATTGGTGGATGTGTGAATGTGTTGATGAGTAAGTGGGTGGTTGAGTTGGTGAATGATTAGGTGGATGGATGAATGAGTGGGCGGGTCAGTGAGTTAGTTTGAATGAATGAGTGGTTGAGTGGCTAATTAAATGAATGGGGAGGTGGATACATTATTTGGTGCTTGGGTGGGTCAGTGGGTAATTGAGCGAGTTGGTGAATGAGTATGTGGGTGAGTGGATTTTTGAATGAGTGATTGGGTGAATGGGTGAGATCGTGAGTCTGTGCGTGAGTGGGTAATTGAGTGGTTGGATGGGTGAGTGGGTAAATTAGTGGGTGAATGAGTGGTGGGTGAATGAGTGGTGGGTGAGTGGGGAGGTGATTGGGTGGGTGGATGAGTTAGTTGGTGGGCGAGTGGGTGCGTGGGTGGGTGAGCGGGTGGGTGAGTTAGTAGGTGGGTGGGTGAGTGAGTGAGTGGGTGAGTGAGTGGGTGGCTGGGTGAGTGGCTGGGTGAGTGAGTGGGTGAGTGAGTGGGTGAGAGGGTGGGTGAGTAGTTGAGTGGGTGGGTGAGTGGGTAATTAAGTGAGTGGGTGAATAAGTACGTGGGTAAGTGGTATTTTAATGATTGAGTGATTGGGTGAATGGGTGAGTTGGTGAGTGTGTGTGAGCGAGTGTGAGGGTGAGTGAGAGTGGGTGGGTGAGTAGGTGGGTGAGCGGGTGAGAATAGGTTGGTGGGTGGGTGGGTGAGGGTGAGTGGGAGAATGAGTGAGTGGATGAGTGGGTGGGTGAGTGAGTGTGCCGATATGTGGTGAGTCTGTCCCTGGTGAATGTCTCTGGTGAGTCTGAGGACCAGACACTGTTCTGACCATTCCATCCCCTTCGAGCGCCTTGCTGGCCTTCATCGGGGCTCACTACCAACACGAGCTGCCCCAGATATGTATATAAGAATCAAAATCTGAATATGTAATCATACTGGAGGAATCCGATGAGCTATACAGCTTTTTTCAGAGATGTCCAGTAGGGACGGCTTTGTACGTTACAGCAACAAACAATACAAAAAAAAAACGATCGAAGTGCAAGGTATAGGAAAAGTAAACAAATCACAAAAAAAAGAATAAACTAAGCAATTTTTAAAAATGTTATCAGGTAAAGTCCAATGAGGTATTAGCTTATTTTTCAGAAGCCACTTGACCACCAATGAAAACTCATGTATGGGGGCAGCTATTGAAGGCTGAATTTCTTTCGCACCGTACATAGCCAACCGTGTTAATCGGAGGTGCCGGGGAAGGACAACAAAAGTATTAGGTTAGGATGAGGGCTATAGTTCAGGGCTATAGGGTCAGGGCTACAGGATGTAGGGGCACTGCAGGTTCTCCATAAGGCACGTAATGCCCTCTAGTGGACAAACGCATAACTACAGCTGCTGCTGCAGCTCAAGGAACAAGATAACCGAGCTGTACAGCCTCCACATCGCCACTTCTCCATGCACACAATGCGAGTGGTGCTACTCAGCCGCACAAGCTTCTGAGAGTGCATCTCATCATCAACATTAATTCAACACAAGCAGCACCCTGAAACAGGCTTCGTCTTTCAGTGTCTCATCAGCAGTCAGGCTCGCTTAAACTGGTGAACTGCCAGATGTTATTGAGAGGGAACCATTGTTAGACTCGCCTTTTGCACGTCCAAGGACGGGTGTATTGCAGTAAATCTGAAATTTGCAAGCGAAAAAGCAGACCACGACGTGATATTCATTGGATTAATGTGTGTGTCACTGCGCCCTTACAAATTGCACAAACCGATGTTCTGTACTTTTGAGGCATAAGCAATTGGAAAATGACACTATCCAGGAACCTATTTTTTTTGTTACAGTGATATTAATGAGGGGAGCTGTTTGATGTGGAGTTACTTCACCTGCTCATGATTATTTAGGGCGGAGGGCGCTCCATGTGGAGTGACGTCACATGCTCATGATTCTTCTTGGTTCTTTCGGTAAAGTCACGTAGAATGGAAATAAAATAATAAAAAAAATAATAAAAATTCCCACGAAGTTTTGGCCACAACACAAGTAGCCTTCCTCAGGTGAAGAAACAGAACTGTCGGGAGGAAGACAGCGCTTCAGTCAACACTGCCAGGCTTGGCAGCGTCTTTTAAGCTGGGTGGGAGAAGCAGAGCGCCTTGACAAAGGAGTTTACATATCAACAGTAGCTGTGTTAATGTGTTGGATTAGCAGGATGTTAAGGTCAGAAATTAGCATGTAACTGGGGGATTAGCATGCTAATGTTAAAGTCAGAAATTAGCATGTAACTGGGGGATTAGCATGCTAATCCCCCAGTTACATGCTAATTTCTGACTTTAACATCCTGCTAATCCAACACGTTAACTCCCCCCTCCTCCGTTCCGAATATAGATGGACTCGTCCGTCTGAACAAAGCTCATCGCTCTCCGTGGTGCTAATCCCTCACACTAACATCATTCTAATCCCCCAGTTACATGCCAATTTGTGACTTTAACATCATGCTAATCCAACACATTAACACAGCTACTGTTGATATGTAAACTCCTTTGTCAAGGCGCTCCGCTTCTCCCACCCAGCTTAAAAGACGCTGCCAAGCCTGGCACTAAAGCGCTGTCTTCCCGACAGTTGTTTCTTCACCTGAAGAAGGCTACTTGTGATGTGGCCGAAACGTCGTGAGAATTTATTATTTATTATTTTTGTTATTTTATTTCCATTCTACGTGACTTTACCGAAAGAACCAAGAAGATGAATCTCTGCAGTCACGAAAGCTTTAAATCGAAATGCTCATGATTCTTAATGAGGAAGGGGGGGGGGGGGGTCCATGTGGAGGACATAACCTGTTCATGATTATTGAGGGGGGCTGTTCGATGTGGAGTGACGTCACTTGTTCATGATTACTAGTGAGGGGGGGGGGGAGTACTCCATCTTGAGTGACGTCACCCGCTCATGATTATGAATGAGGGGTGGGGGTGTGTCCATTTGGACGTCACCTTCTCATGAATATTAATGAGGGGGCTGGTCGATGTGGAGTGACGTCACGAACGTTAAGGACATACATTCCTGGGTGATTACAGTAGATATATAACAACCGCCATTCGCCCCTAAGTGGCGGTGACGTCACCACGACGCTTGTGCCAGGCCATGTGCACCTCGAGGCCACGTGCAGTGTCGAACGCCCGCTGGCAGGAGGTCATGGGGCAGACCCAGGTGCCACGGGTCGACTGACTGAGATGACTGGCTGATGCACCACCTGTGCCCCCTACTGTGCCAACCTGCTGTGCCCTAGCCACCCGGCGCTCCGCTCGTTGTTATGAGCGTCGCTCCTCCGCCCTCCGTTGTTGTTGGAGGGCGACTACCTCGAACTGCCCAGTAGCGTCCTTCACGAGCCTCCTCCACAGAGGCCGATTTTGACACCGCTGGTACCAGTCATCGGCAAGTCAACTCAGCTCCACGTCCTCCTGTACCACATCACTCCATCTCTTCTCTAGCCCGTGCGGCGCCCGTTTAACCCCCTCGATCCGGCCGAACAAAAGCTGTTTCGGCATGCGGTGGCTGGGCATGCTGACTACATGACCCAGCCATCGCAGCCTTGCCTGCCGGAGGAGCTCGCCGATGGGACCTTGCCCAGATCTTTCAAGGATTTGTGAGCTCCTCACACAATCCAGTCTGGTTAAACCCAGGATGGATCGTAGGCAGGCCTGTCTAAATGTTTCTAACCGGCGAAGATGTTCCATTAGGGGGGTCCACGTTTCGCAAACGTAGAGAAGGGAGGGAATGACCGTGGCCGAGAAGACCCGAAGCTTCGTGTGGCGTGACAGACCAGGTAGCTTCCACACAGCGTTACGCAACCGATGAGTATATATTGCCACTCGACTGATTCGGAGCGAGACCTCTGCTATTAAACTGGAGCCGGTCATAAGCACACTCCCCACGTATGGGAAACGCTCTACTCTCTCCACAACTGCCCCATCACCGATTGGGAGTTGTGGGGTTGGAGTGTCCCATGGTACAAAATACCCAGGTAGGTGCTTAGTTTTGGTGGGGCTGATGGCAAGGCCCCATCTCTTAGTGGCACGCTCCAGCCTCAGCAGCAGCATCTCCAACTCCTCCTCTGAATGAGCAGCTATTACCAAATAATCGGCATACATAACGTGGTTGAGCAATAGGGAGCCATCCCTTGACCGCACCCGGGCATCGATCAGCCTCCCATTATATCTGTACCATATGGAGATTCCCCCGGTACAGCTATTGAAGGCCTCATGAACTACGTGGTCAAAATAGATGTTAAATAATGTGGGAGCCAGAGGACATCCGTGTCGCACCAAGGTATACAGGGAATGGCTCGGACTCCCGGCCACGTAGTTTTACCCGGGTCCGCTCACCATCATGAAGGCCCTTAATGATCGTGAACAAAGGGTCAAGTACTCCTAAAGCACGAAGAACAAACCATAGCCCAGGCCTACTGATGGTATCATAGGCCTTGACCAGGTCAATAAAGCAGAGATGTAGGTCTTGCTGGAATTCCCTACACCTCTGCTGTACCAGACGGACAGAAAATTTGGCATCTGTGCAGGACCGCCCTTTCCTGAAACCGCATTGGGGCTCCGCAAGCCTCCCCTCAGCGTGCCTGGCAAGGCGATGTTGAATAATCCTTGCCAGGACCTTTCCCGGCACACTGAGGAGTGAGATGCCCCTGTAGTTGTCAGTCTGTGCGGTCTCCCTTCTTAAAGAGGGGGACCACCAGGGCATCCTTCCAAACCTGCGTAACCAGTCAAGTGGTCCTGACTGTTGTTATGATGTCATATAGGGCAGTCTGTGCACCAACGCCACCCTTGGGAGATCACCTTTGCCCGCTGCCTTTCCTGGTCTCAGACTCCGGATTGCCTTCAGTACTTCCTCAACAGATGGCACTTCAGCCTGCCACTCACAGGCGGTGACTTCTTCCAATATTTGAGCACCGCAGCCTCAGCAGGGTCATCCTCACTTTGTGCCACGATGTTTTCCTGGATGAGGGATTTTCCCTCCCCCAGGACCTCACAGAAATGCTCAGCAAATTTGCAAACCTGTTTCACCAGGGGGTCGGAGATTGGATCACCGTTTTTTTCCCGTAATGATGGTAATAGGTGTGGCACTGCAGGTTACTTTTTTGATGGAGTTAAATAGAGATTTGTGATCGTGGGCCACTGAGGCAGACTCCATTTCCTCAGCAACCCGTGACCACCATCCATCCTTCCAGCGCCTAACGGCTCTCCGAACCTCCGAGCGAAGGTTGCGGTAAGCCTCATTCTCTGACGTGAGATTCTGTAGCCGACGACAGTGGGCCTGTCGCTTTTTCTCAAATATCCTGAACACCTCTGTCAGCCAGGGTCTCTGGGGAGGTCTGGACCGCGTACCCAAAGCAGCCATTGCAGCTGCATGAGTCGGTCCTAAACCTCGCCCATTTACCCTCGACATCAGGAGTCGTCGGGGACGATGCCAACCCCAGCCGCAGGCGATGATGAAATTCTCAGTAGATATGGGCCCTGCTTCACCCACCCACCCACTCACCCATCCACTCACTTACTCAATGAGCCGCTCACCTTCTCACCCAGTACTTACACATTAACTGACCCTGCCACCCACTCAATTTCTAACCCACCCACTCAATTTCTAACCCACTCACTCACCCAACCAGCTGCCCACTCCCTCAGCCTCACTTACTTACCCACCCACGTACCATGCAACCCACTCAATTTCTAACCCACCCACTCACCCAACCACACGCCCACTCATCTACTCACCCATTACCACGGAATTATTCATCCACTCACCCAACCACACGCCCACTCATCTACTCACCCATTACCACGGAATTATTCACCCACTCACCCATCTGTCAACCACCCAATAATACAACCACTCACAAACTAAATCACCTATTAATTAAACCACCCACTACCTCAACCACCCACTAACTCGACCACCCACTAACTCGACCACCGAGCCACTCACCCACTCAGCAAGCCACCCACTACTATATCTCTAACCCACTATTTCCCTCACACACCGACTCACTCACCTATCCACTTATGCACTCACTCACCCACCTCCCACTCACCTACACACTAAACTAAATCTAAATTATGTTTATTTTACCAGGTAAGGCACACCGAGCTATATAGCTCGTTTTCAAAACAACCGTCATCACAAATGATAGCTCAACAATGTGGCGTATCACGGATACATTTATAGCAGCCAACTCCTCTAAATGCATTTTTCTAAATGTTTAGGGAAATAGAGACGCAACAAGGTAGGGATTGAACCTAGAAGCTCCTGGATACCAGGCGAGATAGTATCTCGTCACCATGGCGCTACGCTCTTGGACTCTCTCACCCACTCAAACACCTACCCACTAACTTAACCACTCACCAACTCAATCAGCCACTTGCTCAACCACCCACAAACTCAACCACCGAGCCATTCACACACGAACCCACTCACCATGTCACCCATTGTTGTTATTCTGTCTCACTGTTCAAATAAACCTACCATTAAAATTATAGACTCATCATTTTTTTGTCAGTGGGTAAACGTACAAAATCAGCAGAGGATCAAATACTTTTTTTCCCTCACTGTATATGTGATAAACCACTTTGTTTTCCTGTCATTTGTAACAAGGCCGCTTTTGAAAAAAATCTAAATATATATCTCTGTGGACCTTAGCTAGTACGATGAAAAATAGTTCAGTTTTAGTTTATTGAGTGGGTAGGTGTGTGATTGAGTCAGGGGTGGTTGGGTAGGTGGGTAAGTAGGTAAGTAGCTGGGTGAGCGGGTTTGTGAGTGGGGGAGTGAATAGGTGAGTGGGTGGGTGAGTGGAGTCTTGAGTGAGTGGGTGTTGTTATATGTGGGTGTGAAAATTGATGAAAAGTAATGAAAATTAAATGAAATTCGAAATTTGCATAATGAACCCAAAATTATGTTAATTCGTGTAATTATCCGTATAACTATGCTAATTAGAGTGGTAATCGTATGAATTTATACGAGTGGGTGTGGTTGTGTTAATGATAGCTTTTATGATAATCAGGCCCCGCCTCGTTGACGAGGTGGGGTTATCAATCAGGATAACGCAATCAATCGTGTGCAGTTACGCTAGTGTCAATTCGGCCTCGTTGTCCAACTTCGTATTATTGATCAGCATAATACAATGATTCTCGCTTTAACACTCCGAGTGTTCATATTTTAGGTCCCAAGTTCATATCATTCGCTTTAAAGTTTAATGAGTGTGGATTGGTGCGTTTATAGTTTAGGTTCCCGAGTTCATATCTCATCGCAGGATACAGATCTTATGCAAAAATTTCAGGCAAGAATCACACGACCACTTATGTATTAATTAATTAATCCTTTTTTCTAATTAAACCTTAACTATAATATGTATGTGAACTCTCAATCTCGGAACTTCAACACGGTATCCACACGGTATCAATACAGTATCAACGACTGTACGATTTCACTTTGATAACACATGGACCCCGCATAAAGAGATTGCTGTTAGTGAGAGAGAGAGTCAGAAGATGCCAATGCTATGCTACACAAAAGCTTATACATTATAATATGAACGATCATTATGCTTGAAATGGTCAGCACGTTATCACAGGCGATTGATTAACATGTAACGGTATTCATATAAAAAAACAAACAGTTATTATTTCCAAAGGCATAAATGTAACAACAGATCCACCGGACAGAATATAAGACTACCGAAATGGCTTAGTGTGAGGGTATGCGGTGGAACGTGTTATCTCACGGGAGATTAATTAATTCGTGAATAAGATTGTATGATCAGAAAATCGGTTTAGCACGATTCCTCCCCGGGAGCATAGCTCCGTGGCGAAGGTGCCAAGGGTTAATTCGTATTGATGGATCGGTTGGTAACTTATGCGATTAGAAGTACAGTCCAAAACAAAATATTAAAGAGGAAAATTACGAATATACTTATAAACGACGGACTGTTATCACACGATCGATGCTTCCACGGTCAGATGGTTCACGGACTTGAGTGTGTTTGTGTGTCATGAATTGTGTGGAGTAGTCATTGTTTGGAGTTGAGTCTTTAGGTCCAGCGAACGTCAGATTGGTCGTGTAGTGGGGCATAGCGCATCATCGTATCGTGGAGTTCCCTTTATAGGGTAATGTGAGTGTGGTTGGTCTTCTCGCGTTAACATACGTCGACGTGTCCCTTGTATGAAAGGGATACTGGCTCCCTTTAGAGCGGTCAGGGTGAGTGGGGGTTGTGCATCATACGTATCGGCGTTCCCTCCTCCACACAGCAGCCAGCCTCTGTCCACACGGGAGAGTTGCTTGATCGCTCTTAGTGCTGCTCAGTGGCCACCTCTCTCCACTGCTGGATGAGCTGCGCGATCACGCTTGTGCTGGTTCGCTGACAGCAGTTTCTCTCCGCTGCTGGATGAGCTGCATCGGCACGCTCCCTCTCTCTGGGTGGAGAACTCGAACGTGCTCGTTGCTGGTTTGCTGAAAGCAGGTTTTTCTCCACTGCTGGATGACTCAAGTCGCACATGCTCTTGCTCTGGTTTGCAGAAGCTCTTGCTTGGTGCGTCGGTCGCTGTGCAGCTGGACTCAATGTAGAATAAACTTTCAACAACTCTTTTTTCAGCTCTTTTAAAATCACACTCCGTGGCGCCTCACTACCTTGTGAGTCTTGCCAACGTCAGTGGGTAGCGACGGGCCACTTTTGCCTCTGTTCGCCGCCCCTTGCTCTGCAGCTCGCCGGCTGGCGACCTGTTCCTCTCGTTCCCGATTTGAACTGCTCCTGAGCCGACTCGCTGGTCGAACTCTCTCGCGTTCCGACCTCCTCCGAGTCGAACTCCGAGTTCCGACCCCCCTGGTCGAACTGTCTCCCGAGAGTCGACCCCCCCCGGTCGAACTCTGGTGAGCCGATCCCCCTCCGGTCGAACTGAGGTTTCAATGCTCAGGATCCTCTTTTTATGCACAAAAATCCCTTCACTCGGATCCTGCCCACAAGGCGGGGTTTCTTTCGATTTTTGCTGTGTCAGGATTTGTCCGTATGCATCTGCGTCCGTGTGTGCGTCTGTTCGTGTGTCAGTGTGTCATTGTGTGCATCACCCACGGTATATTTCCGTTGTCACACGCCTACCATAAAACACACAAGTAAAACAATCAAATGGTATAAATTGTCTCGAAGGCGCCTCTGTCTGGGTGCACAACCTGGAGGGAGGGGCGATATTCTCTCCGACTTTCACCGACGCACAAAGAAATGGTTAAAAAGTTTTAAGTTAACATTTCAGAGTTCCAAAGTTATGATTCTGTATTAATCCAAGGTCTGGGTCAGCTTCCCGTTGTGGTGTTTGACTCGTGTTTCCTCGAGCGTATACACACTCCTACCCCGCGCTGCGGGGATACAAAGACGGCCGGGATCTCCCTTTCTCTCCGACCTTGGGTTTAACATCGCCCTTTGCTTACGTTGCAGTTTTGCTGTGCGCTTGCATTTCTTTTCCTCTACTCTTGCTTTAACCCTGCTTATTATTTGCGTATGGGTGGATTAGAGCATTCATGTTGACTTAGGAAAACCTGATTGTTATAGGCTTCGGGTCAAGTCGTATAGAAATTATTAAAATGTAAATACATTTCATATTAAATTAATAAACGGGTGATGGTTACATTGACATAGCTTGTGGCAGGGTTCAATTGAAGTGGGTGTGAAGATAAATAACTTTAGCCTACCCTGTCGTTAAATTCCGACTTTAAGTTACTTTAATAGTAATGCAGAACCAATTAGCTTTTTTGACTTAACTAGATCTAGGCTAACGCAACCTCCCAGTGACCCTGGCTTTGTGTTTACGTCAGCCCCTTCCAATACGCTGGGCTCTGCTCTCTATCTGCTCCCTCTGACCCTGGGAGGGCTCTGAACGTCAAAATCGTGTTAGTGGGTCAAGGTAGATATGACCTCCACATGCCATGCCGAGGCCTGGTTTGGTGTTTTTATTCATTATTAAAATAAAAATAGAAATATGTATCTTTATGTACCGAAAAATTACTTGTTAATATTAAGATGGAAAGGGGGGCATATACAACAGTGGCCTGCTTCATGTATCTATTTACGAACGTTCGATTTTACAAAATGTCACGTTCATGCAATTGACAAATTATTGACACCTTTAGATGAACAAAATCGAATTTCCGCGTGAACGAAATTCCATACGGCACGCGCCAGATCAAACGAGAAGCACCGTGGAGGCTGCATCACCCGTCCACTACAGCGTCACGGTGTCCCTGCAGGGCAACAGAAAAGACTCCACATCACCTCCAGTCAATTCAACATGCAAATATTTTGGTGAATTCCCTGCAAAGGTAAAAAAAAATCCTTACGGGTACTTTTGCATTGTGAAAAGTGATATAGGTGTATATTTTTAGGTAAGGAGTGGAGTTGATATGTCCGAAACGCATCCCGATTTTTTTGGCATTAAATTAATGGGAAAACTCATTTGATATTTAGTTTTTCACGCGTTTTTTAAAGAAAGCATCGCTTTCGTAAATGGAGGAACATTAGTGAGTGTCCCTGTTGGTGAGCGTGACGCTAGCAATGATGGTCGAGTCAGAGGCGCGAATGTGGCCCAGGGCAGACACGCGGGCGTGACAGTGGGGAACAACGGGGTCATGATTCCAGTCGTATGAGCACAGGGCTCGTTTCAAGTTTCATTTATTATTGGTATATCCCTGTGAGCCATGCGGCTCTTGAGTCGGGTGCAACCACAGACAATATGAACAGAGAACATCTTAAAGCGACGACACGCAACAAACATCCTGGATAAAACAGCAAATCTTCCAGAAAAGAAAACGGTATTACAACGCTGTGTGCAAAAATCTCAGTGTAATGCAAGTCAAAGAACAACAACCATAAGACAATTTAGATTTAAGTTATCAGGCCAACTCCGCACTTCCACAAGAAACATGGCTTAAACCATGTTTTCGAAATCAAAATAAAGCTATAAAAACAATGTAAGAACAGTAACCATAGGAACTGTGATTCAAATTTAACAAAACACATTGCAGCGGAGGGAGCTGGTAGGAACGTTGGGTTGCTCGGTCAATGGCCAGGGTCAACGGCGGCGTGGTGTATTCCGCAAATATGCCCGACTATGAGGGCAGGCACAAGTCGGCGTGAGTAGGTTAAACGTTGAGTTTTATAAGGGCACCACGGGGTGACCAGCCCCTCCCCACCCAGCCCCTCCCATTTTTGTATGCACGACGGACGGTCACAATGATCCCCTGTGGGCTGGTGTCACCAGGAGGTTCCTACCAGTATTAACGATATACATTATTTATTTGGTATAGCCCTGTGAGCCATTTGGCTCTTGAAATCGGGTGCAACCGCAACAAACAAAAAACAAGAAAAAACGAACAAGAAAACATCTTAAGTGACTGTGCAAACAGAAAATCCAGGAAAAAACAGCAAAATATTCTTGAAAAAGCACCGTACACCAAGGCTGTGTGCAAAAATCCCAGTGGGATGCAAGTCTAACAACAAGAAAACTTAGATTAAGGCCACCAGTCTAACTCCGTACTACAAACATGTCCAAACCAAAAAACGTTTTCGAAATAACCAAAAAATAAAGCCATAATTGCAATGTAACAGTGATCATAGGGACTGACCGAATTTGTAACAATAAACTACATGAATAACATGCAACACCAAACCCTAGAGCCACAGCTGGCTGCATGAGTTACTCCACAACAGAAGCATCAGTCGGAGTATCTATTTTTTTCAATGCACCTTTAAGATCAGCACGCTAAATCAAAATACAGATAATACGTTGCAGTAGTCATCTGGAGCGAAACATTTTATTTTACGCTAATGAATAGCAGTGGCAGCTAGGGGTGTACAACTCCTCTAGAGCAGTGTTGAGAGAAGATCTCATTGGTAGCGATTCAAGTTGAAGTTTATTGGCAATAGCATTCCAGACCCTGGGGGCATCAATAGCAAAGGCCCTTCCTCCAGTTTTTGTACGGCAATAGGGAATGTGAAGCTGGTAAATGAGCGAAGACCCGAGGTCAAATTTGTTCTTTGAAACAGAGACGAGATCCAGTAGGTAGTCTGCGGAATTTTGTGTAAGTACATCGTGAATAAATAAGATCTGTTGCACAAGCCGTCGAACATTAAGAGATGTTAAGTTTGACCCAATGTAGAGATCAGTGGCGAGTCCTATATGGGCAGTGCAATGTAAATCTTAAGGCCGAGTGATAGATGGAATCAAGCTTCAGTACTTGGGGCTGATTTTTACACGATGTCACAGTAATCAAGTAGAGGCAGTATGTTAGCTTTTATCAATGCAAGACGGAACATTGGGGGAGAAGCAGTGCTTGTGTCGATACAGAAAACCAATTTATATTTTCGTCTTTTTACCAATATAATCAATGCGATCTTCAAAATTAAGTTTTGAATCCAGGATGACCAAGATACTTATAGATCTTGGCTTGCTCTATTTGATAATTATTTAAGGACTGTAATTGGGGAAAAATAACTTCCAGCTTTAGTCCTGGTGAGAAGCATAGCACCTTGGTTTTGGAGGTATTCAGGACTAGTTTAAGAGCAACTAGCTGATGTTGTAGTTTGTCGAAATCACCCTGTAGCTTAGCAATCACGTCATCCGGAGAGCGGCCAGCAGTAATTAGTAGCGTGTAATTTTCAAAAAGATTTACCCTGGAATGATCCAGGTCAGTGCCCAAGTCATTGACATGGAGAGAACAAAAGGGGGCCAAGGATGGAACCCTGTGGAACCCCTTTTGTTATATTAAGGCCGATTGACCTCCAACCATCTGTGAATACAGTTTGGGTGCGAGAAGAGGTAATTTTGTAACCATTTTACTGCGTTTTCGGAAAAACAGAGGCAACTTAGTTTACTTAGCAGGGTGTTGTGGTCTACTGTATCAAAAGCTTTGGACAGGTCAAGAAAAAGACAGGCACATTACTGCTTAGTATCAAGGCTACTGTAAATGTGATTCAGAGAGTCTAATGGAGCAGATGTGGTGCTGTATTTTTTTCAGAACCCAGATTGTTTTAGATGTAGTAGATTGTTGGTGGACAGGAAACTGCTAATTTGGTAGTTCAATAATTTTTCAAACATTTTCATGAACGGGGACAAAATTGAGATAGGTCGGTAGTTATTTGGATCATCTTTAGGGCCCTCTTTGTGAAGTGGACGGACATAGGAATGTTTCCATTCTAGAGCAACTGATGCTTATATGATGGACAGGTTGAAAATATGGGCTATAGGTTTGTATATTAGGTGACCAACAGTTAGTAGAGCAAAGATGGGAATACTATCTGCTCCGGTAGAGGAAGACCCTTTGAGGTAGGACAGTTGTTACAGAACAATACTTTCGTGGATTTGCTGGAAACTAAAGTCGTTTAATGTTTGGACAGGGGTGTATGAATTTGCATGAGCAGGGGTTACCAGCTTCAGAAAAATGAAGGTTAAAATTGTCAACTATTTTTTTGGGGATCTGAAAAATATTCCCCATTTCCGTTAAGCTCAACGGGCAGATTATCTGTATTGGATGCCTTTTCGATACATTTGATTGTTTTCCAGGAAATCCTGGCATTTCCATGCGATTCCAGGAGGAAAAGTAGGCATTTTTTGGACGCATCTATTCCTTAAAATCCTGTATTCTAGCCAGTCATTGACCAAAGTAGTTTTCTGAGCACATGTCCAAGCCTTGTCCCTAGTTTTGATGAGCTTTGTAATCAAAGGATCAAACCATGGTGGGTGGTTGCCTTTAGTTATAAATCTAACCAACGGAGCATGTTTGTTAAGAATTTGGAGAAACGTGTACCTGAAGGTCTCCCAAGCCGTAGTTAGGTTGGGGATATCACAGACCTTGTCAATATCCGAGTGAAGCACATCATTAGTAAATGCCCGAGTGCTGAAGTGTCCGAGTGCTTCGGGTCTGGCTGATGATCTCACCCCAAAAATGGAGGAGTGATCACTAAGGTTTTTATCCAGAACACCAGTCAGTGTGAAATTGTGAGGGGCATTTGTCAATAGGACGTCAAGCAGAGATGACTGTACCAGATTTTTTAGGTTGGGTCTTGTGGGGACATTTATTAATTGAAACAGGTTAAATTCATCTGCAAAATTGTGGCCACGGCCAGCGGGTTTAGCAAATTCCAATTTAGATCACCCACTAAAACTATTTCACCTTTAGGGAGGCCTCCAAAAAGCTCTGCAGATGCAGCTTCAACATCCTTCCCACTAGGCGGTCTATATCAGGACACTACCAATATATGTTATTTGGGAGAGTTAATCTGAGAGCCAGACCTTCAAAAGCAACATTTTTTAAACAAGGAGTGAGCTGGTGAACATGCAATAGTATTACGATACTATAACATGTACGACCAAAGTTGCAGCCATAGCTGGCAGCATGACACTCCCAGTGTATGATGTGTGTGAGTCAGTGGTAGTGCGAGTGAGTGTATGATGAGTGAATTGGTCTGTGGTTGTGCGAGTGATTGATGTGCGAGTGAGTCGGTGTAAGATGAGCGAGTTTATCACGGCATCCTTCCCGCCACCACGGCCTTCTCCACGCCATCACGGCCTCCATGACGTGGCGCGTGAGCACTCGAGTCAAGAAGTGCCGAAAATGTCATTATACTCTTGGTAGGTAAGAGGACAATGTTTAGTATAACCCTCCAACCGACAGAGCCAATCACTTCAAGTTGTCACTTGGGAAAACATGCCAATTGATTTGGCACTTCAGCAATAGCCGAAATGTTAAAAAGCGAGCAAAATTTCCAATTTTATATTCGACGTTTCGCTGCAGATACCATTGTCGGCGTTAACAGAAACTTCCTGACCCGGGTCCTTAAGACGATGTGTGTCACGTTATCAGCACACGTATGCACGTGACCAAATTTAGTAATTAAAGTTGATGTCTGGTCGTTGCTTAGTTGTGAATAGAAGGTTAGAATAACAAGGTGAATGTATGTACAAGTTTGAAAAAAATGGGATATTCTTGACCATTTAGGTGCATTGTGTTGGTATGAAGCGTCTATTTTGTGATTCTAGTTAACACTTTAGTTGTATTCGGATAAAATTTCTCAGTATCTCAAATAGCAATACAACTTTGATTTAAAGCTTTCGTGACTGCAGGGATTCATATTCTTGGTTCTTTCGGTAAAGTCACGTAGAAGGGACACAATAAAATAAAAATATAAAACAATAAAATTCACGACGTTTCGACTGCAACACAACAATCATCAGGTGTGAAAACCACGTGAATTTACTGAAAGAACCAAGAATATAGCAATACAACTGTTAAACTTTTTTTGGTACACTATTCAATTGACACCCTTTATTGCCTCCATACGCAATAATATAATCGTGATTGAGCGAACCAGTGAGTGTTGTTGAGACCTGTAGTGTGGTGGTTGAACACAGCTTAACATGTTAATACAGGTTTTAGGATTAGATCCCATAAGTATAGATGTGTCGCAACCCTCCACCACCCGACAGCCAGTAAGGTATGTCACGTAAACAACGTGCCAAATAAATCATTTCAGTTCTTGATTGATTGTTCACGCTTACAGTGGCTTTCAGACAGCATACATAAAAACAAATTTCGTCTCCCCCCTCCTCTTTTCAAAAAATAGATGGACTAGTCCTGGCAAACAGCCAATCGTTGCGCGTGACGCAAACGTTATTTATATATATATATAAATAAATAAGCCGTTTTCAAAATAAATTTATGCAAACCGACACACCTGATGATGACCGTTTGAGTTATGGTCGAAACGTCGTGAGAATTTTTTTATTGTTTTATATATATTTTGTTATTTTGTTGTTTCTCTTCAACGTGACTTTACCGAAAAAACTAAGAATATAATAACGTGCCAAATAGTTAATTAAAATACAATATATTGCCAAAAGCCTACTGTAGCCAGCACCTATGAAGGCTGGTACGATACACAATGGGGTGTGGCCAGCACCATGCTTGGCCGCCTTCGTCTCCCCAGTGGCGTTGTTTACACTGTAATTGATACTCATTAGGAGGTCGAGTTAATCTAGGGGAGGCCCAGGACCGGCTCAGATAATTGTCACTGGTGTTGGACAATCGAACCCTGGTCGCCATGTTCATTACAGTGTGCTAACCGCTGCGCCACCGCTCCCCACACTAGGTCTGATGCCCTATAAACATTTTCCCACAAACTGCTCTATTTGAAGGGGTTAGAAGAACCTCACTCCCAGTGATTTTCTGGTCGAGCCGTTTCCGCAGCTCAAGGGTATGAGCATCTGTGCACCCGGGGGAACCCTAACAGTTTCACACACCATGGCCTGAACCACAGTGTTAGCGATACACCATCCAGTAGGGGACTCCAAAAATCTCAACCGATGCCCCGACAGTAACTCCACACAACCCTCGTCAATTAAAATCCAGAGGGGCATCCTCTTCCAAAAAGCCTTCCACAATAAACAAGGCACCGCTAACGAACTTCAAACCAACACCAGGCCCGTCCTTTCAATATCGCAAATCCGTATCGATGCCTTGATTTAGCCCACAATGCCTAAACTCCCACCATTAGTGGCAACACACAGATTATCTACCAGACCCAGGCAACCCACATCTATGGCAGAGTCCTAAAAATAAACTCTGAAACCATGGTGGCGGATGCCCCCGTATCTATGAGCATTCGCACCTCAACAGCTTGCACAAATCCACATACCGTGGATGATCCCGCTGCCATGACAGTGTGCCAGTGCGGTCCATTGCCAACCATCATGCACCACCTTCATACCCCGTATTCCTATGAGGGGCGATGGCGTGTGCACCTGACACTGACTGCAATGGGATGCATGAGGTGGCTGTGTCGGCCGGGTGTGTGACCTATTGCAACCTGCCTTTGGACCCAGAGGAGCGGAGGCGGCCCCAAATCAGCACGGCAGCTCCTGGAGATGTGTCCCGGTAGGCCACAACCGAAAGAGGTAATGGGGCCCCCCCACCCGCCGCTTGTCCCATCGTCGTCCCACTCCGAATGTCCTCCACAGGCTCCAACCACCTGACGCGCAGACCCAGGGAGACGCTCGGAGCGCCTGGTTGCCCTTTTCTCCCGGAAATCCAGCCCCTGCCCTCACCCCAGCACGTCGTCGCAGGTTACAGTGGGCCTGGATGCAATGGGCTACCTGAATCGAGGACAGGTCATCCTCCTCTGTGGCCGGCAAACAAACGTTAATTTCCTGAGCCAGCGTCAACATTTTCTCAAGCACCAGAGAATCCAGTCCTGCCCGCTCCATCTTTGGGTACGCATCCTTGGCCAGCGACAGCAGTGCGCTGCAGATAGCGCGGGGTGTCTCTGTCTCCCCCCCCCCCCCCCCGACTCTGTATTACGAATGTCTGCCGCGCGTTGGACGGCAGATCAAAAATTGCCGCCAACTGGGAGTACGCTTGACGCAGCTTCGTTCTGTTCACCTCCGGAATGTAAAAAAAAAACCGCCACCAAGGCTGTTATCCAGTGTGGTGGGAAGAATAAGTAGCGCCTCCGCATCGGACCACCCTGCGAGCTCGCAAGTGGTGGAGAACCGCCGCTGGAAGGCCGCCAAATCACCCCCCGCAGCCTAAAATTAATTGAGAAGCGGCAGCCGCTGCGCGAGGGAAGGTGCCCCCGGATGAGCTGTCGGCGGCAGGTTAAAGGGACCCAATTCCTGCCCTCGGTCGGCAGTGATGGCGGAATCGCCCGCTCGCCACCCCCGAGCCACAGCCCCTTCCTTCGGCTGTTCCCTGCCCAGCTGCCCCACCAGGGTCGACACTGTGGAAAGCAGCCCCACGATGCGCTTGCTGATTGCCCGCAGCCCCCCTTCAGCCGGCGGCGGCTCAGAGCCGTCGCCCTTTGCTCGCTGCCCCGCCGGGATCACCACTCCGGGGCCCCCCACAAGGGGTCCCGGTTGCCAGCCCTGCCCGGGAATCCTCCTTGCCCGAGGGTATGCGGGTGAGAGCCTTCCTCTTCACGTGTTTCAGCATAGTCCATTTCCCCCTCAAGGATTCGAAGAAAAAAAATTCATAACAACCCTAAAATATAAATAAAAAATTCGTTAACACGCCTGACATCAAATGTTGTGTTCTAGTTCACAGACACTAATAGGAAGTACTCTATCTCTTTCATTCCGACCTTCAGAGCCTTAGGGGATAACCACACACCGGGTCGGGACAGCCAACATGCTGCCAAACCCACAGCTTGAAGAGGGTGACGATCACAATTACGACAGCACGACGAATTCCATTCCAGATCGCAGCTGCCCCGACTGTGAGTTGGAGCTCGCCTTATATCCTGAAAAGCGTGACCAGGCTCCACCCTCGGCCCTGCACCCCTCTGGATCCTTCAGATGGCTTCATGCTTTGCCCACAGCTGCAACTGGTAGAACGGGCTGATAGTCCTAATGCCATTGTCTACCAATCTCCCAGCGGCACGCGCTCCAGTGACTCATTCCACGTCACCACACAAGTGTGTGAGCATTAGCTGGTAATTAAATCAGTATCCATCGAGCAGTGGATTAAACATGTCCGATGATGATGATGAAGAATTTAAACTGAAAGCATACACTTATATTTTATTAACGAAGAGCGTACAGACATTAAATGGCTCAATCGTGGCATGATGCCTCAATCTTCCACCTATCTAATTATGGCGACATAATTGACGTGAATAATTTCACACATTAAACTCATATTACACACGTGTATATATTCTGCGTGAAGATGACTGAACAAAATATAATGTATAATGCCAACCAACCAAATATATGTTCCGTGTAGTTAACTGGTTCACGGTGGGTGTCCGTCCATTACATGTGTAGTGACATGTAATGGGTCACTACGGCACCTAGTGCCATCTACCGACAGAGAGAAGAATAGTGGGTATAGTAGCCCTCTGCCAGCAGAGTATATGTCATGGTAGACGTCTCTGGGGCTGGCAGAGTAGGGGGCAGTTGAGGATGTAGCAGCCCGATTGGCCGCAGGGGCACGTGATGGCATGTAGGCCAAAGGTGACAGAGGGGACACGTGTTGTAGGACCCAGTACCTTCTAGTGAGTTCCAGAAGGGGGCGTGGCCGAGGGCAGAGCCAGGCAGGGGACACGTGGAAGGCGATCCAGAACCTTCTAGTAAGTTCTGGATGAAATCGTGTCCGAGGGCGGAGCGGGGCCACGCTGAGGGGTATGAAAGGGGGGTCCCGGGGCTGCATCAGGGCTGTTTGCTGCAATAGAACCCGCCTTGCTACGTCTTCTCTTCGGTCTTCATGCTCAGCAACTTGGGTCAGGCAGTGTGCCGACTGACCTGACGCGTTTGTGTCGTTACCCCATTGTGGTCATAGAATAAATGTGTTGCCTCCTGAATCAGTGTGTCTTTCAAGTGAGCCCACTACACGTGCACTGTACTTAAATACATACGAAAAATACTTAGAAATTATAACTAAGCTCGTCTGAATTATACGTGAGGCTAACAAGATAAATACATTGTAAATTGAGAACGCTGCAATTAAAAAAAATTACATAATACTAGCAAACTTAGTCACGTATTATTGATGTAATAGACTTGGAGTGAGTTCAACTGAGTCGCAGACATAGACTTGGAGGCAGCACATTTATTTAACTCCAACACACGGGATAACTACTCCTTAACAGAATAACAACCTATGGTGGTGACCACCAGGCTAACTACACTAATTACAACGTAACGAGCTACTACGGAACGGGACCACAGCTCGGGTCCAGGTCCACGTATTGAAGACTCATTGAACGGAGAATGGAGAACGTAGAACATAGACAAAGGTTTATTCAAGGATGAACAACAACGCCGGTCCCTCTGGGGACCCGGATTATATTCTCTGCGGCGTGGCTGGCTCTGCACTTGGCCATGACCACCTTCCAAAATCCTCGGGAAGGATCTGGATGCTAACCACGTGACCACACCTAGCCACCACTTGGGCCCTTTTGTAGACTTAACTGGTCACATGTCCTCTCGGGTCAACCAGAGTGCCATGCCCTCTAGTAACCTCATTCCTATGGTCAGCACTCCCACACCCTGTCTTGTAGGGTTGGCACTGCACGCCAAGCATGGTGCCATCTAGCGCTATCCATCAGCGCTCACCGGGCCCCTCTAAGGCCAGTACTAGACCCACACTTTTGTGGTATCCGTGATGTGGTTACACCACACACAGTGCCTCTCTAGGGCCGGCACTGCACAGTGACTTTCCGCGATGTCACTACATCACCCCCCCCCCCTTTGTAGCACTCAGCAGTCCCGGCTGTCAACTCCCCCTTCAATAAATGAACAAAACGAACAACCCCTTAGTGTGCCGCAACAAACAAATACCCCAACCCATCTATACAACATATACACTATATACAGAATATACAGTAACTAATGGGGGAAGAGGATGGAAGTACATAACAACAATAGACAAAAAAAGGAAGGGAGAATAGGGAAGAGAGAGAGAGAGAAAACAAAACGCAGTAACACACGAAACCTTTGGACCCCCTTCAGCACCAGCATCTCCCACACTCACCGTGTAACAACACCCGCAAGCATAATGAAGGCCAGGTTCAGCCAATAACCAATACAAGTGCCGAGCGGCTGATGTCAAATTTTTGGAGCAGATGACACTTCTTTGGCTTAAATTTGAGGTTCGCCGCACGCATTTTAAGAATGACAGCACGTAACTGTTCCAGATGTTCTTCAAACGTACAGCTAAAAACGATAACATCATCGAGACATATCAGGCACGATACCCACTGCAGGCCAGCTAGAACCAGTTCTATCAATCGCTGGAACATAGCCAGCGCGGAATGAAGACCCATCGGAAGCCGATTAATTTCAAATAAGACTTGTGGTGTATGAAAGGCTGTCTTGGGCTTAGAGGACTCATCTAGTGGCAACTCCAAAAATCAGGATAGGAAGTCAAGAGTCGAAAAATAATGTGCTCCTGCGAGAGCATCCAGGGAATCGTCCATCCAAGGAAGAGGGTATGTGTCAGCCACAGATATCTTATTAAGCTTCCGGAAGTCAACACAGAAGTGCAAACTACAATCCTGCTTTTTAACAAGTACAATCAGGACTCCCCACGGGCTGGTGGACAGCGAGATAATATTGGCGGCCAACATTTCCTCAACTGCCAGCCGTACGTGTTCTTTTTCCATAGGGCTCAGCCGATAGGGGTTCTGCCGGATGGGAGTGGCGTCGCCCGTATCGATGTGGTGACTCAAAAGCGTAGTGCGGCTGATGTCAAATTTGCCCTTGCTAAATACATCGGAGAATTCACGCAAAAGCGCCCTCAACTCCCACCTCTGGGACTCAGAAAAATCAGAATTTTCGGAACAAAATGTATCCATCAGAAAGCTGTTGCGGCTTCGTATTTGAAACGGCCCCCTTACCGCTATCGATGTTTCCCTCATGAAGCGCGGGTGATGTGTGGGCTAGCACGGTGCCCTCCTGAATGACAGACGTGTCCAACCCTGCATTCAGGACTTGAATGAACGGTTCCTGGTCATTGGATAACCAGAGTCTGGGCGCCTACCAACGTCAACTTCCGAATGGCTTTGTTTGAGGGTCCTAGGAGAATTCCTCCCGCAGTCGCCTCCTGGTCTAGCGGCTTGCGCAATCATAAAGGAACGAACATTTTCACACCGGGGGGAATCTTTACGGTCTTACTCGCAAGCACTTGTACAGTAGTGTGGCCATGCACATTCGAGTGGGAGAAAGCGAAAAGGCCATTTGACGGCCCGATGGCAACTCAAGGCAACCTTGATCGATCAAAATTATTAGGGGCATCTTCCCCAAGATGTCAGTCTCGAGCAAGCAAAGCACGGCCAACGACGTTGATACATGAACTGGTCCCGTCATTTTCTGGGTTGGAATCATTCTCAGGTGGTGCAATATATTTGGGAGGGTCAACATTGTAATCAAGTGCACCCTGTTAGGAAGAGACAAAGGGATATGATTCCACACTGCCAGGGAAGTTTGGATCTATTGGGGTAGATGGGAGAAGTTCACCTTAAAAAGCTCACTCAGCCGACTCGGAATAATGACTCCGAGATATTTAATCCTCTGAAGGCACCATTTGAAGGGGCAGAATTTAATTGGGAGGCCTTGAGAGTCTGGAAGATGGTAATTAGTTATGATTTGTTTACATTTAGCTTATATCCTGCCATTTCTCCATATTCCTTAATCTCCTTCAGGAGGGCCGGGATTGAGGTTACAGGCTCGGTGATGGTTAATATTATATTGTCTGCATAGAGATGTATTTGATTTACTCAATCCCCACAGGACAGCACTTTGATCTCTATGCTTTTTCTAATCTTCTCAGCCGGGGCCTCTATGGATAGCACGCTCAGGAGGGAGAATTCCATGCGTGAGTGTGAACCTTCTTGAAATTATTCCGTTGGTGGAGACCGTTGTGCAGGGGTGGCGAGTACAATATATGGCACCAATTGAGGAATCGGGTCAGTATCCCTATTTCTTCCATGGTACTGAACAGAAACTTCTATTTTGCATTTTGTGGTGTGTTGTATATATAGGCCTTTTTTCCAAATATTGATATTAAGAATAATTCTGCCAATATTTGTTTTTTTAATAATAATAGATCGGGGTGTTGCTTGGGGCAATCAGCATACTTACATCACACTTGCATAACTTCATACAATTCAGTGTATTATCCCGATTGATAATACAACCCTATACAACGAGGCAGGGCCTAATGATCATAATTGCATACATTAGCATACTTACATACACTTGCATAACTTAACACAATTACACCTTCCTAATTAGCATAAAGTTATTTGCATAATTACATACGTTGTTGGATAATTACACGTTTTTTATTTTCATTTTTTCGTTATAATTTTTTATATTTCAAGACCCAAAATATACAACAGGTGACATCAACCGCATTGACGAGGGTCCTTATGTTATCTGTGGAGTCTCTCCCCCTGATGACTATATATGCTGAAGTTACTTTGAAATTTCCATACGATTTTTGTTTACATATATAATCATTGACAGCTCTCGTTTAATCTATTGCTGGATGAATGTCTTTCCATGGCTTGTCGATCGTGGGCTTTGTTTAACCGTACATGATCACCCTCGTCAGTGCGGGTTGATAAATTTGTATGTATGTGTGTTACGTAATAAACTGTGCTAATCGGAGGTGGGGATGACTGATTTAAGGGAACACCACCCTGTTTATATACCAGGTTTTATTTGATCAAAACATTCATCATCTGAAAGGTAATAAAGTATTTGGCTGCCATCAATTTTCGTGATAAGCCACTTCGTTGAGCTACCATTTATGGCCAGGTCGCTTCTGAAAGGGAACAATACGGCTGAGTGGACCTTGCATGGTAAAATAAACATAGTTGTCTAGAAACATTGGCGTTCAACTCACAGCTTTTAAGTTGGTGCTTGCGGTGTTTTAAATTAAATATCAAAAGCAGCCTGGCTGGGCACTGGAATAAGTGTCCCGAATAGTTTGAGGACCATTTGTGATATTTTAAGAATTTTAATTATTATGAATTTAATCAATATTTTAATGTTGCTTGTTGTTTTACTGTGAGTCTTAAATGTTAATGTCAATGTTACGTCACGAAATCTTGGTCTGTGCGGCTTTTCAGTTTCCTGGGTGTTAAGTGGGCTAGGTTTTTTTTCTTTCCAATCCTGGCCAGCTGGCTCAAAACAGTGATGTTGGCCGTAACCAAAATAGTTCTGAGATTATCGGGTTCATAGGGCAGCGCTGTTCTACATCCACCTCTACAAATCTGTACATTATCTTTCAAATTGTATCAATCTTGATTTGAAATTGTATCATTTCGATGTTTTCTGCAATCATGTATTTTTTTACGTCGTGGTCCTAAAAATCTGAAATGTAATATTTTACAGATTGTGCTTTGTTGTTTGTTTTTGGCAATACAGAGATACAAATGTGATTAAAAGTAATGTGCTAATACATTAATACGTAAATATATCGGGCCCTGGTCTACAGAATACCTATTACTGTTTACGGTGATTTGGTCCAGTTATAATGAATGCGTGCTATCTGAAGCAGTTTAATGCCAGATTGATCATAGCCAAGACAACCAAGTAATTGATCTCTATTTTATTTATAGTGTGCTTTAACCTGGTAAGGCAGGTTTGCGTTTAGAATATCACATAGCTCAAAATCATAACGTTTTAATTTCCAGATTGGGAGTAGTTTCATTTTTCTACAGTTGATCAAACGAGAACCACTTAGATGAGATTTCGAGTCACACAAACACTATGTTAAGAGGCCACCTTTATGTGTGTTCCGCAGTACACAGCTTCATGTGAAGCAACAGCAATGGTAGTATGTCCGACATCCTTCCATGTGTAATGAGCGACTTCTGCGACACGTTGTTTAGAGGGTACTCTTCTTTATTTTACACATGGGTACAACACAGGCCAACGTTATCTTCTCTTCTCCCGAGTACACACGTAGATATTAACGCCTCACAGACGACACACACGGGTGATCTCCCGGCGGGTCCCGCCCGTCCACTCCCGGCCTCGCCGCTGACTGATGGCGTGCTGGTGAGGGCGGTGGAGCTCCGCGTGGCCGGACGATGGAGAGAGATGACGGCGAGCAGCGACGCAGTCCGGACCCAAGACTCCACACACCGACCACGAGTCCGCCTCCGCTTATATTACTGCAGGCGCGGCTAACCTCCGCCCCCGGCCACGCTCTCTCGTGTAACTTTCTAGCCGGTTCTCGGAGTTTCTCGGCCAGCCCCACCCTTCACCTTTGGCCCAGATACCTCTCCCTTTTGGGATTGGATAATGTTTATAGTGGTGCCTGTACCCGTGCTTCCCTTTACTAACCAGTAGATGGCAGTATCTGATTACACATGTAATTAAAGAAGATGCAACACGTGTTACCTTCACACATCAGCCGATGACCTTTATACGGTCTTCCCTGGCGAATAAACCGATGGCAGCAAAGCAAATGGACCACCCCTGAAGGACACGGCAGCCTTCCGATTAGTCCATCGCCGTGAATCGTGCAGCTCAACGTTGACGGATTGTGAAGCATCAAATGCGACTATCTTGTGAATGTTTTGAGGACAGAAGACATCATGTCCTGGCGCTGCATGATGGTGCACTTGAGAAGTCAAGGCTCCTGCTGGAAGATTCGTGGATACTGCCTTGTGACAGTGAGCCACAAACCCCGAAACGCTGACTGGCATCCTTTGTTACAGAAGACATCAGAGACACCATTCAAGTGCTGGACATCCCCGCTTTCCTGAACTATCACCGTCAAGATCAGCGAACTGGCGGTGGTGAACTCGTATCAATCACGACCCACAGAATGGTCACAGCCAACGCTACCAACAGTGAATGAACACCTCAATACCACACTCAAAATATATTTGTATTGTTAAATGCTATACAGAGCGTTTACTCATTTTAAGTTAATACATAGTTTACTGCATATCAGAATGCACATTTTGTTGTATTTAAGACAGTTACATTAGATACCAAGGGCAAAGATAAAACTTGCTTGAAATGTTCAGGAACCGAAAGCATTAGCCAATCCCATATCATAGGTTTGGTCCGTACACTCCTTGAGAGCATCTCTAATGCTTTTGAAATGATCATGAAGCCCAGGCGATCATCACTAAGTGCATTGCGCTCATTCTAATCCTGCGGTCGGGGCCGTGCCGGAACTCAGCCGCGATTGAACGTGGAGGTCACGTAAAGAGCGAAATACCATGCTCAGAGAAATTGTTCAAGAAAGGTACGGCCAAGAAGGCGTGACAAGGGGATGTGGGATTTTAAACCATTAAATAAACTTTTCTTCATTTTTACAGATAAAGACCACTCAGCTATATAGTTTTTTTTTCAGAAGCGACCTGGCAGCAAATGATAGCCCCATGAAGTGGCTTATCATTTTGAAATTTATAGCAGCCAAATACTCTAAACGCACATTTAGAAATGTGTAGGGAAACCCCATCTACCTGACCAAGAGGAGAGAGACATGTAAACTCCAAATATACAGGCACCCGAGTCGGATTCGAACCTACGAACTCCTGCATACAAGGCGAGGGAGATAACATTTCGCTTCTGCAAATTGGTGGCAAATGTTAAAGGATGCCACCAATGCATTATTTGGGCTAAAATGCAAAGAATACATTGGCAGGAAGAGAGAGGAGAGGAAGAGAGAGTTTATAAACAGGTGTGAGACAGGCTGGGGGCTCGAGGTGAAGAAAAGGGTGGATGTCATTAATGAGTGTTGATGCCTTGCCCAACGCGCGGTCGTGTTCGTGTTGAAGGGAACAATACAAATTCCGTGATCAAGACGATTTTTGTGGATTTCCTTTCACGATTGAAATTAGATTTGAAGCCAGAAATCCCTCACTCAGTGCTTTATGTAAAGACTATTAATCGTAAACACTTTTTGCTTTATAATGTAACTAGCAGCCCGCGCGTCCTGTCGACGTCACCCTTCTTGCAGTCAGCTAACCAGCAAAACATTTGTCTTCATATTATCGTGTATTGGTGGATGGTTGGTGGATGGTTGGGGGATGGGGGGAGGTGTGATGACGTCACCACGTACAAACCCTGCTCAATGCCGTGGGATGATTTTAAACTACTGACTGCAACTCTCATCCACTTATATGGCCAAAACGTCAGCTATTGTCTGTTTCATTTTAAGGAAGCGTTATTGACCAATCCGATTGGTTTGTTGTTGTTTGTGCTTGCGCACCACTACCAACATAGTAATACTAAAGACACTGATGAAACAATACGAATCGGTTTTACCCTTTCTGGCAAAAAAAACAGGCGGTGTGCATTAACCACAAGTACTTGTGGCAAAACATGCTAAGAAACTTGCTTTGATAATATATGCATTGTCTTTAAAACTGATTTGCCTACAGCAGAGATCCTTCTTTATGGCATTGTTTCACCATTGTTAGACCAGAGAACGCCAAAAGGTCAACGCATTTGGGGGAAATTCTTTCATTTTCCCCTGCCACAGAAAGTAACATTTGTAAAATAATCAAAACCACAGTGGTTTTTTGTATTCCTATACAACAGAATTTTGAAAAATTAAGTCGAGAAGTAAACTTAATGGGTCCGTTTAACACGTAGGCTTTCGTGACCTATATTATTCATAATAAACATAATAAACGTTTTTGGGTGAGATCGCGTTATTTATAAATGTGTCGAAACCCTCCACCACCCGACACGGCCAAACAGTAGAAAATGTGTCACGTTCACAGAAGACAAATAGTTCTCTTCTTTAGCCCACCGGTGTGTTGAAGAGTGATTCAACATCATTTACAATTTTTGAGTACGACGTTTCGCTGGTAATTACATCCAGCATCATCGGGCAATTTGCCAGAATAGTGAAGCCCTCCACTCCCGGTCTTAAATAGAGCAGCACGGCGACGTCATCATATAACCTAATCTGGTGCAGTGATTTGAGGCGGGGAGGGTATTGTAATTATATAATAAATTGGTGATCATTCAATTGTTATTAATTAGTATTTCATTCCCCTATAAGGAATTGGAATTGTAATCTATTTTTTAAAATAATACGCTTCCAGGCCGCACTAAGCCTGTAGCTGTCATAGCGATTAAAGTATTTATCTCAATTTCAATGGATTCTCTAATTAGTTTTGGCCAGTAATAATTCGTTTTACACAACACTTCAACGTTATCAAAATCAATTGAGTGTCCTTGTTGACAATTGAGTGTCCTTGTTGACAAGCATGTTCTGCCACTGCCGACAGTTGTGTTTGAGATAATTTTACATTTCTTTGGTGTTCTTTTATGTGGCAGATGCTATATTGGTCAGACGGGATGTAACATCAGAGTAAGATGGTTACGATACATTTATAAATTACGCGATCTAACCCAAGAACGTTTATTAATGGGTCCGATTGTTTCGTAGAGTCATTAGCGACTAGGCTAAAACTCTCGAGTCCTTACACTTCAGAACTCAGCTTCATCACAAGTGGCTCTTTCGATTCCAACCCAGGATCTGAGCGGTGCAACACCTTGACCTCTGCTCAACCCGACCACCTCGAGTTCAAACATATTCAACATGAAAGCTATATTTGGTCGTGCTATCAATGATGACCATGGCCACACAATCAACTTCCTGATCTCTCGGTCGTTTTTGGATGTGGGGATTCACTGAGCTCACAGCGTCATCGTGACAGGTAACATGCATTACACGGAAGTGTCAAAGTGCCATGAGACTACTTTAGGAAACTGCTGGTGTTTTGATGTTAGTGATGTATATATGTTGTTTACTTCTTGATTTGTTTGCTTATTGATTTGTAACACTTGCTGCGTGTTTGTCTGCTGGCCGAGTCACCGTTGGTAACGAGCTGTAGAGTTCAATGTGTTATTGACTTGGCTAATCAACTTCTTATTCTATTTCTGAACCCCGGCCCCCCACATAGATTCCCGACCACGGCGAACATCAAACGGCAAGAGGATTCAGAACTAATTCCCCCACCCTCCCGCCGCCCCTCCTCCCACCCCTCTAAAGATAGAGGTCCCCCGTGTAGCCTAAATAGACCTGTTGGGGTAATTGCTGTTAGAGAATAGCACCTGAGAAGTCTTGCACGGCACACGAGGAGGTGGGTAGCTATCACAATGCCCGGCCGCATTTGTCTCTCTCGTGGCGATGTTTGCTACACACGACACCAGGTACTCATTTGAGGCCCAGAACCGGTTCTGATGATCGTCACTGGTGCTGGCCGTGAGCAGGAATTGAACTCGGGTGGCCGGGTTCGTAGCACAATGGGCTAACCGCTGTACCGCCGCTCCCCACCCTTTCAAACAGATACCCCGTATAGCCTGAACAAACTGGTGGGGCAGGGGATCTTAGCGAGCACCTATGAAGGCCAGAACAGCACACGAGAGGGTGGGTGAGCAGCACCACCCCCAGCCTCCTTTGTCTCCCTAGTGGCGATGTTTTTACGCACCGCACCAGATACTCATGTGAGGCTAAGTCGACCTAGGGGAGGCCCAGGACCGGTTCAGATAGGCGTCGCCGATGTTGGCCGTGAGCGGGGAATCGAACTCGGGTATTCGGGTTCGTAGCGAAATGCGCCAACCACTGCGCCACCCATCCCCACCCCTCCACCCTACTCGTCGCGAACACTGACCCAGCATGGTGGTCAAGTATGGTCGAAACAGCTCCCACAACCAACGTGGCGTCGGGATTCCATCATCTATTGGTAACGATGCTGGTGGGTGATGTTGATGAATGATGCTAATGTTCATCATGATTATGATGATGGTGGCAATGGTGGTAATGCAATTAATGATGGCGATGGCGCTGTTGTTGATGTTTGATGACTCAATGTTAATGATGACGTGATTGATGTTGTTCATGGCAAACAATGATGACGGAATTACGCTGCTTTGAACATTAACTCACGAAATCGCGACTGTGAACGTTAAGCCGCAGAGAATATCAGCTTCCTCATTGTAAATGTATGCCCCGTGGCTCAGCAAGTCTCTGCCTCCCTCAGCTATGTCATTGACCACTTGCAAATTAGGGTGTCAAACTGAACCCGGGGTCATCGCTCCCTTTCGATATATATAATCAGTGGTGCTACCACGCTATCTGAGACTAGTACCCCGCTCCCTAGAGGGCTCAGTGCTGATGCCTCTGTAGAAGTATGTGGACAGTTGAAATATCTGCATTCAGTGTCAGATGTTTTCTTTCCTCAACACTGGAGTCTAATCTTGCCAATTTTATAATAATCATTATCGCTAGTTCGTGTGACAATTATAATACACGTTGTAAGAGTGTAGAGTATCAACGCAATCGCATCTCAAAGATAAAACTATTGGGCTGATTGTCTCAACGACTCTCAGTTGAGCTCTACAGATGAGTTATGTCCATTAATCACGCCACAGCTCATCGCAGACAGGTAGGGGTTTAATGATTATTGAAGGGAGACCCGAGAGGGAGACTCTACCACCACCGGCATTTGAGCTCCCAAACGCGTAGACGGGCGATGACGAAGCCTCAAGCATCACCGAAGTCCTTAAAGCCACCAGAGAAAGGAGAGGCGGGAGCTGTTGAATGGAAATGCGAGTGCCCGTGTGCGGACGAACGCAGGGACGTGCAGATGAAAGCACAATCAGAAGAAGTGGAGCCCCAAACCCAATGCGAGAAGTAAGTTAACGTTTCACCACCACCACAATCACCACAACCAAAACCAGCACCATAACAACCACCACTACCAACAACACAGTACCAACAACACTACCACCATAACCACCGCAAAAGAAACAGATCCACCTCATAGCTTTAACAGACTGTTGGCCCAAGTGCTGTTATCGAGCACCTATTAAGGTTGGAATGGCACACTCGGGAGTGGGTGGCCAGCTCCACGCTCGGCCGCTTTTATCTCCTTTGTGGCGATTTTTACAAAAATGTACTCATTTGAGGTTGAGTCGACCTAGGGGAGGCCTAGGACTGATACAGATAATCGTCTGTACGAGTGGTAGTTAGCGTGCTAGCGTGCTAACTACCACACTACCACTCCCTACACCACAACCACTCCCACAACCACCACAACCACAACCGTCATCAATTATTGTGAGCATCAGCCATGATCCATCCACTGCTGGATGAACACCGCCTCAAGTCGGTGTCATCTCTCACGGTGCTTTGTGGAATGTTCTCGCCCGTCGGCGAGAACATTTCATTGCTCCGCCTCTCAGACGGATGTACTCCCGGACGCGTTCCTTCCTTTGCTTCGTCAGTTCGCGAGGATTTTTTTGACCGTCGGCCACCATCAACGATTCGCGACGATGTATTCCCAAAAAACGCGCACCACTAACGCACGCTTCGACGTGTCAGAGAGTAACGCAGGGTAACTCGCGCTGTGAAATGTGTGACTTGAACTCGTGCATGCGTTCTCTGATCCGCGTGCTCGATGTTTTTTTTGTTTTGGTCTCTCGATGCAATTCCAATCGCGCATCTCTCCATTCATGCACACGTGACTCAGAACCGTATTCATATCCTGTATATGTAATTAGATTAGACATATATATACATATATGTATACATGTAAATATGTTTTCGCACCTCCAATGAGCACGGTTGGATCTGTACGGTGCGAAAGAAGTTCAACATACATATATACTTATTTATGTGTCTTAGTATTTAGCGCCTTATATATTTATGTCCCGAAATCACGGGCTTGCAATTTAACGTTATTTTCGTCGGCGTTTTTGACAATGACGCGAGAATATTTCTACGACCGATTATTGGCAGACACGTGAACCATACCGCCAGGTACGTTAAGCGAAGAATACTAAATCAGCTGATTAAAACCAAGTAAACAACTATAAACTATTTTATTTTACCAAGTAATGCCCACTGTGCTGTAAAGCTATTTTCACGTGCGACCTGGCCACAAATGATAGCTCAAACAAATGGTTCATCATGTGGGAATTTATAGCAGCCAAATACTCTAAACGCGTAATTTTTATTCCAAATGTGGAGGGGAAACTCGGAGGACCCGCAACAAAATCCATGCGGCCATGGGGAGACAGCGAGAGAGGACATGCAAACTCCAAATATACAATAGGCGCAATAGGCGTCAGGGTCGGGATCGAATACACGACCTCCTACATACTAGGCGAGGGAGATAACATCTCGCCACCGTTGTGTTGCTGGTGGCAGCGCCTCCCTTCACCACGGGGAGTCCTATGGGCCCCCGCTAGGGTTGTATGCGGCCCACTCTTCGAGACGGGCCTAAATGACGTATTAAATGGGGGGGGTACCCACACTTTAACCCACCACATGCGATCAGTCGATCGACTTGAACTGCTGGTTGGACAGAGGCCAGCTGCCGCAACGGGAGAATCGCAAACACTGCAGCATCCATCGATTATGTTCATTGTCTGCGTGCGTCGATTAGCCTCGGATGAGGGGCGAGATTCAAATGAAACGGCAATGGCCAAACACCCAAATAACATTTTGGCGAATTTCGTATCACCCCCAATTGGTGGCATTGGAGACACTGGTAAGTTTTCGTCAAAACATATAATGGAGTTACTGCGTGCGTGAGACAAATCATGGTCAGCCAACTGCCCTGTGAACCTGGTTACCTCAGCAGCACCAGCAAACAGGTGGGTGATTCGATCGTAGGCGACAAACTAAAATGTATATTTAAAAACAATTACGTAATAAAACCGACCCTCTTATGTTTAGCTTTAATAGCCAACCAGTTTCTGGCAAAGCGAAGCAATGCCCCAGAATGCGTCGCTCAAGCTGCTTGAGTCACCGTCGTCTGGGATCAATGTCGCAGAGGTTGCCATCGCTCCAGCCTCGGCGACAGGAGATGTCAATTTCCTCTCAGGCATGGGTGAGCATCGGTCACAAAGTGGCATCTTCCCCAGTCCATGCTGACCAGAATGGTCACGCATGGTCTTCCTCTCCTTGCCTCTTCGTGCAATGCCCAGCGTCCACCGATCCAGTCTCCTTTGCGCAATTATAAGAGGGTTGTTTTTTTGCCCTCCTCTCCATTTGCTTCGTCAACGTCTTCTTCCTATTAGCAACGAATATCGTCGATTAAAGCTCTGAAGTTATTCGACTGAATCTAGCAAAGTGTAGACTGTTGCGACCACTTATCGTGCTTCGCAATCGATTTTCGGGTCAGATCGTATGTGTAAAATGTCGTGTCGCAAAGCTTCCTCCACATAACGCAACCAATTAAAAAAGTTGTTACGTGAACAAAAGATCTAATGCATTACTGCAGCTTCAGCAACAGCAGCAGCTGATTTCGGAGAGCAATTTCGCAACACAACATTCACTGTGACTCGACCAAACGTCTGTTTCCACCGTAGATCCTGGGACAGGTTCAACATTCGCCCAGACATCGATGAGGAGGAGTCCTCAACTCGGGGTCTTCGGGTTCTCAGGTTTATCCTCCTGACACTGCTCTTCCTCGCCGTGTTCGGAACGGCGGTGCTCAGCAAGGTGAGGAGAAAGAAGGAGGAACTCCCTCACCTCTCTCCCCAGCCTCACCTCATTGCTGCACGATCACGCGATTCGTTTCCCACACTTCCGATTAGCACGGTTGGCTACTTACAGTGGGAAAGAAGCTCAACATACATACACACATGCCCTCGATATGAAAAAACTAAAACAAATTTTCATTTTACTAGGTAAATCCCACTGAGTTGCATAGAAAAAAAAATCATGAGCGACCTGGCCACAAATGATAGCTCAACCTAGTGATGTATCATCATCACTTGGAAATGTATAGCAGTCAAATACTCTGAATGCGTGATGTTAATTCTAAATGTGGAGAGAAAAATTGGGGGATCCGGAGAAAAATCCACACGACCACGGGGAGGGAGAGACCACGCAGACTATAAAATAGGCATCGTCAGTGACGGGATCGAACCCACGAGCTCCTTGTGTACCAGACGAGTGAGGTAACATCTCGTCACCTCAACCCTCACATCGTGTGCATGTAGTCGGCATCTCAGTTGCTATTAACCTTAGTCTCATCGACGACAACCTGTGGGACGTCTCGGTCTGTGGGTTTTATTGTATTCTGTAAGCATGTTTATTTTTTTGTCATGCCATGAAATACTTTACACTGACCTCACCATAACCGCTGACACAGCAATACCTTTGAGATGTTGCGGATACACACAGGCACACCCGTGTACATAGACGAGATATATCTCACTTAAGCTATACTTAATTAATGAGGTTGTCACTGAACAAATGTGCAACCAATCAATGTGTATTACTGCTTCAGCAGCAGCAGGAGCATTGATTTATTGATTGACATTGAGCACCATTGGTGTGGTTGTTGTTGTTGTTCGAGAGCGATCCACACACATTCACCAACTGGGTATGGACGCCTCGCTGGGAGTCACAGCCAGCATCATCATGCAGTTGCCAGAAATCTGAGGAGGGTTAACTGCACATTTATATCGAGTAGTGTACCAGACGCTAGATTCACGTTATAGCTAGAAGTCTGTCACATGCTAGCAGGCGCAGTGCGCGTTTAACGAGAAACCTTCCATAAAATACAAATTGCGTGAAAGCAGAAGACGCGGAGAGTGAATGCCACGCGATCAATGAGGATTCCCTATATGGATAGGATGCGCAGAGTATCGTGACGCTTTTTTCTGTCTCGCGTGCGCAATGTGGTGGAATGCAGCTGAGCCTGGTGTACTTGGCCGAGATGAAGAGGGTCGCCAGGCAGGCCGGCGAGCTCGACCAGAACCAGTTCTATTCCTGGGTCCTCGCCTTCGTTCTCGTCATCCCCAACATCTTCAGCTCCATCCGCTGCGTCCTCCGGCTCGCCTTCAAGAACTCCGATGTCTCTAATCGGAAGATGATCGCTCTGGTAAGATTCAGAGAGAGATAGAGACGGACAGAGGTCAAGGTAAAGGTGCAGTCTTGAAGTTGCTCTGTCAACGCCTCCAGCATAGGTAGCGTGACTCTTCTCATGGGTGTGTTGACCTACTTGTCCACGCTGCAAGCCCATGTCTAATCTAAATTATATTTCTATAGAGCGCCTTCTCCCAATGCACTCTATGACGTAGCTTGCATAACAATTACAGAATGGAATTATCTAGTGTACACGGGCGTGTTGCAAGGATTGAGGAATGAGTGAGAGTGATAGAGGCATACTTAGGGGTAAAGGAAGAGCTATAAAAAGAAGAAAGGGACGGAGTTGAGGGGCGAGGGAAGAGGAAGCGAATGGGTCACCACGATGGCGAGATGTTATATTCCTATCCTAGAATACAGGTCGTGATTTCGATCCGGACTCTGACGCCTGTATATTTGGAGTGTACATATTCTCCCTGGGTGGAGTATTTGGCTGCTGTAAATGTCCATGCGATAAGCCACTTCGTTGAGCTATCGTTTATGGCTTCTGAAAAAGAAGATAATAGCTCAGTGGACTTTACCTGCTAAAGTAAACAGTTTTTTTTTGTAAATTCTGTTTATAAGTGATTTGCTTATCTTTCCCATACTTTACATTTACGTGTTTTTGTATTGTTTGTTGTTGTAACGATCTGACCCACCTCGAATGGACATCTAAGAAGAGTTGATTAGCTCATCGCATTCCTCAAGTATAAATGTAAATGATGATTCTGCTAGATCCCCCCGCCTCCCCTTGGTTCTGGGTGGACAGAGCGAGGAGAGGTCACAAACTCGCCCGTTTATTTCAGCTGCCGCATTCGGAGATAGACCTGGCGGCCTGAGGAATTGCACATCGACTGTGCTGACCATTACCTCGCAGCAGCAACATCGCGTCTATGTCGTTAACAAAAATGAAACAATGAATATCATTCATGGAGTCATTTGACAATCCATTGCTGGGCATAAAAAATGTGGAAAGAGTATGTTGGGGATGCTGCAGCTGCGTTGGCTGTGGTGCCCAAGGCCAATTAACAACAACCTCAATAACAAACTCTGCGGGGCCTTGATGTATGCATTCCTTTTAAGGAGGTCTTGTTGTTAATCCACGTTGGGCCATGTCCATCAGTGGGGGTTGATTTTTTCCCAAGCCTCACCAACGTTGGCCAGCGCAGTTGTCACCTGTTTTGTACAAAGACGACAACGAGGCCTTTTAAAACCAAACCACGCTAACCCCTGTGTTTGTTTGGCGTGTGTTTCACGATTCCAACAATCCTCAATCTCTCTATGTCTCAATGTCCTTGCGTTTGTTTGGGCGTCACCCAGAACTGCCTGCTGGAAGGCTTCATCGGACTCGGCGCGGCGCTCATGGCCATCGTCGTCCTCCCGGCGGAGTCGGCGAACCTTCTCAGCAGCATCCTCCTCCTCAACGGTGTCACCCTGGTGCCGAGCGCGCTGCAGTTCGCCGGCAGATGGACGGGACGCAGGAAGCCGCCCCGGACGTCCAAGCTCCTGAGTCTGGCCTCCCTCTGCTGCTGTCTCGTCGCCTTAGCGCTGTCGGTCGCCAAGGCGGTGTTGGTGGCGCCCGACGATGGCTCCACGGAGGAAAGGTTCGCGCACCTGGCGCTGCTGCTGCTGAGCCTGCTGCTCGTGTCCCTGTCGTGGTGGGAGAACTTCCTGCCCGCCGGTTGGCTCCGGGAATTCCGCGACGCCATCGGCGAATCGCGGAACCTCGCCGAGTTCTACGGCTCGCTCGTGCGCACGCTGATCATCGTGGCGGTCGTGCTGCTGGACGCGGGCGTCGAGGGCAAGTGGAGGAGCTTCAGCGCCATCGGCGGCATCGCGGAACACCGCGAGAGCATTGCGCTCGCCCTGGCTCTGCTGGGCGTGCAGGCGGGCGCCTCCATCCTCTGCAAGTGGCTCGCGAACGCCGCCTGCAAGATCCGCCAGCAGGGGAGCTGCTTCGCCGCGCCGCTCTGCCTCGCCACGCCCGCCGCCCTGGCGGTCGTCTTCGCCCTCCAACTCGCGCTCGACGCCTCGGGCGACTCTCGCTACGACTGCGAGTCAGTCCGACGGTGGAACGGCTCCGAGCGGACGACGCCCGCAACCGCCTCACTCTTCTACGACCGCACGGCCGCCGCCGTCTGCTCGTTCGTAGGCGCCGGCGAGGACTCCGCAGTGGACGCCGTGGCCACGTTCGGCGCCGGGGCTCTGTGGTTCGCGGCGCTGCTGCTGGCGGCGGCGCCCGCGTTGCGCCCAGATGACGCGAGGCGCATGGAGCGCACACGCGAGCTCTTCGTGCGCCGCACCCCGCAGCCTGCGTGTCTCGTCGCGGGGCTGCTGCTCAACCGGCGGCAGCAGGAGGAGGAGGAGGTGGTGGTGCTGGAGGAGAGGAGGTCCGTCGGTTGGTGCGGTATATTGTACTTGCGTGTGTGACTATGAGTAATTTGTGACTAGGTGCTAGGTGTGTGTGTGTGACTAGGTGTCTCTGTGAGTAGGTGTGTGTGTGACTAGGTGTCTCTGTGAGTGTGTGTGTGACTAGGTGTCTCTGTGAGTGTGTGTGTGACTAGGTGTCTCTGTGAGTAGGTGTGTGTGTGTGTGTGACTAGGTGTCTCTGGGAGTAGGTGTGTGTGTGTGACTAGGTGTCTCTGTGAGTAGGTGTGTGTGTGTGTGTGACTAGGTGTCTCTGTGAGTAGGTGTGTGTGAATAGGTGTCTCTGTGAGTAGGTGTGTGTGTGTGTGACTAGGTGTCTCTGTGAGTAGGTGTGTGTGACTAGGTGTCTCTGTGAGTAGGTGTGTGTGACTAGGTGTCTCTGTGACTAGGTGTGTGTGTGTGACTAGGTGTCTCTGTGAGTAGGTGTGTGTGTGTGTGTGACTAGGTGTCTCTGTGAGTGTGTGTGTGACTAGGTGTCTCTGTGAGTAGGTGTGTGTGTGTGTGACTAGGTGTCTCTGTGAGTAGGTGTGTGTGTGTGACTAGGTGTCTCTGTGAGTAGGTGTGTGTGTGTGACTAGGTGTCTCTGTGAGTAGGTGTGTGTGAATAGGTGTCTCTGTGAGTAGGTGTGTGTGTCTAGGTGTCTCTGTGAGTAGGTGTGTGTGTGTGACTAGGTGTCTCTGTGAGTAGGTGTGTGTGACTAGGTGTCTCTGTGAGTAGGTGTGTGTGTGACTAGGTGTCTCTGTGAGTAGGTGTGTGGGTGTGTGTGACTAGGTGTCTCTGTGAGTAGGTGTGTGTGACTCGGTGTTTCTGTGAGTAGGTGTGTGTGTGTGTGACTAGGTGTTTCTGTGAGTATGTGTGTGTGACTAGGTCATGGCCTCCCCTTGCTTAAATTAGTAACTGGTGTGGTGTGTAAACATCACCACTGGGGAGACAAAGGCGGCCGGGCGTAGTGTTGGCCACCCACCTGCTTGTGTGCAGTGTCGGCCTTCATAGGTGCTCGCTATCAGCACGTGCCCCAACAGTTTGTTCAGGCTACACAGGGGAACTTTTTTTGTTTGCTGTATTTATGTGACGAGGTGTAAGTGTGATTAGGTGTCTGTGTGACAAGGTGTGTGTCTGTGTGACTAGGTGTGTGTCTGTGTGACTGGCCATAAACTCCCTCAAGTCCTTTTACTGGCTTCATCGGTGCTAGTCGCTAACAGCCCTTGCTCCAACAGTCTCTCAAGGCTCTGTGGGCGATCTTTGTTTTTAGTTTGTGTTAGTCTGGTCGATGCCTTTGTCTATGTTTCGTGTTTTGGGTATCGGAGGTTAAGTATGGTCATATAATCAAAGCAAGATTTTTTTCTTTCTGTTTTATTTCATAATGATTACGATTTGTGACGTTTGCCCTTCTGTTCTACAGACTGAAATATGTCCATCCCACAATATGCCCAATGCATAAAACAGAGAACCCGCGCTCTGCGATTCCCTCTCTCAATCTGAACATGATTTCATCTTCTCGTTGTATCCTCTAGCAACCACAAGCAAGAGAGGGTGAAGATCTACCTGTGCGCAACCATGTGGCACGAGACCAAGGAGGAGATGACGAAGATCATCTCGTCCATCCTGAGGTGGTATATTCCCTATCGCCCAATTCCATCAAGCGGCCGGATCCCAAGGGCCATTGGGGGTCCCTCGCGATTATGCAGATGGGGTGTGGTCACGGCACCGCGCACTTTCAAATGCCCTTCTGCGGCCGTCTGGAACACTCTTCCTTCCGATATTAGGAAGCAACTGGAGCTATGCACTTTTAAATAATATTGACAACTAATTTCTTCAGAATTGATTTTTGTGTTTAGATTGTTGTCCTTCCCCTGCACATTCGATTATCTTGGTTGGGTACGTATGGTGTGAAATAAGTCCACCACACATACGTACATTCATTTCTGCAAGGCACCACACCAGTCAGGCTACCACGCTACCGCGTCCCTCCCTTCAGCTCAACGAGATTTGAGGATATGAATCTAAACTGCACGTTTAAAGTGTCCTGAAAAAAATATATCGTTATATATGCAGCAATGCATATGCCGGTGAAAAAATGTTAAACAAAATAGAACCACATTACTGTGGCTCTTATTTGGACAATCTACAGCAATACCATATTACCATGTCGCATATACGACCGTCATATTTCGACCTTGGACATTTAACCACCCACACGCAGTGTAGTATTTGTGGGCGGTGTATTTTCAATTTTCTTTGGATGCTCATGAATATGACATTTTCACATGGAGCAGCGCCTTCCTATCCTCGAGAACATTTGCCCTCCTTCGAACCTCGCAGCTAATCAGCCGATCGTGTTTAACGCGGACCGTTGTTTGTATGTGACCATTGAGCGATGTTTGTGAATAGTGCAAGCTGTAGACTTCTCTTGAGTTAACACGTCTAGGCTCTCGCATCCAATATTATTATGATGAATACTAATATTAAGAGTGTGGACAGGTAAAAGCCTGGATAGGTGAGAGCCTCAACCAGGTGAGAGCCTAGACAGATTAGAGCCTGGACCGGTGAAAGCCTGGATAGGTGAAAGCCTGAACCAGGTGAGAGCCTGGACAGGTGAGACCCAGGACAGATGAGAGCCTGGATTGGTGAGAGCCTGGATGGGTTAGAGTCTGCTTCTTGGTTGCTGCTGCGTGTGCACCAGTGGGAGATACAGAGAGAGCTCCAGACGGCTGCTGACTGGTACAGCTACAGAGAAACGCACTCATCCAGAAGCCGGTGCCGGCGATGGGTAGAGGTCGTTGTGAGTTGAACTCAGTAGGATGCGGTGGAAGTTTGCTGTGATCAGTGGGATGAGAAAGGTGGAGGGAACGTTTTGGCGGCAGACCTTGGGAGAGCGCTCGATTGCAGAGGAGAGCGATGCTGTACCATGACCTTGACTCGATGGGGAGCGTGTGGCGAAATAACAATAACCACCCTTCCCCCTTGCCACTGCCAGGCTGGACAGGAGTCAGCCGAAGGATCTCAATGTCGGTTCCCACGGCGGAGGGAAGAAGAAGAATGAGAAAAAGGACGAAATGAAGGAGGAAAAGAAGATGGAGAAGAAGGAGAATAAGAAGGAAAAAGAACAGGGGAAGGAGGAGCAGGATGGGAAGAAGGAGGAGGAGAAGGAGAAAATGAAAGAAGAGAAGAAGAAAGAGAACGAGGGAAAGAAGCAGAAGAAGGAGGAAACGGAGGAGGAAAAGAAGGGGGAGAAGGAGAATAATCATAAGAAGGAGGAGAAGAAGGAGAATAATAAAGAGGAGGAGAAGACGTTTAAGCGGGAACCGTACGACTTCTCGGCTCACATCTACTTCGACGACGCCTTCGAAAGGAAGGGAGATCGCATGGTGCTCAACCAGTTCGTGACCAGCCTCACGGACGTCATCGCCGAAGTGTGCCGGTCAGTGCACCAGATGTTATTTTGTGGTAGCGATGAGCTGGGTGTGTGGAGGGAGGGAGGGATGGATGGATAGAGACACGGGCCTTGTAATAACGAAGCAAGGGACGACACGGGGCGGTTAAGCTCAGCCCGTGGTGCGAGAGACCACAAAAAGGATGGCAACAGGTTGCGCCGATGCCTTCGTTCAGAATTGAATAGATCATGGTGAACGATGACGATGATTGATGATGGTCACGGAGATGAACGTCGTGAGTGCGGACAATTGGCTAGCAAACAGAAACACTGTGGTGGGCGGTGTGATAGATGAGCGTTCACGCGTGTGTTGAATTGAGCAGGAAGCCTCATCTGTTGAACTTTTTTTGCACCATACATAGCCAACCTTGCTATAGAGCGCTTTAGGCACTTAACAAAATTTACACAAAACGGTGCAGCACTGGGGAGATAAAAGCAGGCGGGCGTGGTGCTGGTCACCCACCCCCTTGTGTGCCGGGCCGTCCTTCATGGGTGCTACTGGCTAACGGCCGTTGCCCCAACACTCTGTTGAAGGCTATACGGAGGGATCTTTGTCTTTTGTTCGTGCGTTGGTAAGAATTTAGGCAACGAGACGACTCAGTCTGGGCGACTGAGGCCCTCGACGTAGGTGGAGGAATCGAGAGCGAAGTTCGTGTGAACAGTAACAATGGTTGTACAAGTAGTAGCGATAGAAGTGAGATATGGAGGCGACTGACCGGCGGAGAGCGAGCAAACGATTCGGAGATTATCTTGGAGTGCTGAATCATCAGTCACCCACGACTGCTGCTGCTTTACTCAATTCAGAATCAGAATATGTATTTATACTGCAGGAGGAATTCGATGAGCTACAAAGCTTTATTTCACAGATGTCCAGCAGGGGCGGGTCAGACCGTTACCTCAACAAACAATAAAAAACACGATAGGAGTGCAAAGTATAGGACAGATTAGCAGATCACAAAAACACAAATAAAACTAAAATATTTTTTTTACCAGGTAAGACCCACTGAGGTATTAGCTTTTTTTCAGAAGCACACTGGCCACAAATGATAGCACAACGAAGTGGCTTTTCATGTCGAAATTTATAGCAGCAAAATAATCTAAATTATAAAAAAAATCCGGGTGCAGCAGTGAGGTGGTAACTGGGGACTTCATCCCAGATATGACAGCAGTAGCAGCAATGGAACATAGTAATTGGGGCATGTCTTTTCTGTCGCTTGCGCTGCTGCTGCTGATGTGAAGGTATTTTGAGAAAAACTCGCAGAATTCACAAGAGGCGCCCTCAATGGAGAGGACTCAGACGCCGTACGGAGCGCGACTCTCCTACAAACTCCCGCACGGCAACTCGCTGTGCGTGCACCTCAAGGACAAGGAGATGATCCGCCACCGCAAGCGCTGGTCCCAGGTATTTGTTACATCCCTGTGCTTCAGATCTTCTGCCCCAAAGCTCATTGGGCCACAAAGCCTACAACCGCATCCACACACAGAGTATAGTAGCAACAGCAACAGATGATGTGCTTCTACATGACGATGACGATTATGCACAATTGGAATATATCTCCGGTCAGTGTCCGGCGATGATACGTATGTATGTTCAACTTCTTTCGCACTGTACCTCACCAACCGTGCTAATCGGAGGTAGAGAGAAGGATACAAAAAATAAACACAGAAAGCAGTTCTAAATTAATTAGTATCCAATCTAGATTTAAAAGTGGATAGCTCTAGTGCATTCCTAATATCGACAATGTCACCACCTGGAACAGTGACGGAACACAAAACGACTCAACGTCTGATTCCCAACACGAAGGAAGGGAGAGGCATCATCACAGCAGCGATGATTCGCCACTCCGCTACTCCTGACGCAATTATCTGACTCGTCAACCACCTCGATGTAAAGTTACAACTCTCGCTGTACGAGTCGACATCAGCATCAGCCATACGAAGGAGAATGCAATAGCTCACGTCTATTGAAGCCATCTGTATGCTACCTCGAGAGTCATGCCCTCATATTGAAATTAAATCACGTGATTCACAATTAGTTTCATGTGCGAATCAGTGCATACCATAGAGACAAAGATACTCCATATAGTTTCAGCAGGCTTTTTACGGCAAGTACTGTCAACGATTTGAGCACAGCAGTATTGTCCGTGACCGAGTGTTCCCCGACTCGATTGATTTGGTGTTCCGTGGTGTTACCCGTTGAGTGCTATGACGATGATGATGACTGCACCAGGGTTGCTATCGATGTATTACAGCAATCTCACGCTGATACACATTTGCGTGTTGTTCTATTGCCTTCTATCCACGACTTGGGGGGGGGGGGGGGGGAGGAGGTTGGTGGCGCTGTTGAGTTACACTTGGGCAGCACGCGCCGTCATGGCCATTGGGTCGAGAATAATAACGGAGTGGCAGCCAAAGAATGGAACTCATTGCGGAGAGGTGACCACTGGGGAGATGGAGCGATGGAATCAGTCGGTAATAGAGGTTCTGGGTGGATAACGACTCAGGATCTCATGAAACATCGCGACGACTTGGGTAGGTCTTAATCCAGTAGTGGATCGATCACGGCTGCTGCTGCTGCTGCTGATGGTGATTGTTGTTATTAAACCCCTTGACGTGTTCTGTACAGGTGATGTACTTGTACTACCTCCTTGGCTGGAAGATCTACCGCAAGATCCACACAGTTAATAAAGATGAACAAGAGGAATGGGTAGAGGTAAGGATTTTGTAAACTGCAAAGACAACGACGCCTCATATATCCATTAACAAACTGTTTTGGCAAGTGCTGTTAGCGAGCACCTGTTAAGGGTGGGATGGCACACGAGCGGGTCGTGTGTCCAACACCACGCCCATCCGTCTTTGTCTCACCAGTGCTAATGTTTACTCATTTAAGGCTAAGCCGACCTAGGGGAGGCAACTTTCCTCTTCCACTTAGCAGTATAAATGGGTAGGCCCTGCACATTCCGTGGATAGGCAGTGAGTACTCACACTCTACGTGCGGTGGGGTAGAGTGTGACTATTTACACTCTACGTGCGGTGGGGTACACCCTGTTAGGGGGCCGCCGTGGTGACATGTTAACTACCTCGCTTGGTATGCAGGAGGTACTGCGTTCGATCCCGACCCTGACACCTGCTATTTTAAGTTTACGTGTCTCTCTCCACTTGGCCGCATGGAAATGTCTCTGCGTCCTCCGGTTTTTCGCTCCACATTTAGAATCAACATCACATCAACATCACGCATTTCGTGTATTTGGCTGCTATAAATATCCAAGTGATAATCCACTTTGTTGAGCTATCATTTGTGATAGCCAGTTCGCTTCTGAAAAGAGCGAATTGCTCAGTGGATCTTGCCTTGTAAATTAAAATTGTTTAGTTTGTTAGAGGGTCTCTCTCTCTCTCTCGGACTCTCTCCCTCCGGGTTGAGGCCCAGTCATAGCGTGCACTATGCGTGTCTGTGCATGCAGAGTCGGCACATTTACAAGTCTATCTTTGGTTGCCTTTCTGGCACAATCTGTCACTCAACGCGCCATCATCACGTTGATACTCAAAATAGTGCAGTGGGCTCCACGGAGGCACACACTTGGACTTGGAGGCAACAAGTTTATTCTCAAACCCCACCAGGGTAACTACATAAGCATACAGCAGGTGAACTAGACGACAACGGGTAACTAGACCTCAACGTGGTAACTACATAACCGGGTCATATTCTTGGTTCTTTCGGTAAAGTCACGTAGAAGGGCTCACGACGTTTCGGCCACAACGCAAGCAGCCGAAACGTCGTGAGCCCTTCTACATGACTTTACCGAAAGAACCAAGAATATGCCCTGCAGTCACGAAAGCTTGAAATCGAAATATAACCGGGTCCGTCAGTAACACACTGCCTGACCCACGATGCCGAGCGTAAAGACCAACGACCGAGGATTGAAGAAGTGTAGCACCGACGGGTTCCATTCCAACAGACTGCCTGGATCGTCTTTAGGGACCTCCTCTTTATGCCCCTGAGCGTGGCCTGGCTCCGCTCTCGGCCACGCCCCCTTCTGGATATTACCAGAAGGTTCTGGGCCATCTATCACGTGTCCCTCTCGCCACCTTTTGGCCCCCCTCAATATCCTGTCCTGGTCACGTGCCTTCTCAGGTTCACCTTGACTGTCACGTCCTCAACCGCCCTCTCTCTGACAGTCACCAGAAGCATGCCCCGTAGGGCCCCCTTCCATGCCACACATACTCTGGTGCCAGAGAGAGGCTCTAACACGCACAGTTCCCCTCTTCTGTCAGAAACTGGCGCTAAACACCATGTTTAGTTTGTTGTCCTTTCCCGACGAACATGGTTGGCTACATACGGTGCGAAAGAAGTTCAACATACATACATACAATATACATACAGCATACATACGTTGTGTGTTTGGTTGTTAGAGGTTGGAGAAGGAGTGTTGGGTGTTGACGAGCTAAGTGAGCAGTTGCTTTGCTTGCTCTGTACGAGGTCACGGCTGTAATGCCACCGCTGTTGCTGATCTATCTCCGTGCCACTACTCCCCGTTCACCACCACAGAGGAAGAAGCGCAACACCTACGTGCTGGCCTTGGACGGAGACACGGACTTCTACCCCTCTGCGCTCTCCATGCTGGTCGACCGACTCAGGAGGGACCCCACCGTTGGCGCCGCCTGCGGGAGAATTCACCCGACGGGCGTGGGTGTGTAGACAGCTGTGATGCGTGTGGTACAGGATGTGTGTGTGGTGCAGGATGTGTGTGGTGCAGGATGTGTGTGGTGCTAGACGTGTGTAGTGCAGGGTGTGTGTGTGGTGCAGAATGTGTGTGGTACGGTATGTGGTCAACTCAGCCTCATATTATCACCTGATGTGATGTTTAAATATCGCCGCTGAAAAGACAAAGGCAGCCGTATGCCATGCTGGCCTTCATAGGCGCTTCTCATGAAAAGCACTTGCTCCAACAGTCTGTTAATGCTACACAGGGGATCTTTGGTGCGCGTTGTCACCAGATCTCAGCAGCGCCGAGCCTGGACAGCGCTTGAGAATGGGTGCGTGGGGATGGCAGATGTGTACAGCGTGATTTTTATTGTTTACAGGTTATGGAAGTGGGGGGGGGGACATATCCTGAAAAGTGTTGCGTTTATTAATGAAATGTGAAACCCCCGACAGTGATTCTGCATTCTGGGTGGGGAAATCAATGCCCCCCCCACCACTTCCTGGTTGTGCCACACAATTTAACTGTGCAAACCGCATGCTCGCCACGCTCACTGCCCACCCCGCACGTTTTATTGCTCGGCTTTTTATTGCTCAGCGTATGAACTTCAGCACCGTGAACGCCTTCGCCTTATCGTTGAAGTAAATGGTAAACATGCAAATTGCAGTGGCCTAGGGTGTCCCTGATGCAATCCTCACACAAGATTCACCCTCAGTGCACAGGATCCAGATGCCTCGCTGATGTTTCAGCACACTAACAGAACGCCAGTTTAACACATAGGTTTTTGCAAAAATAGTATTCATTGTAAATGTTGTGGATTTACTCTCCAACAAACCGGTGCGCTGAAGTAGTAACTAATTTGCACGTTTTGCTTAGGTGAAAAACCTTACTGGCTGTGTCGGATGGAGGAGGGTTACGATACCTTTACACTTACATGATCTAACCCAAAAACCTTAATTTTGTATAACAGAACGCCGTTGCTATCACAACTACTCGGGATGTTTAAAGAAAGTTAAATGAACAAACACCCACACACGTAAGCACGGTGAAAGGATTGTAATTGAGTCAACACGCATCCACCACAGCAGTGCCAAGTGCACATGGAGCATAATTGTTACATCATGAAGTGGTCTGAGAAAGACCACCACCACCGCTAGTAATGGAAGTTTAACTTTACATAACTCAAATGAAATACCAAGAAATTGCAAAGACTTCGGAGTAAATTGCACAAATCCTAGATACTTATTATTATTCTTGGTTCTTTCGGTAAGTCATGTAGATAGAAAATAAAACATAAGAATAATCAAATAAATGTTACACTTAAAATTTAAAATAAATTGACGTATTCATCAGGAGAGTTTTTTGCTTTTATTATTTTCTATTTTCATTTTTTTTTATTTAACATTGTTTTTTTCTATCTACGTGACTTTACCGAAAGAACCAAGAATATGAATTCCTGCAGTCACGAAACTTTTAAGTAAAAAATGTATATCATTATTATCAGCAGCCGTGGTCAATCCACTGCGGGAAGAAGGCCTCCCCAAGTTGTCGCCATCTCTCACGACTCTGCAATGTAATAATCCAACACATCACCAACCTTGGTAATCGTCCAACCTTCCTGACCAGCTGGCTCACAAACATAATAATTAAATAGATGGCCAAAACATGTACTAATCGCTTAGAGGTTAGGTGCCCAAATTAACAAGAGCTGTCACTGAAATCTGCATGGAGAGGTATCAGTTGGCATGAGCTGGCACGTGCCATGCTGAGCAGGCTAACTAACCAAACAAAATTTTGATTTAAAGCTTTCGTGACTGCAGGGATTCATATTCTTGGTTCTTTCGGTAAAGTCACGTAGAAGGGAAACAATAAAAAAATAAAAATATATATTAAACGATCAAATTCTCACGACGTTTCGACTGCAACACAAGTATTCATCATCAGGAATGAAAACCACAGCAAGAAAATTTGAAAAAAGTGGCGGTTTTTTTTAACGTTAGCACCACGGAGAGCGATTTGGCAGTTATTCAGATGGACGAGTCCATCTATGTTCGGAAAAGAGGAGGGGGGAGACGAAAAATTAATGTATGCTGTCTGAAAGCCACCGTAAGCGTGAACAATCAATTAAGACCCGAAATGGTTTATCAAATCCTTCCAATGATTGCTAAGCCAGAATCCATGTTCTCGGTTGAAATTGTCTCTGTGTTTGTATATGTGGATAGCCTCATGAACGAATCTCTCATGGTATTATTGTTTCCCTTCTACGTGACTACCGAAAGAACCAAGAATATATAACCAAACATAGTTGCGACGAAATCAAACTACGTGGCACGCACTAATATCCAATATCGATGCTTTAACGGCACAATTCAAATGTCCTTCGTTTATTGAGTGGTCGAACCAGGCGGGACCGGCGTTGGGCTAGGACAGAAACCCCACTTTTCACCCAGGAAACCGGAGAGCACAGATTTAGCCACTCATTGACTCATTGTTATAACAAAAATCGCATCTATTTATGAATGCACAATTTAAAATAAATGAATAACAAATGCGCAATTAAAAGAGGATAATAATTCAAAGAGCATTTTTTTTTTTACCCCACCCATCCCTCTACTCCCTGCCCTCCCGCTCTCCCACCGTGACCTCCCGGATCACTCTTCCCTGCTTGCTTCTCTTCCTCACCTCCTGCCCTCTTCATTACCCCCTCCTTCCATCTCCCCAGCATGCCCTTCCCTACCCTCTAGCCGTCCACTCTTCATCCAAACCCTCCCTCCCTCTCTACCCCCCAAATGTATCCGATCCTCCCCTCCATTGCCCCACTGCCTATTCCCTCTCCCTCCTCCTGTACATTCTTACCACTCCTATTGACCCACCGTTGATCCCCCGTAGTCAGCAATTATTTCCTCCCAATATCGGAATTCAAAGTTCTAACATCGCTCTCCATGTTTACAAAGAAAATTTCCTTTGGTAGTGGTTCCAATGCAAAACCCACAGTCCTTTTTTCAACATATATACAAACAACGTAATACAACATGAATACAACACACAATACAACATACAACCCACATACAACATACATATATACAACATACGTTCAATATAGATGTCAAAACTTGATTTGAAGCTTTCGTGACTGCAGGAATTACTCTTCGATTATTTCTACGTGACTTTACCGAAAGAACCAAAGAGTAACATAGACGTAGCCAAGAAAGCCACACCTGAATTGTAGGACTGCTGCATTGTGTTTTCACATTGAGTTGCTTTCAGCCAATTAACAACAATTGTTTATACACCGACAGGGCCGCTCGTTTGGTACCAGAAGTTTGAGTACGCGGTAGGCCATTGGCTGCAGAAGACGGCCGAGCACGTGCTGGGCTGCGTTCTCTGCAGCCCTGGCTGCTTCAGCCTCTTCCGAGCCAAGGCCATCATGGACGACAACGTCCTCAAGACCTACACCACGGTGGCCACCGAGGCCCTGCAGTACATCCAGTATGACCAGGGTAAGCGTCGACGTGTGTCTGGATCTCGCACCTCTGATTAGAACAGTTGGCTACGTGTGGTGCGAAAGAAGTTCAACATGTATACATGTCACGGTGGCGAGATGTTAACTCCCTCGCCTGGTATACAGGAGGTCGTAAGTTCCATCCCGACCCTGAAGCATGTATATTGGAATTTGCGTGTCTCTCCCTCTCTCCCCCTCCCCGTGGTTGCGCAGACTTTCTTCGGGTCCTCTAGTTTTTCCCTCCTCATTTAGATGCAACATCACGTGCTTACAACCTTTGGCTGATATTAAATTCCACATGATAAGGCACTTCGATGACCTTTCATTTGTGGCCAGGTCGCTTCTGAAAAGAGCTGCATGGCACAAGTGGGCCTTACCTGGTAAAATAAACTTAAAAATAGTTTAGTATTATTTTATATATATATTGTGGAAATAATTGCAACTCTTTCTTCAGTCACAATACCATCAGTGGACTCTCCCATCTGATTGTTAATTTCCCACCCAACCCTTCTGGCTGATGTGATCAATGGATATATTTGTCGCATTGGTTAAAAAGACCTACAATTCTTTGGAAATCTCGTCTGCAAACGTGGACATTGTATTATTTAGAATCTCTTTCGCACCATACATCACAGTAATAGTGGGCTGAGACCCCGCAACATCAATTTCATACATAGGCTTTCACGACCAATATTCATGATTCACAATTCGTTCATGCTGGGTTAGATTATCGTGTAGGTATTGTGTTCATTTGTTTTAACTATAAGCATCCGCCATCCGACAGAGCCAATCGGGTAAGGTTGTTAGGTCATGGACAACTACATCGATGATTTTGGTTCAATTAGCAAAACCAGAATATTGAAAGGCAAGCAAAATATAAAAGAATGTTACGTGAATATTAATATAATATATTATTTATTTACATTTAACTTTTTCTAATGAAAAATCTGTTGACATTCGCCCAATTGACAACTTGAATGACTGATATTATACCTGCACCATGATCGGACCCACAATGAACGAATCATTAATCATTACAACGTTGCTCTCTGCCTTCTCAGTCAGATTTGTATGCACCACTCCCCTCCCCACCACGCCCTCTGTATGAATGGGTTCACCACAAAGTTGATCGGGAGGTCGCGTGTGGTGACTCTAAGGTGTGGGTATTCAGATCTCTGTCCAAGACGTCTGGCAAGCTTGCAGAGAGGAGGCCAAAAATACCACGAGAGAGGAAATGTTGCCAAGCTCCTCTGCCAGCAGTGGAGTGAGCAAGCTGGGGAAGAGACGCACTTCCAGCAGCATTCATGATTAATGCAACATGCACACTACGCAAACTGGACATAATATTCCATCAATAACTCAGAGGCGAAAGGTCAAAATCCCTCATACACCACTCTGAACCAGGTGAGAGCCTGGACGGTTGAGACCCTAGATAGGTGAGAGCATTAACAGGTGAGAGTACTTCTTGACGGTGGATGATGCTTGTTGGATGCTGTTGCTACTGCTCGTGCGTGTGCATCAGTGGGAGATACAGAGAGAGAGAGCATTTCAGATGGCTACTGCCGGTGCAGCTACAGAGAAACGCCGCTCGGCCAGGAGCTGGTGCCGGCTGTGGGTACGATGAGCCGGTTACCCTCTAACTCGCGGACGTCCCCTCTCCCATTTGTCGGTGCAGGCGAGGACCGCTGGCTGTGCACGCTGATGCTGCAGCAGGGCTGGCGCGTCGAGTATTGCGCCGGATCGGACGCCTACACCAACGCCCCGCAGGAATTCAAGGAGTTCTTCAACCAGCGGAGGCGTTGGGGTCCCTCCACGATGGCGAACACGTTTAGCATCCTGGAAAATGGCGTCCGCACGGCCACGAAGAACCCGTCTATCTCTCGGCTCTACATTGTGTATCAGATCATCTACATGGCCACCTCCATCATGGGTCCGGCCACCGTCTGTCTCATGATTGCAGGTGACTTTGGGTTGTCACATGTCCTGGGTTTTAATTTTGTTTACCCGGGTTCATCCTTTTGATGCAGGGACTACATGAAAAGAGATGGCGCCATGGTGGAGAGGTGTTAACTCCCTCGCCTGGTATACAGGAGGTCGTGGGTTTGAACCCGACCCTGACGCCTGTATATTTGGAGTTCGCATGTCTTTTCTCATGGTCATGTTGATTTTTAACCGGGTTCTTTGGTTTTTCTCTCCACGTTTAGAATCAAAATCACGCGTTTAGAGTGTTTGGCTGCTATACATTTCCACGTAATAAGCCACTTCGTTCAGCTATTATTTTTGGCCAAGTTGCTTCTGAAAAAAAACTACATAGCTCAGTGGGCTTGATATGGTAAAATAAAAAGTTTGGTTCATTATAAAAGTTAACTTGGAACACTTCTGCTCACAGTCGTGCATGGCTTCATGTCGTCACTCACAGTTGTTCCTTCCACGAGATTTTTGATTGCCATATTTTATGATAACAAATGTCCATCGTTTGGTGTTTATCGCACACAACCTCAAAGTGAGCGGTCGTGTTAATCCTCTCATCATAACGTATACGCACTGCTTGCATGTTAATGATATTGTGAGGAGTATTGCTTGTGTGCCGGGGTATTCAAACTGCTGTATGTTTCTTTCAGCCAAAAAGTGTTTTTATACACAGGCTGCACGACTGTTAATCTGAGTGCACTCTTTGCTTTACAGCTGATTGAACGGTTTTCGTTGTCAATCATGGTCGTGATGATGGTATTAGTGGTGGTGAGATGATGATGGTATTCAGCTCGTGTGGTATTTGTCTCGTGTCTGTGCTCAGGTTGCTTCACTTTCGTTTTCAAAATGGACCAAAACTGGGCACTCCTCATCGCCATCGTTCCGCCCGCTCTGTACATCGCCGTCTGCTTCAAAACGAAGCCCGACACGCAGATCAAGGTGGGCGCCCACGCTTCTGCAGAAGCACGTGGCACTCATTACACACAACGTGCTTGCCACAAATGAACCGCAATGTACGTATATATGTTGAACTTCTTTGGCACCGTACGTAGCCAACCTTGCTCATCAGAGGTGCAGGGGACATACAACAAACTAAACACAAAAAGCAGTCTTAAAGAAATTAGCTTTTATTCTATATGATTTAAAAGTGCAAACTACAGTGGCTTCCTAACATCGGAAGGAATATCGTTCCAGACGGCCGCAGCAGCGCATCTGGAAGCGTGCGATGCGTTAACTGTCTTTGTTCGATGGCTAGCCAAAAGCCGCTGCGAGGATAACTGGAGTTCGTGTGATTGTTTATGCTTCTTGATGTGATTAGGAAGGTACTGTAGTTCATTTGTGGCACGCTCTTTTTGTGTTATGAGTACGACCTTATACAGTAACAATGTATTTGGCCGGCAACTGGAAGCTAAAGCAGCTCGGCGAGCATTGGATGGATCTTGCAATGCCTGTTACAACACGTGCCAACGTCCCATAGAGCGGTGTGTTGCAATAATTGTGCCTTATCGATACTATGCTACACGTCACCGTAGTGGTTACAGAAATTGACTACATTTTGCATGTGGTGATCACCTGACATATACTGGTCGAGTATGACGTCGAGGCTGTTTAGATTAATCAAAAACTGAATCCTTGAGTCTGCAACTGCCACACCTGATCCTCGCACAATTTCGTTTCATGCAAACCACACGTGCACCGCTCGCTTGCAATTTTCGAGGCTGCCGAGGCGCTCCACATTTAACTTGGACTTCATTGCGGTGTACAATTGTGAGTCATCAGCATATATATAGAACTTGATATTACGTGATGAGATGACATCGGCGATTGGAGAGACATATTTTGAAAATTGGAAGAGCCCGAGGATGGACCCCTGTGGTACGCTGACTAGGCACGGCACAGGCGATGACTGTTCATCACTTGACGAACAGTAATCCACTATACAGGTATGACTGAATCCACTCTAGTGCCATACCCAATACACCAAACCTTGACCTTATCTGCTCAATGAGTTTCTCATGGTCAATGGTGTCGAAGGTGGCTGAAAGATCGAGGCCAACGAACGCGGCGACGCACCGGTCATCCATGATCTTGTAGAGGTCAACAGTGACCTCTAATAGAGTCTTCCCAGGGTTGTGGAATTGTCGGTACGCCAACTACAACGGGTTGAATTTGCACATCACAGTGACGTGAGGAAGTGACCGCTTCAGACACAGGCGCTCAATGACCGCTGACATTGTACTCAGTTTTGAGATCGGGTGATAGTCTAGGTCAGGGGTCGGGAACCTATGGCTCGCGAGCCAGATGTGGCTCTTTTGATGATTGCATATGGCTCGCAGATAAAACAAAATATTCTCACTTGTTTTAATCCATCCATCGATTTTTCACTGCGCATGTCCTGTTCAGGGCTGCAGGAGCAATTGTCCATTATTTTAATTGGATGATACTGGCCTACGTTTGCCGTTGCTGTGTAAAACAGGTAAACGCCCCCTTTTGAATCAGTCTGAGACTGCGTCTGCTCGGTCATTAGCTCAAAGCTAACCCTTCGACGAAGAAGATGGCGAAAAGAAAAAAAGACGACGAGTATCGTACATTTCAGGACGAATGGACCGAAGAATTCGCCTTTGTGGAGAGAGCGGGTTCTGCGGTGTGTCTAATTTGCAATGACAAAATTACATCGTTGAAACGGTCGAATGTAAAGCGGCACTTCGGCACGCGCCACGCTACCTTTGCATCAAAATACCCTGCGGGAGACAGCAGAAAGAAAGCGTGCCAAGAGCTTCTGAGCAGGGTGCAAGCTAGCCAGCAGCAACTCCACGTATGGACCCGGCAAGGTGACTATAATTCGGCTAGCTTTGCTGGTTCTTTAGCAATAGTGAGGAACGGAAAACCATTCACAGATGGCGAGTATGCTAAAACGTTCATGCTGGATGTAGCCAATGAACTTTTTGATGATCTTCCGAACAAAGACAATATAATCAAACGGATACAAGACATGCCTCTGTCGGCAAGAACTGTTCATGATCGTACCATCGTGATGGCAAACAAAGTGGAGGAAACGCAAGTGAAGGACATAAATGCAGCGCCGTTCTTTTCTCTGGCTTTGGATGAGTCAACAGACGTGAGCCATTTGTCGCAGTTCAGCGTGATTGCAAGATATGCTGTTGGTGACACACTGCGCGAAGAAAGTCTTGCTGTTCTGCCATTAAAAGGGTCCACAAGAGGTGAGGATTTATTCAAGTCTTTCATGGAGTTTGCTCAAGAAAAAAGTCTACCTATGGATAAACTTCTCTCCGTGTGTACTGATGGTGCTCCGTGTATGGTGGGGAAAAACAAAGGATTTGTGGCGCTTCTCCGTGAACATGAAAATAGACCCATCCTAAGTTTCCATTGCATTATACACCAGGAGGCACTTTGTGCTCAGATGTGTGACAGGCAGTTTGGCGAAGTGATGTCGCTGGTCATTCGTGTGATCAACTTTATTGTTGCCCGAGCCTTAAATGATCGCCAGTTTAAAACACTGCTGGATGAAGTTGTAAATAACTATCCTGGTCTGCTTTTGCACAGCAATGTGCGTTGGTTGTCAAGAGGGAAGGTGCTTAGCCGTTTTGCGGCTTGCCTGAACGAAATCCGGACTTTCCTTGAAATGAAAGGCGTCGGGCATCCTGAGCTAGCCGACACCGAGTGGCTCCTCAAGTTTTACTATCTCGTAGATCTGACTGAACATCTGAACCAGCTCAACGTGAAAATGCAAGGCATTGGAAATACAGTGTTATCCCTTCAACAAGCTGTATTTGCTTTTGAAAACAAGCTGGAGCTTTTCATCACGGATCTTGAAACAGGTCGTTTACTACATTTTGAAAAACTGAGCCAATTTAAAGATGCATGCACAGCAAGTGAGCCCATTCAAAACCTTGATCTCCACCAGCTAGCTGGCTGCACATCCAGTCTCCTACAGTCCTTCAAAGCACGCTTTGGAGAATTTCGTGAGCACACGCGTCTTTTTAAGTTCATCACCCATCCAAACGAGTGTTCACTGAACACAGCCGACCTGAATTACATCCCTGGTGTCTCCGTCAGAGATTTTGAAGCAGAAGTGGCTGACCTGAAGGCCTCAGACATGTGGGTGAATAAGTTCAAGTCACTGAATGAAGATTTGGAAAGAATCACACGACAGAAAGCGGAGTTGGCGAGCAAGCACATGTGGACAGAAATGAAAAAACTCCAACCCGAAGACCAGCTGATTCTCAAAACTTGGAACGCGCTTCCTGTCACATACCACACACTGCAGCGTGTGAGTATTGCTGTATTGACCATGTTTGGATCTACGTATGCATGTGAGCAGTCATTCTCACATCTTAAAAACATCAAGTCCAACCTACGATCACGTTTAACGGATGAAAGCCTCAACGCTTGCATGAAGCTTAACCTCACCAAGTACCAACCCGACTACAAAGTACCAACCCGACTACAAAGACATCAGCAAATCCATGCAGCACCAGAAGTCGCATTAATGGTGAGTGTTATAACAACATTATTTAAAAGAATAAATTCAGAGGCTTATTATACTGACATTTAGTTGAATTCACTTTTAAAATATATTATATGGCTCTCACTGAAGTAAATTTCCAAATTTTTTGCTTTCATGGCTCTCTTAGTCAAAAAGGTTCCCGACCCCTGGTCTAGGTGGTCACTATGGCTCAAGCCATTTTGCAATGGTCTGGCAAACAGCCCTCAGTGAATGAAATATTCACCAGGTGGACAATCAGTGGCGCAAGTACGTCCGAGCATAATTTGAGAATTAAAATCTGGACGGAGTCGAGCGGCGATGTCTTATTTGGCAGCTGTACAATGGACATTGACATCTCTGCTACCGACGATGGTGCCAGGGTCTCGAGTTTTGCATTGGTTATCAGGTTGATCAAACTCACATGACAGACCGGGAGACTGCGTTGCCTGCAAGTTAGAAACTGCCGTCTTAATCGTCACTTTATTGGCGAAGAACGTCACAAGTACTGTACACAGACCGGGCTGACTGATGGGTTTGAAGTGCAACAGGCCCTTCACAACGCGGCACAGAGCACGGGGTCGCGAACCGACTCATTGATGCACAGACCATAGAACGATCTGCGAGACTCAATAATGAGCCAGTTTGCAAATCTGTAGGCGGCTCTGTAAGTGAGTTGGACAGTCTGGAAACCAGTTTTATTTCAAAGACGCCCCAGCCTCCTCTGCATCTGCTTCGCAGTGATCGCCTCCAGTTACAATGTCACTTGATGCTAGCCCGTTCTCTGTGTGCCAGTTTGGATGGACATAAGTTCATCAAGAACAGCAATGATGTGATTTTCTAATTGAGTTGCAAATGAATGGACCGTCGATGCAGTATTCAGACGCACCAATGATGACCAGATCTTCTGACGGAAAGTATCGTGGGTTAGTCGTTTTCAGTTCCTGTATGATGTCGTTGTGATGGGTGGGCGAATAATTGGTAATGCCACTTTGCACATCACAAGACTGTCAATTGAAATGCCCACGTCTTCGATAAGAACATCGTTTAAAGTTACAACGTCGCCGTATGTGAAGATATGATCCAGTATTCTTCCTGAGCGGCATGTTGCGCCGCTGACATGCTGGGTTAAACTGACTGTTGAACGTTTCGGCGAGATCACTGTTGATTTTACCATAAAAACCAGTCGGTCCGGGACAGTTCAGGTCACCACAGATGATGTAGCGAGAGCCAAATGTCTCACAGTCTCGCAGACCAGAAAGCTAGGAAAATAATTCTGACAGCTGTGAAGTCGACGGTCGATAGGCGACAGCGATCGTAAGGCCCCACATGCCGTTCGTTATTTTCACAAGCAGCAGCTTAAATTATGTGATTGTTAATGAGTCGCTCAGGACTTTAAAGCAGATTTCTCCACGGTGAATCAGTGCGACCCCATCACCATGTGAACTGCTGGTACCAGGCTTCCCACGACGGTGCTGATGTGCAATAGCATATCCCTTAGGTGCAGCCTCACACTTACTTATGTCCGATGAGTCTTCATATATCGAGGTTTTGGTAATGGCCAATATGTCGAGTCCACAATCGTTGATAAGATCCTGGATCAGCACTATCTTGTTAACTAAGAAGCGTGTGTTGATCAATCCAGCGCCAGTGTTCAGACCCCGCCTGGATGCACGTTCATTATCTTCCTTTCACTTCTTTCAATGAGCTGCCAAAGCTCTTGGGTCTTCCTCCCCTTGACCAATGAGCTATCATTATTTTGTTGTTGTTTGTAAAGTGCAGGGCCTTGAGGACCTTGTGGAAATGTGCGAATAGAATGCAAAGTAACTCCCAAGAAGTGGTTGTGGTGGTTGGACAAAAATCATGATGGTGTTGCCGATCACTAATGTTTCCTCCATCGTCCTGCAGGGGCGCTGCGATAGCGAGATGTTAACTCCCTCGCCAGGTATACAGGAGGTCGTGGGTTCGATCCCGACCCTGATGCCTGTTATATATTTGGAGTCCGCGTGTTCTCTCTCTATTTCCTCCACAATTAATCTGGCTGCTGCTATACATTTCCACGTGATGAGCCACTTCATTGAGATATCATTTGTGGCCAGGTGTCTTCTGAAAAGAGCTTTATACCTCAGTGGGCCTTACCCGGTATTTTTTTTTAAGGTGGCCATGGTGCTCACCGTGGTCTACATGTTCCTCATGACGGGCACGCTGCTCGCTATGGTCGGCGACATTGTCAAGAACGGTATCCTCACGCCCAGCGGCATCTTCTTCATCACTCTCGCGGGCATCCATCTCATCGCCGCGGCGCTGCACCCGCGCGAGTTCTTCTGCATCGTGCACGGATTCTTGTACCTCATCTGCATTCCCACGGGATACCTACTGCTGCTCATCTACTCATTGGTCAACATGTACAACGTATCATGGGGCACGCGTGAGACCAAGGCGCCTTCTGAGCCCTCCCCCAAGGAGGTGAGTTACTTTGTGTTATCGTTGTTGTCGTTGTTGTTTTTGTGTCGAACGTTATTTGGAGTGTCGCTCCATTCTCCTCTGTTGCTCCGTCCCGCACCTCCGATTAACACGATTGGCTACGTACAGTGCAAAATAAGTGTAACATATGACCCGCCCCACTCCTGCCAACACGAAGTCAGAGATCCCGTGTAGTCTTTAACCGAGTGTTGGGGCAAGTGCTGTTAGCGAGTAGCGCCTGTGAAGTCCGGAATGACACACAAGGGGGTTGGTGGCCAGCACCATGCCCGGCCGCCTTTGTCTCTATTGTTGTGATGTTTACTACACACCACATTGGTTATTTATTTTTTAGGCTGATTCAATCTAGGGAAGGCCAAGGACCAGTTCAGATGTATGTATGTTGAACTTCTTTCACATAATGTGTAGCCAACTGTGCTAATTGGAGGTGCGAAGGAAGGAAAGCCTCTAAACACAAAAAGCAGTTTTGAAAAAACATTTAAAAGTACATCGCTCCAATGGCTTCCTCATATTTCAAGGAAGAGGGTTCCAGATGGATGCAGAAGCGCAACCAAAAGCACGCGATGTGGTCACCGTCTTTGTTCAATGGTTAGCCAAAATCCTCTGGTGAGAGGATGGCCGGAGTTTGGCTGTTCCACTCGTGTCCACTGGCTTTCCAGGAGAATGCAGTATGACAATTGTGGACTATATCTGTTCCATCAGAATAACACGGAATGTTTCCCCCTCGCATTTGTGGGTTTTTTCCATGGTGTTCTGGTTTCTTCTTGGCTAATAAAATCTTCATACATGGAGGACCGCAGAGCTTGGACAGTTATTGGCGCCAGTGCACTGAGCAGCTGAAACTGCCTTCCAGCTTGTGTGCGCTTCCCGCTGGTTTGATATAATTGAAGGACCCTGCCCTAATGCACCAACACAATGCTCATCCTCCTGTCCCTGCAGAAGAAGGAACGCAAGCATATTTGCAATGGCACGAAATGCTGTATACTGCCACTCGAGTGGGACTGCTTCCAGTGGAGGATCAGCGTCTATCCGAAGAAATACTCGGCGCTGAGTCAGGAGAATGACAGTTCAAGGTACCACCACCTCACTCAGAGCCTGTAGCCATGCTTTTATCTTTGATCCTTACCTCTCGTGTATCGATAGTTCAATGTTTATGTGCCATGTTATTAAGGGACTGTGTGTTATCTTGGTGTGGTTTGGGACTGTTGTTTTGCTGCCTTGCCCAAGTTTGAATTTAGTATTGAAAAATAGGCAGTAACTGATGTACTGATGCAAGTTGCACTCATATAGTTTATTTATTTTGTTATCTTTCCTATACTTTGCACTGCTATCGTTTTATGTTGTAACTTTCGAACCCTCTACACCTACTGGATATCTGTGAAAAGAGCTTCATAGCTAATCGGACTCCTCCTGCAGTAGAAATACAGATTCTGATTATTGATTGGCTGTGTCGGGTTGAGGAGGATTTACGACACAACATTTTACTCAGGTCAATACTGAGTCTTGTCCCAAATTATCCACTGTGATTCTAGTTGTGCTTGTATCTTAGGCGCCGTGGTGGCGAGATGTTAACCACCTCGCCTGGTATGCAGGAGGTAGTGGCTTCGATCCCAACCCTGACGATGCCTGTTGCCTATGTGGAGTCTGCGTCTATTCATTTCTCTCCCAGTGTTGGTGTGAAATTTTATCCTGGTCCTCTGCTTTTTCCCTCCTCATTTAGAATAATCATGTGATTAGAGTATTTGGCTGCTGTAATTTTCCACGTGATAAGCCACTCATTGAGTTATAATTTGTGATAGCCAGGTCGATTCTGCAAAAGAGCTGTATAGCTCAGTGGGCCTTACCATGTAAAATAAAAATAATGGTTTAGTTTCCCAGTTTATCATTGTCTCTCCCAGCCAAGTGGAGTCGTGTGCGGTGGACCTCGACGGAGAGATGATGCTGCGTCCACTTGAGGCGAGACAACAGGACACCACGAGCACTCAGACGGAGCATCCAGAAGGAACATATAGTGAGGCGAGGCCAGAGGACATCACGAGCACTCAGACAGATCATCCAGAAGGGGTAGAGAGTGAGGAGAGACGACAGGGCATTGCGAGCACTCGGACGGAGCATCCAGTAGGAGCAGAGATCGAGGCGAGAGGAGAGGACATCACAAACACTCAGATGGAGCATCCAGAAGGAGCAGAGACGATACAAGAGGATATTGCGAGCACTCAGACAGAGCATACAGAAGGAACAGAGAGGGAGGCGAGACGAGAGGACATCAAGAGCACTCAAACGGAGCATCCAGAAGGAGCAGAGATCGAAAGTCGACATCCAGAGGAATCAGACTCAGACCTTGCCCTCCATGCCAAAGGTAATATTTTCATCAAACAAATGCGAAGTCATTGCTTGTCAGTTAAACAAGACTGCGTATCTGAAATCACGCGGTGCGGTGACCGTCTTTTTATGATGAATGGATGGACGAAGTTTGTGTGATGGTTAATGCTCCTAGACGAGATTATCAAGCTATTCTGATTCATTTGTGGCAAGCACTCTAATGAGGGCATGTTGCTGCTGCAGTAGAAGCGTGGGAGATTGTGTATTCTCTCCCCCTGTTCTGCATGGGCATCTTCCGGGTTCTCCAGTTTCCTCCCATGTGTAATTGGTATTGGCCAAAATTGAACACTTCTGAAAAATACCTACAAATCACTCAATTGGGACCACACTCAGCAGTAACATCGCCCCTCTACTACTGTAACTTGCTAAGACCCTCACGAATACAGAGCCTTGCGACTCAGCCAGGCTTTCTTGCAGGCTAAACCAGCCTAACGATGAGAATAATCACTAGCGTCTGCGCAGCTCTCTTCGCTGAGTCACGGTAAACTTTTTTCCCGAGCCTCTGTGGGAGCGCACCACACATCGCTATCCTCCTTTGTCCCTTGCAGGGCGCCATGACCTCGTGTGGCAGCGCCACCAGAAAATGCAGCTCATGTTTGAGAACGTCCTGCCTCAGGGTTACGCCATCACGCAGAGGTGCAGTCTCGATCAGGTGCGTCCTTGTGTCTGCGTCTTTATGTCTGTGTGTCGGTCTTTGTACGTGTGGGGAACGGTGGCGCAGTGGTTAACGCACTGCGATTAGAACCTAGCGAACTGAGTTCGATTCCCGCTCCCAGCCACCAACACCAGTGACGATTATCTGAACTGGTCCTAGGTCTCTCCTAGGTCGACTCAGCCTCAAATGAGTACCTGGTGTGGTGAATAAATATCCCAAATGGAGAGACAAAGGTGGCTGGACGTGGTGCTGGCCACCCACCTCCTCGTATCCCGTGCTGGCCTTCAGAGGTGGTCGCTAACAGCACGTGCCCCAGCAGTCTGTTAAGACTACACGGGGGATCTTTGATCTTTGTCCTAGTTCGTGTGTAAGTGCCTAGAAGATAACAACCAACTTTAATTAAGAAAATATATCGGGAAACAGCCTGACAGAGAGTTGGGCCCTTCCTGCTGAAATACAATAATCTATAAATATAATATCGAGATGTTTACGTTTAAGATCTTACATGAATGTTGGGGTTGTTGTACTAAACAACGCAATTAATTTAGAAGTCATCATTCCCCTACCCTGGCTGCCTGTCTCTCTTAATTGTTCAACGCATTGCTCAGATGTCCAAATATTGCCGTAAGTTGTCTGAGTGTCGTTTTCTGTGACGTTTAAACAAGTGGTGTGTTCCTCTAATGCGTGACTTTGAGACTTTGCAAAAAGGGACCTCAGCACTAGTTCTGTGATATCCGCTTCTGTTGGGCCATTCTTTATCGTGTAGGGCTTCACTGCATTGCTCTGGGAGAGTTCCACTCGCAGTAGTTATCTCGTGCGAGGACACTGCAATTTCGATAACAACTTTGGGCAGTGGAGAGGAAGTGATGTCATTATTCTCGGACTTGGTGGTGGCTACGCTGCTGCTACACGTGGTTGGTGGATCACACCCCGAGATGATTTTGTAAATTTCCCTTCCAGTGGGCGTCAGAAAGGAGCCACACCCTGGCTCGCCAGGAGAGGGTGGTACAGCAAATGTAGACTCCAGCTGTTCCATCTGTATGGGATAGATTGTTCCCCACTCACACGCGTGCATTTTCTCCAGTTGCTCTGGTTTCCTGCCACATGTGAACCATAATTGGCCGAGAACACGTTTATATGCAGAGGACTGCAGAGCTTGGACAATTGTTGGTAGCGCCGTCTCATGGTGTGCATTGTTGCTGCCTTCCCATCTATCTGTGATTCCTCGTGTCTCTGAGTCGCTCCCTATGTCTCTCTACGAAAGCGAGCAGATAACTGTGCAATGATGGGGCATTACAAATTAACATTAATGTTAATATCATTCATCGGAGTAAGTTGTTGTTATTTGGACAATCACACAAAGTGAACCTTCTGTCCCGTGGATGGGAATGGATAGGAGGAAGACGAGTTCTGGAAGAGCATGATCAGTGACTACCTCAAGCCTCTGGAGGAAGACGACGATCACAGGAAGCGCGTGAAGCAGGAACTCTTCGAGATAAGAAACAAGGTACTGGCGATGCGTCATCGCGAGTACTGGAGATGCTTCAATAACAGAAGAATTGCGTTCCAGTGACAATGCGTTGTGTGAACACCAGGCGTTAAGCGAGTACTTACCGTACTTGGCATGTGGCAGAAGAATATTAAAACGACATTGTACTACGTATGCCTTATTATTCCTACTAATGTATTGTTAATTGTTCCAATAATCCGCTAATCCTTTAACATATATTAACAATAAAACAATAACAGACGTGACCATTTGGCGTTAGGAGTGGACAGTGGGGAGGAAATTTAACGCACAAAGAGGGGGTCCCAAAACAGCCCCGGATCACCCCCCCCCCCTCCGTCCAATGCAATGTAAATCAGGCCTGGGCTGTCTGTCACAACGTGTAGGGCACCTTCGTCTACTTCATGATCAATGCACTGTGGCTGGTGGCGACCCTGGCACTGCAGTTCGTGGGAGCCGACCTCTACATCCAGATCCCGAGCACGAAGAACGAGGGGACAGTCATCGACGTGCCGCCCCTCGCCTTCATGTTCCTCATCACCTTCGCCAGCATGCTCATTGTCCAGTTCCTGGCCATGCTGTACCACAGGTGAGGAGTAGGGGAGGGTGTAGACCCACGCGTGGCCATAGGGGGTGTGTGTGCGTGTCGACTCAGTGCCATACCTGCCACTCGCTGACAGCACTTGCCTCAACAGTATCTTAAGGCTTTATGGTAGATCCTTGTCTTTGCCTTTATGTGAGTGTGGGCAGTGTGCTTATGACCAGCCCCGGTTTGGCAGCCGAGGTCTCGCTCCGAAACAGTCGGGCAGCATTATCTTTTCATCGGCTGTGTAACACTGGGTGGAAGCTACTTGGTCTGTCATTCCATGTTAAGCTCCGGGTTTTCTTGGCCGCATTGATGCCCTCCCTTTGTTATTTCGAGAAGGATGTGGAGGCGTCTAAAGGAACATCTGCACCAGATAGAAACATTCAGGCCGACCCTGTCTACAATGCATCCTGGGTTAAACCAGACTGGATTGTGTCAGGAGCTCACAGATTCTTAAAATATCTGGACACATTCCCATTGGTGAGCTCCTCTGGCAAGCGTGGCTGTGTTGGCTGGGTCATGTAGCCCCCATTCTCAGCCACCGCATGGCAAAACAAATATTGTTTGGCAGGACAGAGCAGACTAAAAGGGCACGGAATGGGCTATGGAAGAAAGGAATTATACGGTTCAAGAGGATATTTAGCGATGACTGGACTTGCCAATAACTGCTACCAGCGGTGTTAAGATCGGCCTCTCTAGAGGAGGCTCCTGAAGAGACGCTACTTGGCAGTTGGAGGCAGTGGCCTACCAGCAATAATGGAGGGCAGAGGAGCGATGCTCACAACAATGAGCGGAGCGCCGGGCAGCTAAAAACAAGATGGCACAGTAGGGGGCACAGCTGGTGCATCTGCCAGTTATCTCAGTCAGTCAACCATTGACCCCTTGGGTCTGTCCCGTTACCGTCTGACATTTCGCCACCGTGGCGCCCCGTGCCCCCCCCCCCCCCACCTCCTCTCTGCCCCTGTGCAGGTTGTTCACGCTGCTGCACGTGCTTTCCTACGTGGAGTCGTCGTCGTCGTGCCAGCAGTCAAGGAGCAGTGCTGTTGGCCGAGACAATAAAGCATTCGTCAATGATGGAGACGACAATGACGCTCAGCAGTGCCATCTCAGAGAGATTGTCTAACAGATCCCTGGACCCCCTCCTCACACGTCGCACGTGGGTCCCCTCCCTGCATGCAACACATGGACCCCTTCCACTCACGGCGCACCTGGACCCCCTCCTCGCACGCTGCACGGGGACCCCCTATTCGCACGCCGTACGTGGACCCATGCGCGTTGTGGTTTATCAATGATGGTGCGGTCAGTAAAGGTGCAGCCCTGCAAGATGCTTCCCTTGTTGCCACCACCGGCAGAAGGGCCTCTTGCTACACGCATTTCTAGAGAGCCCGTCTCGAGTGGTGTATTTGGCCTACTCTTCCATGCTGGCCAGATTTCTTGGAAGAGGTGGGAGTTACCCACGCTTTACCCCACCACCGCACGCGACCTGCCAATCGATCAACTGTGCTGTATCCATTTACGCAGCTGGGTGGACAGAGACAGCAAGATTTTAGAAGCATGCAATGTCGCTCCAACTGCCAGGCCTAAAGATCGACCTCTAGATTGCAAGTGTGGTGACGTGTTCATTGCAGCAGGGCAGCCTCATTACAATGAAATGCAGTCAAGAGGGCTGCTGTATAACGGTGGACATCACTTGTGATATCATCGGCTGAAGTAAATGTAGGGGCTTTGAAGCTGCTCCTGGCCACGGACAGAGAAGTCGCTTCTATGTAGCAGTGGTCAGATGAAGGAAACGTTCTGTTATTTGTATGTCGAATTTATTTTGCACTGCACTTAGCCAACCATGCTATCGGGGATGTAAACATCACCCACACCTAGACTGCCCCGTTAACCATAGCAGTGTATCAAATCACTTTGTATGCCTGATTAATTGAGGGCGAGCAACCCACATGGAAAACCTTGTTTTTAGAAAGGTTTCTCTACCAAAACACGGAAAACGATTCCCCGTATAGCTTTGACTCATGGAGCACCAAGTCAAACTGCATTACCGCACCAGGTTCTCATTTGAGGCCGAGTCGACCTAGGGGAGACCCAGAACCGGTTCAGATAATCGCCACTATTGTTGGTGGCCATGAGTGGGAGTCGAACTAGCGTCCTAAGGTTCAAATACTTGTGCAGGGCTCGGAAGATAAGTTTTCTTCCATGTTCATTGATGGACAGATATATATGCCTACATATTTATAGATATTTATAATGGTGTTGTTTATTTACAGATATGAAGCGTTACATTGAGACTATGGATAAATAAAACAAGACGCAGAACGGGACATTTCATCAACAATGCCATCTATTCAGAGCAACACGTTCAGAGAGTTTCCAAAATATTTTATTGGAGATGTGAATGCATCATTTTAATGTTAAGGCAATGATTCGCTGCCAATTACCGCTGAAAAGATGCTCTCCCTCGCCCGGTACACAGGAGGCCATGGGTTCAATGCTGGACTCTGGCGGTGCATTCTTTTATACTTGGTGGTCTGAGCTTGGGGTTTTATCTGGGTTCCTTGGTTCAGATGATTAGGCTGCTGCTATAAATTTCCACGTGTGGTAATATCGGCCACTGCGATCATGAGCTAGCATCACGTGTGACCAGGTCGCCTATGAACAAGCGCTAAGAGCACAGTAGTTTAACTGGTAAATAAAACTGAATTACCTTGCACCTTCTGAGGACGGTAGTGTCTTGGCCAACAGGTCACTTACCAAACGCTTAACGATCCAAACCTTTGAGGTCCACGCTTCGCTGGGCACGTATAGTGGTTATGCACACGCCAAGCTCTGTCTTTCTGGTGGATGCGTTATCGGGCTGGTCCTATGGTGTCCAAAACGTGGAACAGCACGAAGGCGTTGGTGGTGAGCGGCTAAACGTGCACTCCCCCCCCCTCCCCCAGATGAATGTAGGTTACACTCCTGCTTGATAATACATCCTACAGGCTCTTTTTAGTTTACGTCGCGATTTATAGCTTTTGTTAAACTTGACAAGATTACGTTTTAGTTCATGGCAATGAGAAAAGAGTTGGTTTGTTGTAAAACATGTTTGCACAATGCTATTTAAGTACTGATTATACACTTAATTGCCTATTTTTTTACTTTGCACAAAGAAAGTTTACTGAACCTCTGCTGTGCCGTTATCAGTCATGTATTCTCGACTCCTTGCATAGAGATAATTGCGAAGCCCTGCAATGAATCACCCCTCCGGGCGATCGAAACAGCCTGCCACCTACAGATTGCACAATAGCGCCCCACACAACTTACAGCGGCGTTTAAACTCGGCCGTTGGTGTAATTTGCATTGTTATCTGGAGTAAACCAACCTCAATCTACAAATTGCTGAGTTCACATTTTAGCGCGCTAATCAATACCGCACCACTCACTTTAGCATTGCCACATCCAAATAAATGAATGCGTATGCATCAACCTCTTGAAATAATGCCACATCGCGTAGTCATGTCGACATTTAGAGAGGCAGCCAGGTTGCTCAGAGATCAGCGCTGGACTGGTACCATTGAGAAGCTTGGTTCAACCCCGGCTACCGATACTAAACTTTTTATTTTACCAGGTAAGGCCCACTAAGCTACACAGCTTTTTTTTTTAAATAAGCGACCTGGCCACAAATAATAGCGCAACGAAGTGGATACTTTATCACGTGTAAATTTATAGCTGCAGCCAAATACCCTGAACGCACGTCGATTCCAAATATGGAGAACAATCCCAGCGACCACGAAGAGAGGCATACAATCTCAAAATATACAACTGGCATAGCAGGCGAGGTAGTTAACATCTCCTAGTAACCGTGGCGCCCTGCCTGTGACTGGCATGGCTCTCCCGGTGTAGTTAACCGATGGCCTCAGTTCAGTCACCAACGATTCAGACGGATTGCTAAAAAAAACGAATTGGTATTGGTTCCGACGTGACTACTGATTTGATTTGCTCTGACGGATGGTGGAGAGTATATCTGAATATTGCCTTTATACTCAAACCATCTAACCCAATGTAAACAGTCCTCGACTTACAAACGCCCGCTTCCATGAAATATAAAGAAAAATATTGATTACAAACGCGAATTCGCAATTGCAAACCGAACTGCCGGCTTACGAACCGTTCGACTTTCTAACAGGTCTCAGGAACGAACTAGGTTCGTAACCCGAATACTGCCCGTAAATAACTTTTGCTCAATAGGATTGGGGTCATATATAATTACTAATTATTGTTAACATAGGGATAGTAAATTCGTGTGATGTAGGTGCTGGATGTGGTCATATCTGAGATTCTATCTTTATATTTATAGAGCGCCTTTGGTCAAGGCACGCTTTGCAAAATTTTAAAGCTGTGCATATAAAATCACTTTTTTTGTTAAAGGGCAGTGCAAGGGCCCAGGAATGAGTGACCCTAACAGACGGCATGTGGCTTCATTCAAGGGGTATAGGGAAGGCACGGAAGAAATTTGAAGGGTGTGGGGAGGGAAGAGGACGAACGGTGGAGAAGAGGTGAGTCCTTCAGAGAGGAACAGAAGGAGGTTATGGAGGTGGCCTGCTTCATCTATTTACGAACGTTCGATTTTACAAAATGTCACGTTCATGCAATTGACAAATTATGGACACCTTTAGATTAACAAAATCGAATTTCCGCGTGAACGAAATTCCATACGGCACGCGCCAGATCAAACGAGAAGCACCGTGGAGGCTGCATCATCCGTCCACTACAGCGCCACGGTGTCCCTGCAGGGCAACAGCAAAGCCTCCACATCACCTCCAGTCAATTCAACATGCAAATCTTTTGGTGAATTCCCTGCAAAGGTAAAAAAAAATCTTTTAGATTCCTTACGGGTACTTTTGCATTGTGAAAAGTGATATAGGTGTATATTTTTAGATAAGGAGTGGAGTTGGAATGTCCGAAACGCATCCCGATTTTTTTTTGCATTAAATTAATGGGAAAATTCATTTGATATTTAGTTTTTTGCGCGTTTTATAAAGAAAGCATCGCTTTCGTAAATGGGGGAACACCAGTGAGTGTCCCTGTTGGTGAGCGTGACGCTAGCAATGATGGTTGAGTGAGAGGCGCGACTGTGGCCCAGGGCAGACACGCGGACGTGCGGGCGTGACAGTGGGGGAAAACCGGAGTCATGATTCCAGTCGTATGAGTACAGGGCTCGTTTCAAGTTTCATTTATTATAGATATATCCCTGTGAGCCATGCGGCTCTTGCGTCAGGTGCAACCACAGACAATATGAACAGAGAACATCTTTAAGCGACGACACGCAACAGAAACATCCTGGATAAAACAGCAAATCTTCCAGAAAAAAAACCGTATTACAACACTGTGTGCAAAAATCCCAGTGTAATGCAAGTCAAAGAATAACAACCATAAGACATATTCTTAGTTCTTTCGGTAAAGTCACGTTGAAGGGAAACAACAAAATAATAAAATATATAAAACAATAAAAATTCTCACGACGTTTCGACCATAACACAAACGGTCGTCTTCAGGTGTGTTGGTTTGCATAAGCACAGAGACAATTTCAACCGAGAAGATGGATTCTATCTTAGCAATCATTGGAAAGATTTGATAAACCATTTCAGGTCTTAATTGATTGTTCACGCTTACAGTGGCTTTCAGACAGCATACAAAAAAAAATTCGTCTCCCCCCTCCTCTTTTCAGAATATAGATGGACTAGTCCTAAATAAACTGCCAAATCGCTGCGCGTAGCGCTAACGTTTTTTTTAAATAAATAAATGCACCGTTTAAAAATAAATGTATGCAAACCAACACACCTGAAGACGACCGTTTGTGTTATGGTCGAAACGTCGTGAGAATTTTTATTGTTTTATATATATTTTATTATTTTGTTGTTTCCCTTCAACGTAACTTTACCGAAAGAACTAAGAATATGCATTACTGCAGTCACGAAAGCTTTAAATCAAAATTTAACCGCCTCTACGGGGAGGGTTTTCACATAACTTTAAGATCCTTCAACAAACTCCGGGATAAGAAAGCTCAGCTGATCGAGTCTCTCACCTTCCTGAAGAGATGCCGCGACTCTGGGGTAATACCAATCGCATTTACACTGACCTCTGCTGCTGTAACTTCTTCTAATGCGAAACGAATTCTTTTCAAAACTAGCTTAGCTCTTATCTCAGAAAAAATCAGACTTATACGCACCGAACTAGATCAGTTAGACAAGACACTCTACAAATCACACTTATCATTGACGGCAACAATGTCCACATCGGATTGGGAACATGTAGACAATATGACTGCCTCTTCAGCTGCTACTATGTCGACCAAATGTAAGGAAAACCTGATTTCCAAATTTAACCTCTTCAACAAAAGACCGGACCCACACACCAAAAAGTTAGACGTTAACAAAGTCGTAATTAATCGCAGTAACAGTTCTATTTCCGATGGTCTGAAATCCGTTTTAGCTAAAGGTCTAAACTTTGCAGTCACACCTAAACACATACCAGTTAATGATATAATTGCCCAAGTAGACGTTGCTCTCAGGGGCCTGGGTCACATTGCTGCAGACGTAGCAAGATCTGAAATCGCTGCAACCCTAAAAAACGCTAAGATGCCAGCTAGCAACCTCAGCAAAGATGAGCGTTTTGAATTATATAAATTAAAAAAGAGGGATAATATTGTAGTCCTCTCAGCTGACAAAGGCAATGCTACTGTCATCATGGATAAAATAGAATACAACAACAAAATTAAAGAATTACTCGACGATGGTAGTTATACAAAAATAAAAAGAGATCCCACCAACAGCCTCGTCACACAAACCAACAAAATAATTTCTGATTCAACCGCATTAAATGATCAATCTAAACAGTTTTCGTTGAAACCTTCTGCTGCCAGGCCACCAAGATTATACGGCTTACCAAAAATACATAAAGTAGATGCACCCCTTCGTCCCTTCGTCTCTACTATCAACTCCCCCACCTACAAACAAGCTCGTTTTTTGTCTGAAATCCTGCGTCCTTTCACTGGAAAAACCACCTCTGCGGTACAAAACTCTACTCACCTGGTATCGACAATCAAGGGTATTTCCCTGTCCCCAGACGACCTGCTTGTCAGTTTTGATGTAGTTTCCTTATTCACCAAGGTTCCTGTACCCGACACCATTGCAATCATTGAAGACTTGGTTCATCAAGGACAAAACACTGAGGTACCTCCCCTGGTGAGACACTGTTTAACCAATACATACTTCACTTGGAATGGAACTTTCTACAAACAAACTGAGGGCACCCCAATGGGCTCCCCCCTTTCTCCGGTTATAGCTAACATTTTCATGGAGAAATTTGAGACTGACGCCATCCAGACTGCCACTCTGCGCCCAACCTTATGGAGAGGTACGTGGATGACACTTTTGTCATCTGGCCACATGGCCGGCCTGCTCTAGACCAATTCTTCGACCACATCAATTCCATACACCCAGCCATCAGATTTACCATGGAAGTCGAAATAGATGGCAAGCTACCTTTTTTGGATGTCCTAATTAAAAAGAGACGTGATGGTTCAATGAGCCACTCTGTCTACAGGAAAGCTACCCATACGGATGCTTATCTGAAACCGGATTCCCACCACCATCCATCACAGAAGAATTCTCTCATCAAGACTCTGTATCATAGAGCCCAATGCATATCCGACCAGGAATACATAGGCAGTGAACTCAAGCACGTACACCAAGCTCTTAAGGCTAATGGTTACTCCGACTATACAATCCGCAAAGCTATCACTCAAACCATGAAGAAGGACCCTCTTGAGGAGCCTTTCAAAACCATCACTTTACTGTACATTGCGGGGATCACAAAAAAGATCTCCAAAATCTTGAATAAACACAAGATCCAGGTCCGTTTTAACACATTACATAAAATCCGTGATCTGGTTCCGTCTGTAAAAGATGTGATTCCGGACATACAATACCCTGGTGTCTACAAACTAAGTTGCCTCTGTGGTAGTAGTTACATTGGAGAAACCAAACGCCATGTCTCGGACCGCATTCGTGAACACAAAGCAGACCTTAAACACGGTAGGACCAACACCTCGGCCATGGCAGATCATAGTTATAATTCAGTAGGCTCACATGCCATTGACTTTTCCAAGACAGAGGTTCTTTGTAAGCCATCTGGCTACCATGAGAGATTCGTTCATGAGGCTATCCACATATACAAGCACAGAGACAATTTCAACCGAGAAGATAGATTCTATCTTAGCAATCATTGGAAAGATTTGATAAACCATTTCAGGTCTTAATTGATTGTTCACGCTTACAGTGGCTTTCAGACAGCATACAAAAAAAATTCGTCTCCCCCCTCCTCTTTTTAGAATATAGATGGACTAGTCCTAAATAAACTGCCAAATCGCTGTGCGTGGCGCTAACGTTTTTTAAATAAATAAATAAATGCGCCGTTTAAAAAAAAATTATGCAAACCAACACACCTGAAGACGACCGTTTGTGTTATGGTCGAAACGTCGTGAGAATTTTTATTGTTTTATATATATTTTATTATTTTGTTGTTTCCCTTCAACGTGACTTTACCGAAAGAACTAAGCATACAGATGGACTCGTCCGTCTGAACAAAGCTCGTCGCTCTCCGTGGTGTTAATCCCTCATACTAACATCATGCGAATCCCCCAGTTACATGCTAATTTACTGTTGATATGTAAACTTCTCTCCCCCCTCCTCCGTTCTGAACATAGATGGACTCGTCCGTCTTAACAAAGCTCGTCGCTCTCCGTGGTGCTAATCCCTCACACCAACATCATGCTCATCCCCCAGTTACATGCTAATTTATATGTAAACTGCTTTGTCAAGGTGCTCTGTTCCTCCCACACAGCTTAAAAGACGCTGCCATGCTTGGCAGGGTTCACTCAAGTGCTGTCTTCCAGACAGTCTTGTTTCTTCACCTGAGGAAGGCTACTTGTGTTGTGGCCGAAACGTCGTGAGAATTTTATTGTTATTATTTTTTTTATTATTCCATCTCCATTCTACGTGACTTTACCGAAAGAACCCAGAAGAACAATGAGCTATCATTATTTTGTTGTTGTTTGCAAAGTGCAGGGTCTTGAGGACTTTGTGGAAAAGTGCGGAATAAATGCAAAGTAACTCCCAAGAAGTGGTGGTGGTTGGACAAAAAGAACGATGGTGACGCCGATGGCTAAGGTCTCCACCTGCGATGGCGAGATGTTAACTCCCTCGCATAGTATAAAGGAGGTCGTGGGTTCGATCACTATCCCGACCTTAACGCCTGTTATGTATTTGGAGTCCACGTGTTCTATCTTCCCTCGACATTTAATCTGGCTGCTGATATACATTACCACGTGATGAGCCACTTCGTTGATCTATCATTTGTGGCCAGGTGGCTTCTGAAAAGAGCTTTATACCTGGTAATTTTTTTTTAAGGTGGCCATGGTGCTCACCGTGGTCTACATGTTCCTCATGACGGGCACGCTGCTCGCTATGGTCGGCGACATTGTCAAGAACGGTATCCTCACACCCAGCGGCATCTTCTTCATCACTCTCGCGGGCATCCATCTCATCGCCGCGGCGCTGCACCCGCGCGAGTTCTTCTGCATCGTGCACGGATTCTTGTACCTCATCTGCATTCCCACGGGATACCTGCTGCTGCTCATCTACTCATTGGTCAACATGTACAACGTATCATGGGGCACGCGTGAGACCAAGTCGCCTTCTGAGCCCTCCCCCAAGGAGGTGAGTTACTTTGTGTTATCGTTATTGTCGTTGTTGTTTTCGTGTCGAACGTTATTTGGAGTGTCGCTCCATTCTCCTCTGTTGCTCCGTCCCGCACCTCCGATTAGCATGATTGGCTACGTACATTGCAAAAAAAGTGTAACATATGCCCCCAACCCCCGCCAAGACGAAGGCAGCGATCTCCCATGTAGCTTTTAACCGACCGTTGGGGCAAGTGCTGTTAGCGAGTAGCATCTGTGAAGTCCGGAATGGCACATAAGGGGGTAGGTGGCCAGCACCATGCCAGGCCGCCTTTGTCTCCGTTGTTGTCATGTTTACTACACCACATTTGGCTATTTTTGAGGCTGAGCCAATCTAGGGAAGGCCAAGGACTGGTCCAGATGTATGTTGAACTTCTTTCACACCATGTGTAGCCAACTGTGCTAATTGGAGGTGCGAAGGAAGGAAAGTTTCTAAACACAAAGAGCAGTTTTTAAGAAATTAGTTTTCAATGTAATGATTTAAAAGTGCATAGCTCCAATTGCTTTTTCATATTGGAAGGAATAGAGTTCCAGATGGACGCACAAGCGCACCCAAAAGCACGCGATGTGGTCACTGTCTTTGTTCAATGGTTAGCCAAAATCCACTGATGAGAGGATGACCGGAGTTTGCAAAATTATCGTTTATGTTTCTTGACAAGAACGGTGGTGGTGGCTGTGCCACTCGTGTCCATTAATCCAACACGGTGGGTATCGAGGAGGAGTCATTCACTGACTTTCCAGGAGAATGCAGTATGACAATAATGGACTCTATCTGTTCCATCTGAATAGAACGCAATGTTTCCCCCTCGCATTTGTGGGTCTATTCCATGGTGTTCTGGTTTCCTGTTGGCCAATAAAATCTTCATACATGGAGGACCGCAGAGCTTGGACAGTTATTGGCGCCAGTTCACCGAGCAGCTGAAACTGCCTGCCAGCTTTTGTGCGCTTCCCGCTGGTTTGATATCATTGAAAGACCCTGCCTTCAGCACAATGCCCATCCTCCTGTCCCAGCAGAAGAAGGAACGCAAGCATCGTTTGAATGGAACGAAATGCTGTATACTGCCACTCGAGTGGGACTACTTCCAGTGGAGGATCAGCGTCCATCCGAAGAAATACTCGGCGCTGACTCAGGAGGATGACAGTTCAAGGTGCCACCACCTCACTGAGAGCCTGTAGCCATGCTTTTAACTTTGATCCTTACCTCTCGTGTATCGATAGTTCAATGTTTATGTCCCATATTATTGAGGGACTGTGTTATCTTGGTGTGGTTTGGGACTGTTGCTTTGCTGCCTTGCCCCAAGTTATGCATTTAGTATTGAAAAATTGGCAGTAACTGATGTACTCATGCAAGTTGCACTCATATACTTTATTTATTTTCTTATCTTTCCTATACTTAGCACTGCTATCGTTTTATGTTCTAACTTTCTAATCCCCTACACCTACTGGACATCTGTGAAAAGAGGTTCATAGCTCATCAGACTCCTCCTGCAGTAGAAATACAGATTCTGATTATTGATTGGCTGTGTCGGGTGGAGGAGGATTTACAATGTAACATTTTACTCAAGTTAATACTGAGTCTTGTCTCAACTTATCAACTGTGATTCTAGTTGTGCTTGTATCTTAGGCGCCGTGGTGGCTAGATGTTAACTACCTCCCCTGGTATGCAGGAGGTAGTGGCTTCGATCCCAAACCTGACGATGCCTGTTGCCTATATGGAGTCTGCGTCTATTCCTTTCTCTCCCCATGTTGGTGTGGATTTTACTCCGGGTCCCCTGATTTTTTCCCTCCTCATTTAGAATCATCATGTGATTAGAGTATTTGGCTGCTGTAATTTCCACGTGATAAGCTGCTCATTGAGTTATAATTTGTGATATTCAGGTCGATTTTACAAAAAAGCTTTATATCTCAGTGGGCCTTACATGGTAAAAATAAAAATAATGGTTTAGTTTAACAGTTTATCATCATCCCTCCCAGCCGAGTGGAGTCGTGCGCGGTGGAACTCGACAGAGAGATGAAGCTGCGTCCAATTGAGGCCAGACAACAGGACACTACGAGCACTCAGATGGAGCATCCAGAAGGAGCAGAGATCGAGGCGAGAGGAGAGGACATCACGAACACTCATATGGAGCATCCAGAAGGAGCAGAGACGAGACCAGAGGACATCGTGAGCACTCAGACAGATCATCCAGGAGTAGAGAGTGAGGAGAGATGACAGGGCATCGCAAGCACTGGGACAGAGCATCCTGAAGGAGCAGAGATCGAGTCGAGAGGAGAGAACATCGCAAACACTCAGATGGAGCATCCTGAAGGAGCAGAGACGAGACCAGAGGACATCGCGAGCACTCAGACAGATCATCCAGTAGGAGTAGAGAGCGAGGAGAAACGACAGGGCATCGCGAGCACTGGGACAGAGCATCCTGAAGGAGCAGAGATCGAGTCGAGAGAAGAGGACATCGCAAACACTCAGAAGGAGCATTCAGAAGGAGCAGAGACGAGACTAGAAGACATCGCGAGCACTCAGACAGAGCATCCAGAAGAAGTAGAGAGCAAAAGTCGACCTCCAGAGCAATCAGACACAGACCTCGCCCTCCATACCAAAGGTAATATTTTCATCAAACAAAGGCAAAGTCTTCTTGGTTCTTTCGTTAAAGTCACATAGAATGGAAATAAAATAAAAAAATAAAAATCCTCACGACGTTTCGGCCACAACACAAGTAGACTTCTTCAGGTGAAGGAACAGAACTCTCGGGACGACAGCGCTTCAATGAACGCTGCTAAGATTCGCAGCGTCTTTTAAGCTAGGTGGGAGAAGTAAAGCACCTTGACAAAGGAGTTTACATATCAAACAGGATAATTGAGCATTGAAATAGCGGTGTTAATGTGTTGGATCAGCAGGGTGTTAAAGTCAGAAATGAGCATGTAACTGGGAGATTAGCATGATGTTAATGTGAGGGATTAGCATGTGACTGGTCACGGAAATAGCTATGTTAAAGTCGAAGTTTATATATCAACAGAGGCATATAGTATATGGACGCTAAAGGACTGCAACTACCCAACTATCATACAATAAACCGATGTGAAAAAACTAAGTATAAACTACATCAATATAATAAATGTACTCAATATATTCTTCAATAAGTTGAGCTATTAACATAAAGTAACTGGGTATACACTACACTGTATACTGAATACCATATAGTAAACTAATAAAAAACTAAAATATAAACTACATCAGTGTTATCAATAAACTCTATATACTCTCCAAACAGCTGAGCTACTAACAATAAGTCGTTATACATTACAATGCCATATGGCGAAAAAATGGGTGGCGGTTTTTTATTTTCAACGTTAGCACCACGGAAAGCGACGAGCTTTGTTCAGACGGACGAGTCCATCTAAGCTCGGAACGAAGGAGGGGGGAGAAACAGCCACGATGCGCTGCTCTGTTCTGTGTTGCGTTACAACTATGTTATAAACTAGACTACCATACATTGCAATGTTATACCTTCCAATCTAAACTACATTGTATAATATCGTATACAGTCCAATGTAAGCTCTAACATTATGCATTATATTGATACGTCTCCAACTAAACTTTTTTCTACATTACACGACTATACACCGTAATATACACTGCCATAGACAAACCCACCATTAAATTATACAATGCGTTACTATACACTACCCTATACTTTAGACTGTAAAATAGACTTGTAATATTACACTGTATTATTCTACCAACCCTACTGTATACCACACTGCTGTATATTCACTATACAATTACGATACCATATATTGCCTTATGAATTATGTTAAACATTACAATGTTATACTATTTATTATACAACATGCTATACCTTTGACCGTTGTGTGAACGGTATTTAGAGGCAATGCCAGGGAATGGACTGCAGTCTGAAAGTCACCGTAAAATACAATCAATTAAGAACCAAAATGGTTTATAACGTGTTTCCAATGGTTACTAAGCCAGAATCCATCTTCTCGGTTGAAATTGTCTCTGTGTTTGTATATGTGGATGGCCTCATGAACGAATGTCTCATGGTAGCCGGATGGCTTGCAGAGAACCTCCGTGTCATGTGAGCCCACTAAATTATAACAGTGATCTGCCACGGCTGAGGTGTTCGTCCTACCGTGTTTCAAGTCTGCTTCATGTTCACGGATGCGGTCCGAGATATGTCGTTTGGTTTCTCCAATGTAGCTGCTACCACAGAGGCAACTTAGTTTGTAGACGCCCGGGTACTATATGTCTGGAACCACATCTTTTACAGACGGAACCAGATCACGGATTTTATGTACTGTGTTGAATCGGACCTGGATCTTGTGTTTATTCAGGATTTGGAGATCTTTTTTGTGACCCCCGCAATGTAGGGTAAGGTGATGGTTTTGAATGGCTCCTCAAGAGGATCCTTCTTCATGGCTGGAGTGATGGCTTTGCGGATTGTGTAGTCGGAGTAACCATTAGCCTTGAGAGCTTGGTGTACGTGCTAGAGTTCACTGGCAATGTGTTCCTGGTCGGAAATGCATTTGGCTCTATGGTATAGAGCCTTGATGAGGGAGTTCTTCTGGGACGGATGGTGGTGGGAATCTGGTTTTAAGTAAACATCCATATGCGTAGCTTTCCTGTAGACACAGTGTAGCTTGCCATCTTTTTCGACTTCCATGGTAAATCTGATGGCTGGGTGTATGGAATTGATGTGGTCGAGGAATTGGTCTAGAGCAGGCCGGCCATGTGGCCAGATGACAAAAGTGTCATCCACGTACCTCTTCCATAAGGTCGGGTGTAGAGTGGCAGTTTGGATGGCGTCAGTTTCAAATTTCTCCATGAAAACGTTGGCTACAACCTGAGATAGGGGGGTGCCCATTGGGGTGCCCTCAGTTTGTTTGTAGAAAGTTCCATTCCAGGTGAAGTATGTGTTGGTTAAGCAGTGTCTCACCAGGGGGGGTACAGCAGTATGCAGTCCTTGATGAACCAAGTCTTCAATGGTGTCAGGTACAGGAACTTTGGTGAATTCGCTGGCACTGCCTCTAAATACCGTTCACACAACGGTCAAAGGTATGGTATATAGTATGTTGTATAATAATAATAATAAATAGTATAACATCGTAATGTTTAACATAAATCATAAGGCAATATATAGTATCGTAATTGTATAGTGAATATACAGCAGTGTGGTATACAGTAGGGTTGGTAGAATAATACAGTGTAATATTACAAATCTAATATTTTACAGTCTAAAGTATAGGGTAGTGTATAGTAACGCATTGTATAATTCAAGGGTGGGTTTGTCTATGCCAGTGTATATTACGGTGTATAGTCGTGTAATGTAGAAAAAAGTTTAGTTGGAGACATATCAATATAATACATGTTAGAGCTTACATTGGGCTGTGTATACGATATTATACAATGTAGTTTAGATTGGAAGGTATAACATTGCAATGTATAGTAGTCTAGTTTATAAAATAGTTGTAACGCAACACAGGACAGAGCAGCGCATCGTGGATGTTTCTCTCCCCTCCTCCGTTCCAAGCATAGATGGACTCGTCCGTCTGAACAAAGCTTGTCGCTTTCCGTGGTGCTAACGTTGAAAAGAAAAAACCGCCACCCATTTTTTCGCCATATGGCATTGTAATGTATAACGACTTATTGTTAGTAGCTCAGCTGATTGGAGAGTATATAGAGTTTATTGATAACACTGATGTAAATTTTGATTTAAAGCTTTCGTGACTGCAGTAATTCATATTCTTAGTTTTTTCGGTAAAGTCACGTTGAAGAGAAACAACAAAATAATATAATATATATAAAACAATAAAAATTCTCACGACGTTTCGACCATAACTCAAACGGTCATCTTGAAGATGACACCTGAAGATGACCGTTTGAGTTATGGTCGAAACGTCGTGAGAATTTATATTGTTTTATATATTATATTATTTTGTTGTTTCTCTTCAACGTGACTTTACCGAAAAAACTAAGAATATGAACACTGATGTAGTTTATACTTAGTTTTTTCACAATGGTTTATTGTATGATAGTTGGGTAGTTGCAGTCCTTTAGCGTCCATATACTAAATGCCTCTGTTGATATATAAACTTCGACTTTAACATAGCTATTTCCGTGACCAGTCACATGCTAATCCCTCACATTAACATCATGCTAATCTCCCAGTTACAAGCTAATTTCTGACTTTAACACCCTGCTGATCCAACACTTTAACACCGCTATTTCAATGCTAAATTATCCTGTTTGGTATGTAAACACCTTTGTCAAGGCGCTTTACTTCTCCCACCTAGCTTAAAAGACGCTGCGAATCTTAGCAGCGTCCATTGAAGCGCTGTCGTCCCGACAGTTCTGTTCCTTCACCTGAAGAAGGCTACTTGTGTTGTGGCCGAAACGTCGTGAGAATTTTATTTTATTATGTTTTATTTGTATTATTTTATTTCCATTCTACGTGACTTTACCGAAAGAACCAAGAAGATGAATCCCTGCAGTCACGAAAGCTTTAAATCGAAAATTAAAGGCGAAGTCATTGCTTGTCAGTTAAACAAGACTGCGCATCTTAGATCACGCGATGCAGTGACCGTCTTTGTTCGATGAATGGATGAACGAAGTTTGTGTGATGGTTAATGCTCCTAGACGAGATTAGCAAGCTATTGTGATTCATTTGTGGCAAGCACTCTGTAATGAGGGCATGTTGCTGCTGCTGCAGTAGAAGCGTGGGAGATTGAGGAATTCTCTCCCCCTGTTCTGCATGGGCATCTTTTTCTCCAGTCTCCTCCGATGTGTCATTGGTATTGGCCAAAATTTTACACTTCTGAAAAAGATAACTGCAAATCACTTAATTTGGACCGCACTCAGCAGCAACATCACCCCTCTACTATGGTAACTTGGTAAGACCCTCATGAACACAGAGCCTTGCGACTCAGCCAGGCTTTGTTGCAGGCTAAACCAGCCGAACAATGAGAATAATCACTACTGTCTGCGCAGCTCTCTTCGCTGAGTCACGGTAAACTTTTTTCCCAAGCCTCTGTGGGAGTGCACCGCACATCGCTATCCTCCTTTGTCCCTTGCAGGGCGCCATGACCTTGTGTGGCAGCGCCACCAGAAGATGCAGGTCATGTTTGAGAACGTCCTGCCTCAGGGTTACGCCATCACGCAGAGGTGCAGCCTCGATCAGGTGCGTCCTTGTGTCTGTGTGTCTTTATGTCTGTGTGTTTTTATGTCTGTGTCGGTCTTTGTACGTGTGCTACATATACGTTGTGGGGAGTGGTGGCGCAGTGGTTAACACTGCGCTTAGAAACGAGCGACCTGAGTTCGATTCCCACTCAGTCAACAACACCAGTGACGATTATCTGAACCGGTCCTATGTCTCTCCTAGGTCGACTCAGCCTCAAATGAGTACCTGGTGTAGTGTATAAATATCCCAAATTGAAGAGACAAAGGTGGCCGGACGTGGTGCTGGCCACCCACCTCCTCGTGTGCCGTGCTGGCCTTCAGAGGTGGTCGCTAACAGCACGTGCCCCAGCAGTCTGTTAAGACTACACGGAGGATCTTTGATCTTTGTCCAAGTTCGTGTATAAGTGCCCAGAAGATAACAACCAACTTTAATGAAGAAAATATATCGGGAAACTGCCTGGCAGCTAATTGGGCCCTTCCTACTGAAATAAATAAATCTATCAAAATAATATCGAGATGTTTACGTTTAAGATTTTACATTAATGTTGGGGTTCTTGTACTAAGCAACTCAATTAATTCAGAAGTCATCATTCCCCTCCCCCGGCTGCCTGTCTCGCTTAATTGTTCAAAGCATTGGCCAGATGTCCAAATATTGCCGTCAGTTGATTGAGTGTCGTTTTCTGTGACGATCAAACAAGTGGCGCGTTCCTCTAATGTGTGGCTTTGAGACTTTGAAAAAAAGGTACCTTAGCACTGCATTGTTCTGGGAGAGTTCCACTCGCAGTTTTTATCTCGTGCAAGGACAGTCCAATTTGGATAACAATTCTGGACAGTGGACAGGAAGTGATGTCATGATTCTTGGAGGTGGTGGCTACGCTGGTGCTACACGTGGTTGGTGGATCACACACTGAGAAGATGCCGTGAATTTCAGTTCCAGTGGGCGTCAGAAAGGAGCCGCACCCTGGCTTGCCAGGAGCGGGTGGTACAGCAAATGTAGAATCCACCTGTTCCGTCTGTATAGGATATAATGTTGCCCCCTCACACGCGTGCATTTTCTCCGGTTGCTCCGGTTTTCTGCCACATGTGAACAATCATTAATTGGCCGAGAACACATTTATATGCAGAGGACTGCAGAGCTTGGGCAATTGTTGGTAGCACCGTCTCATGGTGTGCATTGCTGCTGCCTTCCCATCTATATGTGATTCCTCCTTGTGTCTCTGAATCCCTCCCTATGTCTCTCGTCGAAAGCGAGCAAATAACTGTGCAGTGATCGGGCATTACAAATTACCATTAATATTAATTTTGATTTAAAGCCTTCGTGACTGCAGGGATTCATATTCTTGGTTCTTTCGGTAAAGTCACGTAGAAGGGAAACAATAAAATAATAAAAATATAAAACAACAAAATTATCTGTGGTAGTAGTTACATTAGAGAAACCAAACGACATTCGTGAACACAAAGCAGACCTAAAACACGGTAGGACCAATACCTCGGCCGTGGAAGATCACTGTTATAATTCAGTAGGCTCACATGACATTGACTTCTCCAAGACAGAGGTTCTTTGCAAGCCATCTGGCTACCATGAGAGCTTCGTTCATGAGGCTATCCACATATACATATACAAACACAGAGACAATTTCAACCGAGAAGATGGATTCTGGCTTAGCAATCATTGGAAGGATTTGATACACCATTTCGGGTCTTAATTGATTGTTCACGCTTACGGTGGCTTTCAGACCGCATCAATTGTTTTCGTCTCCCCCCTCATCTTTTCTGAACATAGATGGACTCGTCCATCTGAACAAACTGTAAAATCGCTCTACGTGGTGCTAACGTCAATAAAACCGCCACTTTTTTCAAATTTTCTTGCTGTGGTTTTCACAGCTGATGATGATTGCTTGTGTTGCAGTCGAAATGTTCTAAGAATTTTATTGTTAAATTTTTATTTATTATTTTATTGTTTCCCTTCTACGTGACTTTACCGAAAGAACCAAGAATATTAATATTTTCATTATGAGACCTCCTTTGCCAGTAACAAGATATAGTAATAGGTTTTACCCTTTTAACTGGCACAAAAACTGAAACCTTTATTCAAGGCATCATGTTTGCAATAACCACAACACAAGCAGTCAAAATGCAAACAAAAGAGACAACTCAGATAATAACATGCACTGTCCTTGAATTTGATCGGTCCACACCCGAGACGGCTTTTCTTAGAGCCTAGTCTCCACTGGTGTTGGACCAGAAGACGCCAAAAGGCGTACAACTCAAAAACAGCGCACTATCAGAGTATTGAGTGCTCGGGTGAGCATTTACATTATGAGACCTCCTTTGCCAGTAACAAGATATAGTAAAAGGTTTTACCCTTTTAACTGGCACAAAAACTGACACCTTTATTCAAGGCATCATGTTTGCAATAACCACAATACAATCAGTCAAAATGCAAACAAAAGAGACAACTCTGATAATAATAATATGCACTGTCCTTGAATTTGATTGGTCCACACCCGAGACGGCTTTTTTTAGAGCCTAGTCTCCACTGGTGTTGGACCAGAAGACGCCAAAAGGCGTACAACTCAAAAACAGCGCACTATCAGAGTATTGAGGGCTCGGGGTGAGCATTTAACACCAGTGGAGACTAGGCTCTAAGAAAAGCCGTCTCGGGTGTGGACCAATCAAATTCAAGGACAGTGCATATTATTATCAGAGTTGTCTCTTTTGTTTGCATTTTGATTGCTTGTGTTGTGGTTATTGCAAACACGATGCCTTGAATAAAGGTGTCAGTTTTTGTGCCAGTTAAAAGGGTAAAACCTATTACTATTACAATATTAATATTATTCATCGGAGTAAGTTGTTGTTATTTGGACAATTGCACAAAGTGAACCTTCTGTCCCATGGATGGGAATGTATAGGAGGAAGACGAGTTTTGGAAGAGCATGATCAGTGACTACCTCAAGCCTCTGGAGGAAGATGACGATCACAGGAAACGCGTGAAGCAGGAACTCTTCGAGATAACAAACAAGGTACTGGCAACGCGTCATCGCGAGTACCGGAGATGCTTCGATAACAGAAAAATTGCGTTCCAGCGACAACGCGTTGTGCAAACAGCAGGCGTTAAGCGAGTACTTACCGTACTTGGCATGTGGTAGAAGAAGATTTAAACGACATTGAATTACCTATGCCTTATTATTCCTACGAATTAATTGTTAATTGTTCCAATAATCCGCTAATCCTGTAAAATACATGAACAATACAACAAAAACAACAGAAGTGACCATTTGGCGTCGAGAGTGGACAGTGGGGGAGAAAAATGAACGCACAAAGAGGGGATCCATAAACAGCCCGGGGTCATCCCCCCCGCCACTCGGCCAATGCAATGTAAATCAGGCCTGGTCTATCTGTCCCAACGTGCAGGGCACTTTCGTCTACTTCATGATCAATGCACTGTGGCTGATGGCGACCCTGGCACTGCAGTTCGTGGGAGCCGACCTCTACATCCAGATCCCGAGCACGAAGAACGAGGGGACGGTCATCAACGTGTTGCCCCTCGCCTTCATGTTCCTCATCACCTTCGCCAGCATGCTCATTGTCCAGTTTCTGGCCATGCTGTACCACAGGTGAGGAGGAGGGGAGGGGGTCGACCCATGCGTGGCCATAGGGGGTGTGTGTGCATGCCGACTCAGTGACCAACAACAGTAACGATTATCTGAAATGGTCCTGGACCTCCCCCCTTGTGCCGTACCGGCCTTCATAGGTGCCACTCGCTGACAGCACTTGCCCCAACAGTATCTTAAGGCTATCCAGGAGATCCTTGTCTTTGCCTTTATGTGAGTGTGGGCAGTGTGCTTATGACCAGCTCCGGTTTCGCAGCCGAGGTCTCACTCCGAAACAGTCGAGCAGCATTATCTTTTCATCGGCTGTGTAACACTGGGTGGAAACTACTTGGTTTGTCATTCCATGTGAAGCTCCGGATTTTCTTTGACCACATTGATATCTTCCCTTCTTTATTCTTTCGAGAAGGATGTTGAGGTGTCTAAAGTAACATCTGCACCGGTTAGAAACATTCAGGTCACCCTGCCTACAATGCATACTGGGTTTAACCAGACTGGATTGTGTCAGGAGCTCACAGATTCTTAAAAGATCTAGACACATTCCCATTGGTGAACTCCTCTCACAAGCGTGGCTGTGTTGGCTGGGTCATGTAGCCCCCATGCCCAGCCACTGCATGGCAAAGCAGCTATTATTTGGCAGGATAGATCAGACTAAAAGGGCATGGCATGGGCTAGCGAAAAAAAGGAATGATATGGTACAAGAGGATATATAGAGATAAGTGGACTTGCCAATAACTGGTACCAGCGGTCTCAAGATTGGCCACTCCTGAGGAGATGCTACTTGGCAGTTGGAGGCAGTCGCCCACCAGCAATAATGGAGGGTAGAGGAGCGATGCTCGTATCCATAAGCAGAGCACCGGGCAGCTAAACACAACAATTTGGCACAGTAGGGGTCACAGCTGGTGCATTGTCAGTCATCTCAGTCAGTCAACCATTGGCTCCTAGGTCTGTCCCGTTACCTCCTGACATTTTGCCACCGTGGCGCCCCGTGCCCCTTCCCCTCCGTGCCTCTGCCCCCGTTCAGGTTGTTCACGCTGCTGCACGTGCTCTCCTACGTGGAGTCGTCGTCGTCGGGCCAGCAGTCAGAGGGGTGCTGTTGGTCGAGACAACAAAGCATTCGTCAACGATGGAGACGACGATGACGCTCAGCAGCGCCGTCTCAGAGAGATTGTCTAACAGATCCCTGGACCCCCTCCTCACACGCCGCACGTGGGTCCCCTCCCCGCACACAGCACATGGACCCCTTCCACTCACGGCGCACCTGGACCCCCTCCTCACAAGCCGCAAGTGGCCCCCCTCCATGCACGCTGCTCGTGGACCCCCTCCTCGCACGCTGCTCGTGGACCCCCTACTCGCACGCTGCACGTGAATCCCTTCCTCGCATCCTCGCACGCTGCACGTGGACCCCCTACTCGCATGTCATACGTGGACCCATGCACGTCGTGGTTTATCAATGACGGTGCGGTCAGTAAAGGTGCAGCCCTGCAAGATGCTTCCCTTGTTGGAAGAGGTGGGAGTTACCCACGCTTTACCCCACCACCGCATGCGACCTGCCGATCGACCAACTGTGCTGTATCCATTTACGCAGCTGGGTGGACAGAGGCAGCGAGATTTAAGAAGCTTGCAGTGTCGCTCCAAATGCCAGGTCTAAGGATCGACCTCTAGATCGCAAGTGTGGTGACGAGTTAATTACAGCAGGGCAGCCTCTCATTACAATGGAATGCAGTCAAAAGGGCTGCTGTACAACAACGGTGGACATCACTTGTGATATCATCGGCTAAAGTAAATGTAGGGGCTTTGAAGCTGCTTCTGGCCACGGACAGAGAAGTCGCTTCTATGTAGCAGTGGTCAGATGAAGGAAACGTCCTGTTGTTGTTTGTATGTTCAATTTATTTTGCACTGCACTTAGCCAACCATGCTATCATGGATGTAAACATCACCCACACATAGACTGTCCCGTTAACCATAGAAGTTGATCAAATCACATTTTTACGCCTGATTAATTTAGAGGTCGAGCGACCCACATGGGAAATCTTGTTTTTAGAAAGGTTTCTCTACCAAACACAGAAAACGATTCCCCATATCCCTTTAATAGACTTATGGAGCTGTTAGTGAGCACCTAATAACGGCAGGCACAGCACACAAGGTGGGTGGCCAGCACCAAGTCAAACTGCATTACCGCACCATTTTATCATTTGAGGCTGAGTCGACCTAGGGGAGGCCCAGAACCGGTTTAGATAATCACCACTATTGTTGGTGGCCATGAGTGGGAGTCGAACTAGCGTCCCAAGGCTCAAATACTTGTGCAGGGCTATGAACACGAGTTTTATTTCATGTTCACTGATGGTCAGATATATATGCCAACATATATTTATAGATATTTATAATACTCTTTGGTTCTTTCGGTAAAGTCACGTAGGTATAAAATAAAATAAATTACGACGTTTCTATTGCAACACAAGCAATCATCATCAGGTGGGAAACCCAACAGCAAGAAGTTTTTTCTACTGGAGTGGGAGAGAGATGCCATGGTAAGAGGTTTCTAGGTAAGAAAGGGGGGCGGGGCAAGGGGGGGGGGAAGAGGGGGTGTGTGGGCTAGGGGGAGGGGATCGTTGCGTGGACGCTAGATTGATATGTATAATGTGGTTTATTTACAGAGATGTAGAGTTACATTGAGACTGTGTGGATAAATAAAACAAGACAGAGAAGAAGCAGTCATCCATCAAGAGCACCACGTTCAGATAGTTTCCCTAAAATATTGTATTGGAGATGTGAATCCATAATTTTAATGCTAAGGCAATGTTTCGCTGCTATTTGCCGCTGAGAAGATGTTATCTCCCTCGATCGGTACACAGGAGGTCATGGGTTCAATGCTGGACCCTGGCGGTGCCTCTGTTATACTTTTGGAGTCGGCGTGTGCTCTCGCTGTGTTGGTCGGAGCTTGGGTTTTTATCTGGGTTCCTTGGTTCAGATGATTAGACTGCTGTTATAAATTCTCACGTGTGATGATATCAGCTACTGCGATCATCAGCTATCATTACGTGTGACCAGCTCGCCTATGAACAAGAGCTAAGAGCACAGTTGAGTTTAACTGGTAAATAAAACTGTGAATTCCCTTGCACCTTCTGAGGACGGTAGTGTCTTGGTCAACAGGTCACTTACCAAACGCTTAATGATCGATCCAAACCTTTCAGGTCCACGCTTCGCTGGGCGCGTATAGTGGTTACGCACACGTTAAGCTCTGCGCCTTTCTGGTGGATGCGTTGTCGGGCTGGTCCCATGGTGTCTGAAACGTGGAACAGCACGAAGGCGTTGGTGGTGAGTGGTAAAACGTGCACTCCTCCCCCATCCCCCCCAGATGAATGTAGGTTACACTCCTCTGCTTGACAATAAATCCCAAAGGTTATTTTTAGTTTATAACGTCGCGATTTATAGCTTTTGTTAAACTTGACAAGATTACGTTTTAGTTCATGGCAATGAGAATAGAGTTCGTTTGTAGGAGAATATATTTGCACGATGCTATTTAAGTAAATTAACATACAATGTGGTAACACGGCACGTACTGATTATATACACTTTATTGCCTATTGTTTTTTACTTTGCACAAATATAGTTTACTGAACTTTTGCAAGCCGTTATCAGTCATGTATTCTCGACTGCTTGCATAGAGATAGTGGCGCAGCCCTGCAATGAATCACCCCTCCGGGCGATTGAGACAGCCTGCCACCTACAGATTGCGCAACAGCGCCCCACACGACTTCCAGCCGTTTGAACTCGGTCGTTGGTGTAATTTGCATTCGTATCTGGAGTAAACCAACCTCCAAATCTACATATCGCTGGGTTCACAGTTTAGCGCGCTAATCAATACTGCACCACTCACTTTAGCATTGCCACATCCAAATAAATAAATGCGTATGCACCAACCGCTTGAAATAATGCCACATCGCATAGTCGTCGTGTCGACAATTAGAGAGGTAGCCAGGTTGCTCAAAGATCAGCGCTGGACTGGTACCATTGAGAAGCTAGGTTCAACCCCGGCTACTGAAACTAAACTTTTATTTTTATTTTACCAGGTAAAGTCCACTAAGATATACAGGTTTTTTTTAAAAATAAGCGACCTGGCCACAAATAATAGCTCAACAAAGTGGATCATTAATCACGTGTACATTTGTAGCAGCAGTCAAATACTCTTAACGCACTTTGATTCCAAATATGGAGAACAATCCCAGCGACCACGAAGAGAAAGAGGCATGCAATCTCCAAACAGGCATAGCATACAACAGGCATAGCAGGCGAGGTAGTTAACATCTCATAGTCACCGTGGCACCCTGCCTGTGACTGGCAGGGCTCTCCCGGTATAGTTAGCTGATGGCCTCAGCCCGGTCACCAACGATTCAAAGACGGATTGTAAAAAAACAAATTAATTGGTATTGGTTCCCACGTGACCACTTGATTTGATTTGCTCTGACGGATGGTGGAGAGTATATCTGAATATTTCCTTTATACTCAAACCATCTAACCCAAAGTAAACAGACAGTCCTCGACTTGCGAGCGTCCGACTTACGAACGCCCGCTTCCATGAAATATATATAAAAAAGAAAAATATTGATTTAAAATGCGAACTCGCAATTGCAAACTGAACTGCCGGCTTACGAACCGTTCGAATTTCGAATAGGTCTCAGGAACGAACTAGGTTCGTAACCCGAATACTGCCCAGAAATAACTTCTGCTCAATAGGTTTGTGGTCATATATAGTTACTAATTATTGTTAACATGGGGATAGTACATTTGTGTGATGTAGTTGCTGGATGTGGTCATAGCTGGGATCCTATCCTTTTCTATATTTATAGAGCACCTTTGGTCAAGGCACGCTTTCCAACATTTAAAAGCTGTAACAAAAACAAAGTGATTTATATGGCAAGGGCAGTGCAAGGGCCGAGGAATGAGTGTCCCGAACAGAGGACATGTGGCTTCATGCAAGAGATATAGGGAAGGAACGGAACAAAATGGAACGGTGGGGAGGGAAGAGGAAGGGGATGGGCTATTAAAAAGAGGTGAGGCCTTCAGAGAGGAATGTAAGGAGGTTATGGAGGTGGCCTGCTTCATGTTCACGTATCTCTCTATTTACAAAGTTCGATTTTACGAAATTTCACGTTCATGCAATTGACAAATTACGTGTTCTAATGCTGTACTGTGCTGTGTGATTGTCACGAGGCCCCCATGGTGTCAGCCAGCGCTGGTCTCAAACCCTCGGTACCCACTATATCTGTTTACCTGCTATGAAGTAGGGGCATTGCTCGAAACGTCGACAATTATATACATGTCTTTTCAATGCATTGTTGTTAACGAGTGTGTTGTAGAGGAGGTTAATTGACCATACTTCACCACGCTGACCAAACCGGGTTGGTGGAGGTAGGTGAACATTGTATAAACGTGGAGAGGAAAGAAAGTACGGTACAATATTTGAATTCATACGCACACAGTGGGGAGCACAGGCGTTGCCTCTGCCAGTGATCTCAGTCAACCCACCGCTCCTGGGTCTGTCCCGTGAACTCCTCCTGCACCCAGCTGGCACAGCAGTCAACCCATAGCACCTGGGCCTGTCCTGGGACTCTTACCAGTAGCAAGCCTCCCACACTGCAAGTCGACTCAAAGTGCACTTAGCCTGTGACAAGCGCCGTGGTGCCGTCACCACCACTCAATGGCAGATGGCGGCTGTTGTTAATGCACGGTGGAACAGAGTTCAGCTTCCAATGAGTAGGATGGTACGGTGTATGTGTGTATAAAGCAGCAGCACTGGAGAGACAAAGGTGGCCGGGTGTGGTGCTGGCCAACCACTCCCTCGCGTGCCGTACCGGGTTTCATCGGTACTTCTTGCTAACAGCACTTGTCCCAACAGCCTGATAGAGGCTATACATGAGTCTTTGTCTTTGCAGTGGTTTGTGCACTGCGCCACGGTCTCTGTGACCTTTATTGCACTGAGGTCCAGGTCGTTATAGGTCCAGCCTTGACGAACGCCTTTCAACGTATTGCATGCTTCTCCAAATTATAAGACGAATCCCAAAACATACACATTTGGCCTCACACAAGACAAAGATCGCCCGTATAGCCTGAACAGACTGTTGGGGAAAGTACTGTAAGCGAGCACCAATGAAGGCTGACACAGCACACGAGGGTTGGGTGGCCAGAACCACGCCCGGACGCCTTTATCTCCCCAGTGGCCATGTTAACACATTACACCGTACCGGGTAATAATGTGAGGCTGAGTTGAAGTTAGGGGAGGCCGTGAGCAGGAATCGAACTCGGGTCACCAAATTCGTAGCGCCGAGCGCTGCTCTTCACAATAACAAAAAGTCGCCATTCGCCACTAAGTGGTGGTGACGTTACCATGACACTTGTGCCAGGCGATGTGCACTTTGAGGCCACGTGAATTGTCGAAGACCCTCTAACAGTAGGTCACAGGACAGACCCAGGTGCCATGGGTTGACTGAGATGACTGGCAGATGCACCACCTGTGCCCCCTATTGTGCCAACTTCCTGTATTTTTTTCGACCCGGTTATCCGCTCATTGTTGTGAGCGTCGCTCCTCTGCCCTCCGCTGTTGTTGGAGGACGATTGCCTCAAACTTTCCAATAGCGTCTTCTAGGTGCACGTAGCCTGGCACTGCACAGTAGCATCCTGAACGAGCCTCCTCGTTCACTCTACACGAAGCTGCGGGTCGTGCTCTTACATGTGGACGTCTCCTAGATTATAACATTTGCTTTAAAATGCACAAGCCAAATGTGCGTCTCAGAATCGGTAGACTGCGGTAGAATGGAGAAGGATGTTGGAGTGGTGGTGCCGCGACTGGCACATTAAAATAACAACCCGCCGAGCCGAGTTAGATAGCAAGACACGGCTAACATCTGCAGTGGCGAAGTGATGACACCTTGGATGAAGGTGAATCATTCCAAAAGCACGATTAACGATGATCCGTACCTCGAGATTCCTGGCTGGCTGCTGGCTGGGCGCCTCTCCACTCCAACCACAATTACTCCGCTGTTAGTGGCTGCTGTAGGCCGTTGCTACAGAAACTAGCTGGAAAACATAACTGGCTATGCGGGATTATTTGTCGAACAAATGAAATTAAACGGCTTAAACGGAAGTCCGGCAGACGTCTAATAATAGTAATAATTATAATCATTATTAATTGGCATAGATAGCGACACCGAAAAGGTGGAAATAACGAATAGAGAATACTGACCACGGCTCATTTAAAATCGCTCTAACTTTTAAATGTGCTCCTATCAACGCAATTATTTTGCCAAGATGCTTATTTCCTAGATGTGTGTATGTATATATATAACCTCAAGCTTTGCGTTTTATTATCAGAATCTTTAGTTATCCTGGAGAAATATGATAAGCTATGAAGATATTTTTCAGAGATGTCCAGTAGGGATGGGTCAGAAACTTAAACGATAGGAGTAAGCAAATCACTCAAGATAAATGTATCAATAAATGAAAAACAAAAAAAGCTATTTAATTTACCAGGTAAGGCCCACTGACTTATTAGCTATTTTCAGAATAGACTTGGCCACAAATGATAGCTCCACAAAGTGGCTTATTGTGTGGACATTGTATTGCAGGCAAACACTACACGCACATTGTTGATTCTGAATGAGGGAAAAACCAGAGGACCCGAAAAAAAATGCACGCGACCACGGGGCGAGAGAGTGAGACCTGTGCCCCCTACTGTCAACTTGCCGCATTACATCTGCCCGGCGCTCCGCTCGATGGAGTCGGGATCTAACCCACGAACCTCGTGCAGATTACTGTTCGTGCTCCGAGCGCAGGAGGACTAAGAGACGAGTCTGAACATGGACAGCTGTCGTTTGCTTGCGTGGCTGAGCTTCGTGACCTGCGAGACGAATCCACAGCCTGCCGCGTGTGCGGTGATTCACAGGCGATTCGTCATCCCACTTGCCAGGCCGTCAGCGCTCCGCAGGGCTGAGGGACCCGCGGGGAGAACGGGATGATGGGGAAATATGGAACCGATTAATTTGTTTTTGTTGCTTTCTTATTTATCCATACGAGTCGCACTGAACCGTGGGGCATTTTTAGCTGCGAAGCAACTGTGTACCGCATAGTAAAGTTTTTTTTGGATTATTTCGCGTAAATATAAATGTGTCGTTAACACACCACCACCCAACACAGCTAATCAGCAAGGTTTGTCACCTAAACAAAACGTGCCAATTACTATGGGCAGCCGCCCCGCTAAGGCGGTCACAGTAGGACCATTGGGATCGGTTAGAGCAGTGTTCTTCATTTCAAGGCCCACGGGCCAATGGCGGCCCCAGGTGGCCTTCAGTGTGACCCCTGACAACACATGGATATGAAAACACCCCTTGCAGGTGAGGCGGCTCTCAGACTGATGTCATATCGGCTGAAGTAGCCTCCCTCTGAAAATGAGTGAAGAACACTGTTTTTAGATCAGGAGGAGGTGGTGGCAGAACCTTCGAGAAACCTTTGAGAAGGGACATGGACCACGGGGGCCCTGGGTGACTGTGCAACTCGCCCTCTCACCTATACTCACCGTTGTCCTTCACCAACGTGGTTAGGAATGGTCAAAGTCCAACCCGCTCCCCACATACCCCCGACCGCGATTGCGGAATTAAACAACGATGAGGCAATTACGGATTGACCCTTGCTGTGGCTGAACGCTATCGCGGGATGAATGTCAATGCAGGTGCGCGGACTTCATCCCAATTGATACACTTTGTGAGCTTTGCAGTTGCAGGGATAATCAAATCACGTTCCCCTAATCACCTCGATAAGGTTTCTCACCGAGCCAGGTTTTTTATAAGTCAACATCCCCTTATCCATTCACGTTCACGTGAGACGAATTGAGTTCACATTCTACTGTGGGTATGTGCGTGCGCGTGTCTGTATTCATTTGGAGCCGCGGAACAGTGAGCACGAGTTCGATTTCCGCTCACCTCCAATATCGGGTGACGAATATCTGAACCCGTACTGGGCCTCCCCTATGTCGACTCGGCCTAAAACGAGTATCGGGTGCGGTGTGTATAACATCAGCACTGGTGAGACAAAGGCGGCCGGATGTGGTGTTGCTCGTGCCAGCCTTCACCCATACAACCTTCAACAGTCTGTTGAAGCTTGTATGGGAGAACGTTGTCTTGTGTGTGTGTCTCTCTCTCTGTTTCCCGCCATATTGTGTGTCTCTCGCGTTATGCTCTCACAATCTGCCTTTAACTTCTCATCAATTCACTGCCGTTCACCAATTTCTGCACGAGTGCCTGTCACATCAAAATCAGAATATTTATGTATATTGCAGGAGGAATCCGATGAGCTATGAAGCTCTTTTTCACAGATGTCCATTAGGGGTAAGTCAAAGCGTTACATCAACAAACAATACAAAACACGATAGGAGTGCAAAGTATAGGAAAGGTAAACAAATCACTACAAAAAAATGAAAGGAAAATAAACAATATTTAATTTACCAGGTAAAGCCCATTGAAGTATTAGCTTCTTTTTTCAGAAGTAACCTGGCCACAAATTATAGCTTCACGAAGTTGGCTTATCATGTGGAAATAAAAAGCAGCCAAATTTATAGCAGCCAAATTATCTTAATAATCTAAACGCATGTTTAAATATCCCTCCCCATGCGCTTCTGCCACCGTCTGAAACGTTTTTCCTTCCGATATTATGAAGCCACTGAAGCTATGCACTTTTAAATCATAAATTAGATTAAAAGCGAATTTCTTTAGAACTGCTTTTTTTCCTTTGCCAGTACCAAAATATGAGAATAGGTTTTCCCCTTTATCTGGCAACAAAACAAGTGTTAAGATTTTGATTTAAAGCTTTCGTGACTGCAGGCATTAATATTCTTGGTTCTTTCGGTAAAGTCACGTAGAAGGGAAACAATAAAATAATAAAAATATAAAACAATCATCATGATGATAATTGCTTGTGTTACAGTCGAAACGTCTTGAGAATTTTATTGTTTTATATTTTTATTATTTGATTGTTTCCCTTCTACGTGACTTTACCGAAAGAACCAAGAATATGAATCCCTGCAGTCACGAAAGCTTTAAATAAAAAAGAAAATAGGTGTTAAGATGTTAAAACACCAAAGTGAAACCTTTTACAAGGAATCTTGTCTGCATTAACACTGTTTGAGACTAGGCTCCAAAGAAAGCTGTCTCTGGTGTGGACCAACCAGTTTCAAAGACAATGCATATATTATATTCTTGGTTCTTTCGGTAGTTTGTTGTCCTTCCCCCGCACCTCCGATTAGCACGGTTGGCTACGTACGGTGCCAAAGAAGATCAACAAACACCTAATTATGTTGTATATTTCCCAATATTTTTAAGTCTTGCTGTTAAAATCTATCTTTTTAAAGGGCTGCCCTTGTTAGCATCGCCTATGATCGTTGTATTTCACCTGCTCTGAATAAAGATGCCATCTGTGAATGTTTCACCTGAGCCGAGTCACAATTCCCACTCTGTGTTTATTATGTTTCACAGAGATGGCCTTGAGGCAGGGAAACACCATTTCCTTTTACATTGCTAGATACTTCACCCCAAATGAGTCCCGGCGGCGATGCTGCTATCGGGCGCACAGTCACAGAGTGGGAACTCCTCAGCAGGCGATGAGTCACGGGGAGCATCTTGATGAGCACGACCCTTGCTCTGCAGAGGGACGGTCTTCTTGCTGAAATAGCCTCACGCAGTGGGTTCGTGATGTTGATGGATACCGGTCTGCCCTGCAATAAACATTACCACGATGACTGTGTCCATATGTAACATCGTACATATGAGAGAGAACCGGGTGGTGGCGGCTTCGCACGTCCCCGGTAATCCAGCACTATAGAGGCAGCAGGGAGGGTTGGTGGATCACCCACCGATGATGTCGTGAAACTCCCTTCCCGTGGGCTTCGAGGAAGTGCCTTACCCTGGCTCGTCAGGAGAGGGCGATACATCAAGTGGACTAATCGCCATCTGTTTCAATCTGAACCGGGATTGAACGTTGCCTCGTGCAACACGTGGGTTTTCACCAGGTTCTTGGGTTTGCTCCCACTTGCGTATAATAATAAACACTGCTGATCATTTATTGGCTATGAACAACTTAAAATAAAAACTCAATGTAGCATCAGCAAGCCCCTCCTTAAAATGAGTCTTTCCACTCAATGTGGCTTTCCTGGATATAAGTAAATATTGATTACGAGGTTATTTAAAGTGGATTAACTGCTAATTCCTGTGGATTACGAACTAATTGTAGATGAGTATTATTAGTAGTGTAATGCTTTGTGCTGACTTATTAAAACCACTGTTGTCTGCACTCCTTCAATGGAGGAGGAATAACACTACACAAATTCTCTCCTGCAGTCCTCTCGTGGCTAGCAGACCTTGACATTGGCATCCAGTTCCTGAGCTCCCGAGACGATTGCTGCCATATGCAAGAGTAGACGAGAATCAGATTCGCGTGATGACTCATCACCTCTTCTGGTTGCCTCGATGTGCCCTGTGCACCCGATAAGAGCATTGTTGGGACTAATCTAACTAACTCACTATTTTTTTTTATTTTACCTGGTAAGTCCCATTAAGCTGTACAGCTCTTTTTATAAATGAGCTGACCACAAATTATAGCACAACGAAGTAACGTATCACGTGCGAATTTATAGCAGCCAAATACTCTAAAGGCATATTGATTCTAAATGTGGAGGGAAAAATTGGAGGACCCGGAGAAAAATCCACTCGACCACAGGGAGAAAGACATGCAAACTCCAAATATACAGCAGGCGTCACAGTCGGGATCAAACCCACGGTCTTCTGTATACCAATCGAGGGAGTTAACATCTTGTCACCGTGGCCCCCCTCAGGTAAATCTCAGTTTCTCGCATTACGAGGAGGCACGGCGATTTCACGGCCTCGACGGTATTTTTTTCATATAAATACATTTTGTGGTGAAATTAGTTCAGAATCAGAATCTTTATTTATCCTGGAGAAATCCGATGAGCTCTCAAGCTCTTTTTCAAAGGTGTCCCAAAGGGGCCAGTCAAAAAGTTACAACAATGCAAAAACACGAATAGGAGTGCAAAGTAGAGGAAAGGTAAGCAAAGCACCAAGAATGAATATATAACATAGATAAAGTATACAAGTTCATATTTCAAAAGTATATACATTTCCAAGCTCGGTTTAAACAACAGCAAGACGTTGCACATTAAAATTTAACTTTATATTGTAAGAAGAAAAAGACCACGCGCCTTGACAAAGGAATTAGCATATAATTTAGCATTGAAATGGCTAATTGAAATAGCTAAGTTAAAGTAAACACATCCGTAGAGGTACCCTTTGACAAAGGAATTAGCATCGAATTTAGCATTGAAATAGCTGAGTGATTAGCTTGTAACTGCTCGCAGAAATAGCTATGTTAAAGTTAGAGCATATAGGTTTACCGAGGCACCTAGTACTCATCAAACAGGAGAATTTAGCGAAACACAACCACGCTCAGACATCGGACCAGTGTGCGAATAAACAAGGTGTTCTGACAAAGAAATTAGCATAAAAATTAGCATTTGATTGGCGGATTTTAGGAAAGAGGTGGTGTACGTGCCGGTGGACTCGCAGTTTGGCGCGGGGGGGGGGAAGGGGGAGGGGGGAGTTTACCTATTGATGGTGTGAAAAGGGGGAATTTATAAGAGCTGCGAATGTTTGGGGTACCACTACTTTATACCATAGGGCTCATTGCATTTCGGACCAACACCACCTGACCAGTGAATTAAAACATGTACACCTGGCCCTCAAAAGGAATGGTTACTGTGACCGTACCATCCGCCAAGCTGTCTCTCCCTCCATACAGAAACAACCACTTGATACTCCGGTCAAAACCATCACACTTCCATATATAGCAGGCGTTACTAAAAAGATTTCCAAAATTCTAAACAAACACAAGATCCAGGTCCGGTTCAATACAGTACAAAAATTCGTGATCTGATCCCATCTGTGAAGGATGTCATTCCTGATTTACAGTACCCCGGGGTTTACAAATTGAGTTGTACCTGCGGTGATTGCTACATCGGTGAGACAAAGCGACATGTCTCTGACCAAATTCGCGAGCACAAATCAGATTTGAAACACGGCAAAACGAATTCTTCTGCCGTGGCTGATCAATGTTACAACGCTGTGGGGGATCACGATATAATTTTCTCCGATACCAAGGTTCTTTGCAAACCCACGGGCTTTTATCAGAGATTTGTTCATGAAGCAATTCAGATCTACAAACACGGACACAATTTCAACCGAGAGGATGGTTTCAAATTAAGCAACCATTGGAATGATGTTCTAAATCGAACTAAACATTAAACTAATTTCAATGGTACAGTATGTTTCTCAAGTAGTGGTACCCCAAACATTCGCAGCTCTTATAAATTCCCCCTTTTCACACCATCAATAGGTAAACTCCCCCCTCCCCCTTCCCCCCCCCCGCGCCAAACTGCGAGTCCACCGGCACGTACACCACCTCTTTCCTAAAATCCGACAATCAAATGCTAATTTTTATGCTAATTTCTTTGTCAGAACACCTTGTTTGCTCGCACACAGGTCCAATGTCTGAGCGTGGTTGTGTTTCGCTAAATTCTCCTGTTTGATGAGTACGAGGTGCCTCGGTGAACGTATATGCTCTAACTTTAACATAGCGATTTCTGTGACCAGTTACAAGCTAATCACTCAGCCATTTCAATGCTAAATTCGATGCTAATTCCTTTGTCAAGGGGTACCTCTGCGGATTTGTATACTTTAACTTAGCTATTTCAATGAGCCATTTCAATGCTAAATTATATGCCAATTCCTTTGTCAAGGCACTTGGCCTTTTTCTTCTCACACAGCTTAAAGGTCGTGATCTAAGCGTGGCTTCTTCCACTCCAACGCTAATTCCTTTGTCAAGGGGTACCTCTGCGGATGTGTATACTTTAACTTAGCTATTTCAATGAGCCATTTCAATGCTAAATTATATGCTAATTCCTTTGTCAAGGCGCGTGGTCTTTTTCTTCTCACACAGCTTAAAGGTCGTGATCTAAGCGTGGCTTCTTCCACTCCAGCGCTGTCCTCCAGACAGTCTCGTACCTTCACCTGATGAAGGCCGCTTGTGTCGTGGCCGAAACGTCGTGATTTTTTGTTATTTTATTTTCACCTACGTGACTTTACCCAATAGAACCAAAGAGTATGGATCCTAGCAGTCACGAAAGCTTTAAATCTAGAATTTACATTGTAACTTTTAAGTCTATAGTTATAGATTGAACAAAGATAATGACTTTTTACTGGGATGGGGAATGCAGCAGCAGTTACACCCGAGGCAGCAATGAGAGGCGCACCGGCAATCTCGTCAATCCGCTGCTGGATCCAATGCTCGCTTAGTGACGGGCAAGAGAGCGCAACGCTAACGTCAGTGGTGAGTACTTGAACGGCCGGTCCCTGAGGCACCGACCCCTTTACCGAAAAATGGCAAAGTAAAGAACACAGTAACACTCATGGAGAGAGGGCTTTATCCGGAATGGCATCTACAAAGAGGCTACGAATTCTCCGATCGATGTTCACAGGTGTGCGTTGTAACGCGTGTGGGGAGCGGTGGCACATCGGTTATCGAGCCGATGATCTGAATGGATGGCATTGCTGATAGAATGTCACTTTGCTGACTTCTCTGAATCTTGTTTTATTCATCCAAATAGTCTCAATTTAACTCTGCATCTCTGTAAATGAACAACATTATTAATATTTATCAATATATATAGGCATACATATGGCCATAAATTAACATGGACTAAAACTCATATTCATTTGAAAATAGTGTATTTTGCGCTAAGATCCTGGCAACCCGAGATAGATTATGTGAACCGGTCCTGGGCCTCTTCTAGGTCGACTCAGCCTCAAATGAGTACCTGGTGCGATGTGTAAACATCGCCACTCGGGAGAGACAAAGGCGGCCGGGGGTGGTGCTGGCCACCCAACCCCACGTGCCGTGCTGGCCTTCATAGGCGGTGCTCCGTAACAGCACTTGCCCCAACGGTCTGTTAAGCCTACGCGGGGGATCTTTTATTTGTTGTACCGCATGAATGTTGCGCCCCACGTGCCTGGAGCGAGCGAGCTTCCTGAGGAACTGGGCAGGCGAAACGTCGCGCATTGGCACGATGCACCACGCGTTTTCCAACCCGAGAGCTCATCAGATAGTCGTGCAGCTACCAAACACACCGATTGCATGCCAGGCTAGGTGTTCCCTCGATTTAAACATCTTACAATCCAGTCTCACATCGCCTTGATGCAAGAAGACATCTAAAGTGGGCCCTGGTCATTCATAAAACCCGTATTGGCAAATCTGCGTTGCACTTAGCTAATTCATTAACCCAAGAAACATAAGACGTCCATCAAATTTCCATTTAACTCTTCCTCAAACAAAAATATGAATAGGTGACCAAGCCTTTGACGTTGCAAACTATAACTGTTGTACATATATTTTGCTAATTGATATGTGGCAGAGCCAATTGTACTGACTATGGGTCGTAATGGGATGCCGATTTTGTGAATCTTTGGTAGCCCATAGAGTCTAGGTGGTTTTGAGGCCCTTGGCTTAATTAGGTATTGCTCATTTTTAGGGATTAATGAATTTGCAATTATTGCAGTGGTCTTACGTTCTAAAGTATTAGTTGGATCTCGTTTAATTTTAATGTAGGTACTTTCCTCTAGTAAATTTCTAATTTTATTATCATAATCTGCTCGTGACATCACTACAGTAGTGCGGCCTTTATCAGCTGCTAGGATTTGGATATCCTTATTTACACGCAGCTCTCTTAAGGCTTTTGCCTCGTTAGAGCTAATATTTACTTTTGGAACTTTGCTATTCTCAATTATTTTAGCAACCTCATGTCTAGTCATCTCTGCCTCATTATGTGGAAGGAGTCTAATTGCTGATTCTACCTCAGCAATTATCTCATCCACTGGAATTGTGCGTGGGGTAACGGCAAAGTTAAGGCCTTTAGAAAGGATAGAGACCATGTCACCGGTTAATACAGTGTTGGTCAAGTTCAGTACAGTTTTGTTTTTACATTTTTGGTTTTCAGTAGGGATTTGTTTATTATGTAGTCTAGAAAATTTTTTAATTTGGTTAGTTTTTGTTAGTTTAAACACATTATCAGCCGATTGTTGTGTTATGTTATCGATTATATTCCAATAATGCATAGATACACTATTGCTTATATCTAAGTGTAACTGCTTTAGCGATTCCGAAATGTAAGATAATTCACTCCTATTGTGCTGTATTCTCTCTATTAATAATAATTCGCTAGCTTTGTGTAGTATTTGGTTAGCTTTAGAAGACTTTATGTGATATGTTATTTTAACTGCGTTTGGTATTACCTTTGAATCTCTGCACCTTTTGAGGAACGCCAGTGAAGATATCAATTTCATCCGCTTAATGCGAAGCTTCTCCAATTTTCTGGTTTTAAGAAAAGTATCCTCCCCATAGAGGTTAGTCAGTTTAACACGTAGGCTTTCGCGACCAATATTATTCATAATAAAGGTTTTTGGGTTAGATCGCGTTTATTTATAAATGTGTCGTAACCCTCCACCACCCGACATGGCCAATCAGCAAAAAAAGTGTCACGTTGACAAAAGACAAATAATTCACTACTTCAGCCCACCGGTGTGTTGAAGAGTTAATCCACATTTACAGTTTGAGTACGACGTTTCGCTGGTAAATACTTCCAGCATCATCGGGCAATTCGCCAGAATGGTAAAGCCCTCGCTTGCTCCCGGTTTTATATAGAGCAGCAGGGTGACGTCATCACTTAACTCATCAGGTGCAGTGATTAGAGGTGGAGGGGGGGTAATGTAATTATATAATCGATTAGTAATCAGTCATTGGTTATGATTAGTAATGAGTTGTAGATTAGTAATTCTTTAAATCAAAATGTAATGTGTATTATTTAATAATACGCTTCCAGGCCGCACTAAGCCGGTAGCTGTCAGAGCGATTAAAGTTATTCTTGTTCCTCTCAATTTCAATGGATTCTCTAATTAGTCTTTGCCAGTAATAATTAGTTTTACACACCACTGCAACATTGTCAAAATCAATTGAGTGTCCTTGTTGACAAGCATGTTCTGCCACTGCCGACAGTTGTGTTTGAGATAATTTAATATTTCTCTGATGTTCTTTTAGTCTTACGCTGATGTTACGTCCCATCTGCCCAATGTAGCAGCTGCCACATGAACAATTAATCCGATATACACCTTCTGTTGATAGTTTAGGTAATGCGTCTTTAGTGCAAGATACTAGTTTTTGAATTTTGTGTACTGTACCAAATCTTACTGTAATGTTTTGCTTTTGCAAAACGCGGGCTAGTTTGTCAGTTACTCCTGAGATATATGGAATTTTTATTGTTTTAACAATCTGGTCGCTTTCAGTAGTATTGCTTTGCGATCGTGATTTGGCATTCAGTGCTCTGTTAATTTGAGCATTATTGTAGCCATTCTGTCGTAGTGCGTCTTTAACGTGTTTAATCTCTCTCACTAGACTCTCACCATCTGACACTGTTTTTGCCCGATGTACGAGCGTCTTGATAAGAGAGGATTTTTGAGCTGGATGATGATGTGATTCTGCATTCAGATAGGCATCAGTGTGCGTTTGCTTTCTGTAAACGCTGTGTGTTATTTTACCGTTTAGGCCATGTCCAAGCAAAATATCTAGGAATGGGAGTGTGTTATTCACCTCCATTTCCATGGTGAACTGGATGGCCGGGTTTTGTGCATTGAGATGATTTAGAAAATCATTAAGTGTATCTTTACCATGTGGCCAGACAACCAAAGTGTCATCCACATACCTAAACCAAAAGGATGGTTTTAATGTGCTCGAGGCAAGTGCTCTTATTTCAAAGTTTTCCATGTACAAATTTGCTATAGCAGGGGATAAAGGAGAACCCATTGCTGCTCCTTCCTTTTGTTTAAAGAAATCCCCTCTCCATAAGAAGTAAGTGTTATTTAAACAATGGCCAGCAAGTTTCGGAATATCTTTTTGTAAACCGGTATTCTTTACTAGTGTATCAAGTTATTTAAGCGATTCGTCCACTGGAACCTTAGTGAATAGAGAAATCACATCAAAACTTACCAGAATATCATCAGGAGTAAGTTTAATATCTTTAATCACATTCACAAGATGTTCTGAATTTTTTATGAATGAAGATGTCTTACCGATGTAGGGCTGTATTTGTTTGGTTATATATTTTGCTAATTGATATGTGGCAGAGCCAATTGTACTGACTATGGGTCGTAATGGGATGCCGATTTTGTGAATCTTTGGTAGCCCATAGAGTCTAGGTGGTTTTGAGGCCCTTGGCTTAATTAGGTATTGCTCATTTTTAGGGATTAATGAATTTGCAATTATTGCAGTGGTCTTACGTTCTAAAGTATTAGTTGGATCTCGTTTAATTTTAATGTAGGTACTTTCCTCTAGTAAATTTCTAATTTTATTATCATAATCTGCTCGTGACATCACTACAGTAGTGCGGCCTTTATCAGCTGCTAGGATTTGGATATCCTTATTTACACGCAGCTCTCTTAAGGCTTTTGCCTCGTTAGAGCTAATATTTACTTTTGGAACTTTGCTATTCTCAATTATTTTAGCAACCTCATGTCTAGTCATCTCTGCCTCATTATGTGGAAGGAGTCTAACTGCTGATTCTACCTCAGCAATTATCTCATCCACTGGAATTGTGCGTGGGGTAACGGCAAAGTTAAGGCCTTTAGAAAGGATAGAGACCATGTCACCGGTTAATACAGTGTTGGTCAAGTTCAGTACAGTTTTGTTTTTACATTTTTGGTTTTCAGTAGGGATTTGTTTATTATGTAGTCTAGAAAATTTATTAATTTGGTTAGTTTTTGTTAGTTTAAACACATTATCAGCCGATTGTTGTGTTATGTTATCGATTATATTCCAATAATGCATAGATACACTATTGCTTATATCTAAGTGTAACTGCTTTAGCGATTCCAAAATGTAAGATAATTCACTCCTATTGTGCTGTATTCTCTCTATTAATAATAATTCGCTAGCTTTGTGTAGTATTTGGTTAGCTTTAGAAGACTTTATGTGATGTGTTATTTTAACTGCGTTTGGTATTACCTTTGAATCTCTGCACCTTTTGAGGAATGCCAGTGAAGATATCAATTTCATCCGCTTAATGCGAAGCTTCTCCAATTTTCTGGTTTTAAGAAAAGTATCCTCCCCATAGAGGTTAGTCAGTTTAACACGTAGGCTTTCGCGACCAATATTATTCATAATAAAGGTTTTTGGGTTAGATCGCGTTTATTTATAAATGTGTCGTAACCCTCCACCACCCGACACGGCCAATCAGCAAAAAAAGTGTCACGTTGACAAAAGACAAATAATTCACTACTTCAGCCCACCGGTGTGTTGAAGAGTTAATCCACATTTACAGTTTGAGTACGACGTTTCGCTGGTAAATACTTCCAGCATCATCGGGCAATTCGCCAGAATGGTAAAGCCCTCGCTTGCTCCCGGTTTTATATAAAGCAGCAGGGTGACGTCATCACTTAACTCATCAGGTGCAGTGATTAGAGGCGGAGGGGGGGGTAATGTAATTATATAATCGATTAGTAATCAGTCATTGGTTATGATTAGTAATGAGTTGTAGATTAGTAATTCTTTAAATCAAAATGTAATGTGTATTATTTAATAATACGCTTCCAGGCCGCACTAAGCCGGTAGCTGTCAGAGCGATTAAAGTTATTCTTGTTCCTCTCAATTTCAATGGATTATCTAATTAGTCTTTGCCAGTAATAATTAGTTTTACACACCACTGCAACATTGTCAAAATCAATTGAGTGTCCTTGTTGACAAGCATGTTCTGCCACTGCCGACAGTTGTGTTTGAGATAATTTAATATTTCTCTGATGTTCTTTTAGTCTTACGCTGATGTTACGTCCCGTCTGCCCAATGTAGCAGCTGCCACATGAACAATTAATCCGATATACACCTTCTGTTGATAGTTTAGGTAATGCGTCTTTAGTGCAAGATACTAGTTTTTGAATTTTGTGTACTGTACCAAATCTTACTGTAATGTTTTGCTTTTGCAAAACGCGGGCTAGTTTGTCAGTTACTCCTGAGATATATGGAATTTTTATTGTTTTAACAATCTGGTCGCTTTCAGTAGTATTGCTTTGCGATCGTGATTTGGCATTCAGTGCTCTGTTAATTTGAGCATTATTGTAGCCATTCTGTCGTAGTGCGTCTTTAACTTGTTTAATCTCTCTCACTAGACTCTCACCATCTGACACTGTTTTTGCCCGATGTACGAGCGTCTTGATAAGAGAGGATTTTTGAGCTGGATGATGATGTGATTCTGCATTCAGATAGGCATCAGTGTGCGTTTGCTTTCTGTAAACGCTGTGTGTTATTTTACCGTTTAGGCCATGTCCAAGCAAAATATCTAGGAATGGGAGTGTGTTATTCACCTCCATTTCCATGGTGAACTGGATGGCCGGGTTTTGTGCATTGAGATGATTTAGAAAATCATTAAGTGTATCTTTACCATGTGGCCAGACAACCAAAGTGTCATCCACATACCTAACCAAAAGGATGGTTTTAATGTGCTCGAGGCAAGTGCTCTTATTTCAAAGTTTTCCATGTACAAATTTGCTATAGCAGGGGATAAAGGAGAACCCATTGCTGCTCCTTCCTTTTGTTTAAAGAAATCCCCTCTCCATAAGAAGTAAGTGTTATTTAAACAATGGCCAGCAAGTTTCGGAATATCTTTTTGTAAACCGGTATTCTTTACTAGTGTATCAAGTAATTTAAGCGATTCGTCCACTGGAACCTTAGTGAATAGAGAAATCACATCAAAACTTACCAGAATATCATCAGGAGTAAGTTTAATATCTTTAATCACATTCACAAGATGTTCTGAATTTTTTATGAATGAAGATGTCTTACCGATGTAGGGCTGTATTTGTTTGGTTATATATTTTGCTAATTGATATGTGGCAGAGCCAATTGTACTGACTATGGGTCGTAATGGGATGCCGATTTTGTGAATCTTTGGTAGCCCATAGAGTCTAGGTGGTTGTGAGGCCCTTGGCTTAATTAGGTATTGCTCATTTTTAGGGATTAATGAATTTGCAATTATTGCAGTGGTCTTACGTTCTAAAGTATTAGTTGGATCTCGTTTAATTTTAATGTAGGTACTTTCCTCTAGTAAATTTCTAATTTTATTATCATAATCTGCTCGTGACATCACTACAGTAGTGCGGCCTTTATCAGCTGCTAGGATTTGGATATCCTTATTTACACGCAGCTCTCAAGGCTTTTGCCGCGTTAGAGCTAATATTTACTTTTGGAACTTTGCTATTCTCAATTATTTTAGCAACCTCATGTCTAGTCATCTCTGCCTCATTATGTGGAAGGAGTCTAACTGCTGATTCTACCTCAGCAATTATCTCATCCACTGGAATTGTGCGTGGGGTAACGGCAAAGTTAAGGCCTTTAGAAAGGATAGAGACCATGTCACCGGTTAATACAGTGTTGGTCAAGTTCAGTACAGTTTTGTTTTTACATTTTTGGTTTTCAGTAGGGATTTGTTTATTATGTAGTCTAGAAAATTTATTAATTTGGTTAGTTTTTGTTAGTTTAAACACATTATCAGCCGATTGTTGTGTTATGTTATCGATTATATTCCAATAATGCATAGATACACTATTGCTTATATCTAAGCGTAACTGCTTTAGCGATTCCGAAATGTAAGATAATTCACTCCTATTGTGCTGTATTCTCTCTATTAATAATAATTCGCTAGCTTTGTGTAGTATTTGGTTAGCTTTAGAAGACTTTATGTGATGTGTTATTTTAACTGCGTTTGGTATTACCTTTGAATCTCTGCACCTTTTGAGGAACGCCAGTGAAGATATCAATTTCATCCGCTTAATGCGAAGCTTCTCCAATTTTCTGGTTTTAAGAAAAGTATCCTCCCCATAGAGGTTAGTCAGTTTAACACGTAGGCTTTCGCGACCAATATTATTCATAATAAAGGTTTTTGGGTTAGATCGCGTTTATTTATAAATGTGTCGTAACCCTCCACCACCCGACACGGCCAATCAGCAAAAAAAGTGTCACGTTGACAAAAGACAAATAATTCACTACTTCAGCCCACCGGTGTGTTGAAGAGTTAATCCACATTTACAGTTTGAGTACGACGTTTCGCTGGTAAATACTTCCAGCATCATCGGGCAATTCGCCAGAATGGTAAAGCCCTCGCTTGCTCCCGGTTTTATATAGAGCAGCAGGGTGACGTCATCACTTAACTCATCAGGTGCAGTGATTAGAGGCGGAGGTAATGTAATTATATAATCGATTAGTAATCAGTCATTGGTTATGATTAGTAATGAGTTGTAGATTAGTAATTCTTTAAATCAAAATGTAATGTGTATTATTTAATAATACGCTTCCAGGCCGCACTAAGCCGGTAGCTGTCAGAGCGATTAAAGTTATTCTTGTTCCTCTCAATTTCAATGGATTCTCTAATTAGTCTTTGCCAGTAATAATTAGTTTTACACACCACTGCAACATTGTCAAAATCAATTGAGTGTCCTTGTTGACAAGCATGTTCTGCCACTGCCGACAGTTGTGTTTGAGATAATTTAATATTTCTCTGATGTTCTTTTAGTCTTACGCTGATGTTACGTCCCGTCTGCCCAATGTAGCAGCTGCCACATGAACAATTAATCCGATATACACCTTCTGTTGATAGTTTAGGTAATGCGTCTTTAGTGCAAGATACTAGTTTTTGAATTTTGTGTACTGTACCAAATCTTACTGTAATGTTTTGCTTTTGCAAAACGCGGGCTAGTTTGTCAGTTACTCCTGAGATATATGGAATTTTTATTGTTTTAACAATCTGGTCGCTTTCAGTAGTATTGCTTTGCGATCGTGATTTGGCATTCAGTGCTCTGTTAATTTGAGCATTATTGTAGCCATTCTGTCGTAGTGCGTCTTTAACGTGTTTAATCTCTCTCACTAGACTCTCACCATCTGACACTGTTTTTGCCCGATGTACGAGCGTCTTGATAAGAGAGGATTTTTGAGCTGGATGATGATGTGATTCTGCATTCAGATAGGCATCAGTGTGCGTTTGCTTTCTGTAAACGCTGTGTGTTATTTTACCGTTTAGGCCATGTCCAAGCAAAATATCTAGGAATGGGAGTGTGTTATTCACCTCCATTTCCATGGTGAACTGGATGGCCGGGTTTTGTGCATTGAGATGATTTAGAAAATCATTAAGTGTATCTTTACCATGTGGCCAGACAACCAAAGTGTCATCCACATACCTAAACCAAAAGGATGGTTTTAATATGCTCGAGGCAAGTGCTCTTATTTCAAAGTTTTCCATGTACAAATTTGCTATAGCAGGGGATAAAGGAGAACCCATTGCTGCTCCTTCCTTTTGTTTAAAGAAATCCCCTCTCCATAAGAAGTAAGTGTTATTTAAACAATGGCCAGCAAGTTTCGGAATATCTTTTTGTAAACCGGTATTCTTTACTAGTGTATCAAGTAATTTAAGCGATTCGTCCACTGGAACCTTAGTGAATAGAGAAATCACATCAAAACTTACCAGAATATCATCAGGAGTAAGTTTAATATCTTTAATCACATTCACAAGATGTTCTGAATTTTTTATGAATGAAGATGTCTTACCGATGTAGGGCTGTATTTGTTTGGTTATATATTTTGCTAATTGATATGTGGCAGAGCCAATTGTACTGACTATGGGTCGTAATGGGATGCCGATTTTGTGAATCTTTGGTAGCCCATAGAGTCTAGGTGGTTTTGAGGCCCTTGGCTTAATTAGGTATTGCTCATTTTTAGGGATTAATGAATTTGCAATTATTGCAGTGGTCTTACGTTCTAAAGTATTAGTTGGATCTCGTTTAATTTTAATGTAGGTACTTTCCTCTAGTAAATTTCTAATTTTATTATCATAATCTGCTCGTGACATCACTACAGTAGTGCGGCCTTTATCAGCTGCTAGGATTTGGATATCCTTATTTACACGCAGCTCTCTTAAGGCTTTTGCCTCGTTAGAGCTAATATTTACTTTTGGAACTTTGCTATTCTCAATTATTTTAGCAACCTCATGTCTAGTCATCTCTGCCTCATTATGTGGAAGGAGTCTAACTGCTGATTCTACCTCAGCAATTATCTCATCCACTGGAATTGTGCGTGGGGTAACGGCAAAGTTAAGGCCTTTAGAAAGGATAGAGACCATGTCACCGGTTAATACAGTGTTGGTCAAGTTCAGTACAGTTTTGTTTTTACATTTTTGGTTTTCAGTAGGGATTTGTTTATTATGTAGTCTAGAAAATTTATTAATTTGGTTAGTTTTTGTTAGTTTAAACACATTATCAGCCGATTGTTGTGTTATGTTATCGATTATATTCCAATAATGCATAGATACACTATTGCTTATATCTAAGTGTAACTGCTTTAGCGATTCCGAAATGTAAGATAATTCACTCCTATTGTGCTGTATTCTCTCTATTAATAATAATTCGCTAGCTTTGTGTAGTATTTGGTTAGCTTTAGAAGACTTTATGTGATGTGTTATTTTAACTGCGTTTAGTATTACCTTTGAATCTCTGCACCTTTTGAGGAACGCCAGTGAAGATATCAATTTCATCCGCTTAATGCGAAGCTTCTCCAATTTTCTGGTTTTAAGAAAAGTATCCTCCCCATAGAGGTTAGTCAGTTTAACACGTAGGCTTTCGCGACCAATATTATTCATAATAAATGTTTTTGGGTTAGATCGCGTTTATTTATAAATGTGTCGTAACCCTCCACCACCCGACACGGCCAATCAGCAAAAAAAGTGTCACGTTGACAAAAGACAAATAATTCACTACTTCAGCCCACCGGTGTGTTGAAGGGTTAATCCACATTTACAGTTTGAGTACGACGTTTTGCTGGTAAATACTTCCAGCATCATCGGGCAATTCGCCAGAATGGTAAAGCCCTCGCTTGCTCCCGGTTTTATATAGAGCAGCAGGGTGACGTCATCACTTAACTCATCAGGTGCAGTGATTAGAGGTGGAGGGGGGGTAATGTAATTATATAATCGATTAGTAATCAGTCATTGGTTATGATTAGTAATGAGTTGTAGATTAGTAATTCTTTAAATCAAAATGTAATGTGTATTATTTAATAATACGCTTCCAGGCCGCACTAAGCCGGTAGCTGTCAGAGCGATTAAAGTTATTCTTGTTCCTCTCAATTTCAATGGATTCTCTAATTAGTCTTTGCCAGTAATAATTAGTTTTACACACCACTGCAACATTGTCAAAATCAATTGAGTGTCCTTGTTGACAAGCATGTTCTGCCACTGCTGACAGTTGTGTTTGAGATAATTTAATATTTCTCTGATGTTCTTTTAGTCTTACGCTGATGTTACGTCCCGTCTGCCCAATGTAACAGCTGCCACATGAACAATTAATCCAATATACACCTTCTGTTGATAGTTTAGGTAATGCATCTTTAGTGCAAGATACTAGTTTTTGAATTTTGTGTACTTTACCAAATCTTACTGTAATGTTTTGCTTTTGCAAAACGCGGGCTAGTTTGTCAGTTACTCCTGAGATATATGGAATTTTTATTGTTTTAACAATCTGGTCGCTTTCAGTAGTATTGCTTTGCGATCGTGATTTGGCATTCAGTGCTCTGTTAATTTGAGCATTATTGTAGCCATTCTGTCGTAGTGCGTCTTTAACGTGTTTAATCTCTCTCACTAGACTCTCACCATCTGACACTGTTTTTGCCCGATGTACGAGCGTCTTGATAAGAGAGGATTTTTGAGCTGGATGATGATGTGATTCTGCATTCAGATAGGCATCAGTGTGCGTTTGCTTTCTGTAAACGCTGTGTGTTATTTTACCATTTAGGCCATGTCCAAGCAAAATATCTAGGAATGGGAGTGTGTTATTCACCTCCATTTCCATGGTGAACTGGATGGCCGGGTTTTGTGCATTGAGATGATTTAGAAAATCATTAAGTGTATCTTTACCATGTGGCCAGACAACCAAAGTGTCATCCACATACCTAAACCAAAAGGATGGTTTTAATGTGCTCGAGGCAAGTGCTCTTATTTCAAAGTTTTCCATGTACAAATTTGCTATAGCAGGGGATAAAGGAGAACCCATTGCTGCTCCTTCCTTTTGTTTAAAGAAATCCCCTCTCCATAAGAAGTAAGTGTTATTTAAACAATGGCCAGCAAGTTTCGGAATATCTTTTTGTAAACCGGTATTCTTTACTAGTGTATCAAGTAATTTAAGCGATTCGTCCACTGGAACCTTAGTGAATAGAGAAATCACATCAAAACTTACCAGAATATCATCAGGAGTAAGTTTAATATCTTTAATCACATTCACAAGATGTTCTGAATTTTTTATGAATGAAGATGTCTTACCGATGTAGGGCTGTATTTGTTTGGTTATATATTTTGCTAATTGATATGTGGCAGAGCCAATTGTACTGACTATGGGTCGTAATGGGATGCCGATTTTGTGAATCTTTGGTAGCCCATAGAGTCTAGGTGGTTTTGAGGCCCTTGGCTTAATTAGGTATTGCTCATTTTTAGGGATTAATGAATTTGCAATTATTGCAGTGGTCTTACGTTCTAAAGTATTAGTTGGATCTCGTTTAATTTTAATGTAGGTACTTTCCTCTAGTAAATTTCTAATTTTATTATCATAATCTGCTCGTGACATCACTACAGTAGTGCGGCCTTTATCAGCTGCTAGGATTTGGATATCCTTATTTACACGCAGCTCTCTTAAGGCTTTTGCCTCGTTAGAGCTAATATTTACTTTTGGAACTTTGCTATTCTCAATTATTTTAGCAACCTCATGTCTAGTCATCTCTGCCTCATTATGTGGAAGGAGTCTAACTGCTGATTCTACCTCAGCAATTATCTCATCCACTGGAATTGTGCGTGGGGTAACGGCAAAGTTAAGGCCTTTAGAAAGGATAGAGACCATGTCACCGGTTAATACAGTGTTGGTCAAGTTCAGTACAGTTTTGTTTTTACATTTTTGGTTTTCAGTAGGGATTTGTTTATTATGTAGTCTAGAAAATTTATTAATTTGGTTAGTTTTTGTTAGTTTAAACACATTATCAGCCGATTGTTGTGTTATGTTATCGATTATATTCCAATAATGCATAGATACACTATTGCTTATATCTAAGTGTAACTGCTTTAGCGATTCCGAAATGTAAGATAATTCACTCCTATTGTGCTGTATTCTCTCTATTAATAATAATTCGCTAGCTTTGTGTAGTATTTGGTTAGCTTTAGAAGACTTTATGTGATGTGTTATTTTAACTGCGTTTAGTATTACCTTTGAATCTCTGCACCTTTTGAGGAACGCCAGTGAAGATATCAATTTCATCCGCTTAATGCGAAGCTTCTCCAATTTTCTGGTTTTAAGAAAAGTATCCTCCCCATAGAGGTTAGTCAGTTTAACACGTAGGCTTTCGCGACCAATATTATTCATAATAAATGTTTTTGGGTTAGATCGCGTTTATTTATAAATGTGTCGTAACCCTCCACCACCCGACACGGCCAATCAGCAAAAAAAGTGTCACGTTGACAAAAGACAAATAATTCACTACTTCAGCCCACCGGTGTGTTGAAGAGTTAATCCACATTTACAGTTTGAGTACGACGTTTTGCTGGTAAATACTTCCAGCATCATCGGGCAATTCGCCAGAATGGTAAAGCCCTCGCTTGCTCCCGGTTTTATATAGAGCAGCAGGGTGACGTCATCACTTAACTCATCAGGTGCAGTGATTAGAGGTGGAGGGGGGGTAATGTAATTATATAATCGATTAGTAATCAGTCATTGGTTATGATTAGTAATGAGTTGTAGATTAGTAATTCTTTAAATCAAAATGTAATGTGTATTATTTAATAATACGCTTCCAGGCCGCACTAAGCCGGTAGCTGTCAGAGCGATTAAAGTTATTCTTGTTCCTCTCAATTTCAATGGATTCTCTAATTAGTCTTTGCCAGTAATAATTAGTTTTACACACCACTGCAACATTGTCAAAATCAATTGAGTGTCCTTGTTGACAAGCATGTTCTGCCACTGCTGACAGTTGTGTTTGAGATAATTTAATATTTCTCTGATGTTCTTTTAGTCTTACGCTGATGTTACGTCCCGTCTGCCCAATGTAACAGCTGCCACATGAACAATTAATCCAATATACACCTTCTGTTGATAGTTTAGGTAATGCGTCTTTAGTGCAAGATACTAGTTTTTGAATTTTGTGTACTGTACCAAATCTTACTGTAATGTTTTGCTTTTGCAAAACGCGGGCTAGTTTGTCAGTTACTCCTGAGATATATGGAATTTTTATTGTTTTAACAATCTGGTCGCTTTCAGTAGTATTGCTTTGCGATCATGATTTGGCATTCAGTGCTCTGTTAATTTGAGCATTATTGTAGCCATTCTGTCGTAGTGCGTCTTTAACGTGTTTAATCTCTCTCACTAGACTCTCACCATCTGACACTGTTTTTGCCCGATGTACGAGCGTCTTGATAAGAGAGGATTTTTGAGCTGGATGATGATGTGATTCTGCATTCAGATAGGCATCAGTGTGCGTTTGCTTTCTGTAAACGCTGTGTGTTATTTTACCGTTTAGGCCATGTCCAAGCAAAATATCTAGGAATGGGAGTGTGTTATTCACCTCCATTTCCATGGTGAACTGGATGGCCGGGTTTTGTGCATTGAGATGATTTAGAAAATCATTAAGTGTATCTTTACCATGTGGCCAGACAACCAAAGTGTCATCCACATACCTAAACCAAAAGGATGGTTTTAATGTGCTCGAGGCAAGTGCTCTTATTTCAAAGTTTTCCATGTACAAATTTGCTATAGCAGGGGATAAAGGAGAACCCATTGCTGCTCCTTCCTTTTGTTTAAAGAAATCCCCTCTCCATAAGAAGTAAGTGTTATTTAAACAATGGCCAGCAAGTTTCGGAATATCTTTTTGTAAACCGGTATTCTTTACTAGTGTATCAAGTAATTTAAGCGATTCGTCCACTGGAACCTTAGTGAATAGAGAAATCACATCAAAACTTACCAGAATATCATCAGGAGTAAGTTTAATATCTTTAATCACATTCACAAGATGTTCTGAATTTTTTATGAATGAAGATGTCTTACCGATGTAGGGCTGTATTTGTTTGGTTATATATTTTGCTAATTGATATGTGGCAGAGCCAATTGTACTGACTATGGGTCGTAATGGGATGCCGATTTTGTGAATCTTTGGTAGCCCATAGAGTCTAGGTGGTTTTGAGGCCCTTGGCTTAATTAGGTATTGTTCATTTTTAGGGATTAATGAATTTGCAATTATTGCAGTGGTCTTACGTTCTAAAGTATTAGTTGGATCTCGTTTAATTTTAATGTAGGTACTTTCCTCTAGTAAATTTCTAATTTTATTATCATAATCTGCTCGTGACATCACTACAGTAGTGCGGCCTTTATCAGCTGCTAGGATTTGGATATCCTTATTTACACGCAGCTCTCTTAAGGCTTTTGCCTCGTTAGAGCTAATATTTACTTTTGGAACTTTGCTATTCTCAATTATTTTAGCAACCTCATGTCTAGTCATCTCTGCCTCATTATGTGGAAGGAGTCTAACTGCTGATTCTACCTCAGCAATTATCTCATCCACTGGAATTGTGCGTGGGGTAACGGCAAAGTTAAGGCCTTTAGAAAGGATAGAGACCATGTCACCGGTTAATACAGTGTTGGTCAAGTTCAGTACAGTTTTGTTTTTACATTTTTGGTTTTCAGTAGGGATTTGTTTATTATGTAGTCTAGAAAATTTATTAATTTGGTTAGTTTTTGTTAGTTTAAACACATTATCAGCCGATTGTTGTGTTATGTTATCGATTATATTCCAATAATGCATATATACACTATTGCTTATATCTAAGTGTAACTGCTTTAGCGATTCCGAAATGTAAGATAATTCACTCCTATTGTGCTGTATTCTCTCTATTAATAATAATTCGCTAGCTTTGTGTAGTATTTGGTTAGCTTTAGAAGACTTTATGTGATGTGTTATTTTAACTGCGTTTAGTATTACCTTTGAATCTCTGCACCTTTTGAGGAACGCCAGTGAAGATATCAATTTCATCCGCTTAATGCGAAGCTTCTCCAATTTTCTGGTTTTAAGAAAAGTATCCTCCCCATAGAGGTTAGTCAGTTTAACACGTAGGCTTTCGCGACCAATATTATTCATAATAAATGTTTTTGGGTTAGATCGCGTTTATTTATAAATGTGTCGTAACCCTCCACCACCCGACACGGCCAATCAGCAAAAAAAGTGTCACGTTGACAAAAGACAAATAATTCACTACTTCAGCCCACCGGTGTGTTGAAGAGTTAATCCACATTTACAGTTTGAGTACGACGTTTTGCTGGTAAATACTTCCAGCATCATCGGGCAATTCGCCAGAATGGTAAAGCCCTCGCTTGCTCCCGGTTTTATATAGAGCAGCAGGGTGACGTCATCACTTAACTCATCAGGTGCAGTGATTAGAGGTGGAGGGGGGGTAATGTAATTATATAATCGATTAGTAATCAGTCATTGGTTATGATTAGTAATGAGTTGTAGATTAGTAATTCTTTAAATCAAAATGTAATGTGTATTATTTAATAATACGCTTCCAGGCCGCACTAAGCCGGTAGCTGTCAGAGCGATTAAAGTTATTCTTGTTCCTCTCAATTTCAATGGATTCTCTAATTAGTCTTTGCCAGTAATAATTAGTTTTACACACCACTGCAACATTGTCAAAATCAATTGAGTGTCCTTGTTGACAAGCATGTTCTGCCACTGCCGACAGTTGTGTTTGAGATAATTTAATATTTCTCTGATGTTCTTTTAGTCTTACGCTGATGTTACGTCCCGTCTGCCCAATGTAACAGCTGCCACATGAACAATTAATCCAATATACACCTTCTGTTGATAGTTTAGGTAATGCGTCTTTAGTGCAAGATACTAGTTTTTGAATTTTGTGTACTTTACCAAATCTTACTGTAATGTTTTGCTTTTGCAAAACGCGGGCTAGTTTGTCAGTTACTCCTGAGATATATGGAATTTTTATTGTTTTAACAATCTGGTCGCTTTCAGTAGTATTGCTTTGCGATCGTGATTTGGCATTCAGTGCTCTGTTAATTTGAGCATTATTGTAGCCATTCTGTCGTAGTGCGTCTTTAACGTGTTTGATCTCTCTCACTAGACTCTCACCATCTGACACTGTTTTTGCCCGATGTACGAGCGTCTTGATAAGAGAGGATTTTTGAGCTGGATGATGATGTGATTCTGCATTCAGATAGGCATCAGTGTGCGTTTGCTTTCTGTAAACGCTGTGTGTTATTTTACCGTTTAGGCCATGTCCAAGCAAAATATCTAGGAATGGGAGTGTGTTATTCACCTCCATTTCCATGGTGAACTGGATGGCCGGGTTTTGTGCATTGAGATGATTTAGAAAATCATTAAGTGTATCTTTACCATGTGGCCAGACAACCAAAGTGTCATCCACATACCTAAACCAAAAGGATGGTTTTAATGTGCTCGAGGCAAGTGCTCTTATTTCAAAGTTTTCCATGTACAAATTTGCTATAGCAGGGGATAAAGGAGAACCCATTGCTGCTCCTTCCTTTTGTTTAAAGAAATCCCCTCTCCATAAGAAGTAAGTGTTATTTAAACAATGGCCAGCAAGTTTCGGAATATCTTTTTGTAAACCGGTATTCTTTACTAGTGTATCAAGTAATTTAAGCGATTCGTCCACTGGAACCTTAGTGAATAGAGAAATCACATCAAAACTTACCAGAATATCATCAGGAGTAAGTTTAATATCTTTAATCACATTCACAAGATGTTCTGAATTTTTTATGAATGAAGATGTCTTACCGATGTAGGGCTGTATTTGTTTGGTTATATATTTTGCTAATTGATATGTGGCAGAGCCAATTGTACTGACTATGGGTCGTAATGGGATGCCGATTTTGTGAATCTTTGGTAGCCCATAGAGTCTAGGTGGTTGTAAGGCCCTTGGCTTAATTAGGTATTGCTCATTTTTAGGGATTAATGAATTTGCAATTATTGCAGTGGTCTTACGTTCTAAAGTATTAGTTGGATCTCGTTTAATTTTAATGTAGGTACTTTCCTCTAGTAAATTTCTAATTTTATTATCATAACCTGCTCGTGACATCACTACAGTAGTGCGGCCTTTATCAGCTGCTAGGATTTGGATATCCTTATTTACACGCAGCTCTCTTAAGGCTTTTGCCGCGTTAGAGCTAATATTTACTTTTGGAACTTTGCTATTCTCAATTATTTTAGCAACCTCATGTCTAGTCATCTCTGCCTCATTATGTGGAAGGAGTCTAACTGCTGATTCTACCTCAGCAATTATTTCATCCACTGGAATTGTGCGTGGGGTAACGGCAAAGTTAAGGCCTTTAGAAAGGATAGAGACCATGTCACCGGTTAATACAGTGTTGGTCAAGTTCAGTACAGTTTTGTTTTTACATTTTTGGTTTTCAGTAGGGATTTGTTTATTATGTAGTCTAGAAAATTTATTAATTTGGTTAGTTTTTGTTAGTTTAAACACATTATCAGCCGATTGTTGTGTTATGTTATCGATTATATTCCAATAATGCATAGATACACTATTGCTTATATCTAAGTGTAACTGCTTTAGCGATTCCGAAATGTAAGATAATTCACTCCTATTGTGCTGTATTCTCTCTATTAATAATAATTCGCTAGCTTTGTGTAGTATTTGGTTAGCTTTAGAAGACTTTATGTGATGTGTTATTTTAACTGCGTTTGGTATTACCTTTGAATCTCTGCACCTTTTGAGGAACGCCAGTGAAGATATCAATTTCATCCGCTTAATGCGAAGCTTCTCCAATTTTCTGGTTTTAAGAAAAGTATCCTCCCCATAGAGGTTAGTCAGTTTAACACGTAGGCTTTCGCGATCTAACCCAAAAACCTTTATTATGAATAATATTGGTCGCGAAAGCCTACGTGTTAAACTGACTAACCTCTATGGGGAGGATACTTTTCTTAAAACCAGAAAATTGGAGAAGCTTCGCATTAAGCGGATGAAATTGATATCTTCACTGGCGTTCCTCAAAAGGTGCAGAGATTCAAAGGTAATACCAAACGCAGTTAAAATAACACATCACATAAAGTCTTCTAAAGCTAACCAAATACTACACAAAGCTAGCGAATTATTATTAATAGAGAGAATACAGCACAATAGGAGTGAATTATCTTACATTTCGGAATCGCTAAAGCAGTTACACTTAGATATAAGCAATAGTGTATCTATGCATTATTGGAATATAATCGATAACATAACACAACAATCGGCTGATAATGTGTTTAAACTAACAAAAACTAACCAAATTAATAAATTTTCTAGACTACATAATAAACAAATCCCTACTGAAAACCAAAAATGTAAAAACAAAACTGTACTGAACTTGACCAACACTGTATTAACCGGTGACATGGTCTCTATCCTTTCTAAAGGCCTTAACTTTGCCGTTACCCCACGCACAATTCCAGTGGATGAGATAATTGCTGAGGTAGAATCAGCAGTTAGACTCCTTCCACATAATGAGGCAGAGATGACTAGACATGAGGTTGCTAAAATAATTGAGAATAGCAAAGTTCCAAAAGTAAATATTAGCTCTAGCGCGGCAAAAGCCTTAAGAGAGCTGCGTGTAAATAAGCATATCCAAATCCTAGCAGCTGATAAAGGCCGCACTACTGTAGTGATGTCACGAGCAGATTATGATAATAAAATTAGAAATTTACTAGAGGAAAGTACCTACATTAAAATTAAACGAGATCCAACTAATACTTTAGAACGTAAGACCACTGCAATAATTGCAAATTCATTAATCCCTAAAAATGAGCAATACCTAATTAAGCCAAGGGCCTCACAACCACCTAGACTCTATGGGCTACCAAAGATTCACAAAATCGGCATCCCATTACGACCCATAGTCAGTACAATTGGCTCTGCCACATATCAATTAGCAAAATATATAACCAAACAAATACAGCCCTACATCGGTAAGACATCTTCATTCATAAAAAATTCAGAACATCTTGTGAATGTGATTAAAGATATTAAACTTACTCCTGATGATATTCTGGTAAGTTTTGATGTGATTTCTCTATTCACTAAGGTTCCAGTGGACGAATCGCTTAAATTACTTGATACACTAGTAAAGAATACCGGTTTACAAAAAGATATTCCGAAACTTGCTGGCCATTGTTTAAATAACACTTACTTCTTATGGAGAGGGGATTTCTTTAAACAAAAGGAAGGAGCAGCAATGGGTTCTCCTTTATCCCCTGCTATAGCAAATTTGTACATGGAAAACTTTGAAATAAGAGCACTTGCCTCGAGCACATTAAAACCATCCTTTTGGTTTAGGTATGTGGATGACACTTTGGTTGTCTGGCCACATGGTAAAGATACACTTAATGATTTTCTAAATCATCTCAATGCACAAAACCTGGCCATCCAGTTCACCATGGAAATGGAGGTGAATAACACACTCCCATTCCTAGATATTTTGCTTGGACATGGCCTAAACGGTAAAATAACACACAGTGTTTACAGAAAGCAAACGCACACTGATGCCTATCTGAATGCAGAATCACATCATCATCCAGCTCAAAAATCCTATCTTATCAAGACGCTCGTACATCGGGCAAAAACAGTGTCAGATGGTGAGAGTCTAGTGAGAGAGATTAAACACGTTAAAGACGCACTACGACAGAATGGCTACAATAATGCTCAAATTAACAGAGCACTGAATGCCAAATCACGATCGCAAAGCAATACTACTGAAAGCGACCAGATTGTTAAAACAATAAAAATTCCATATATCTCAGGAGTAACTGACAAACTAGCCCGCGTTTTGCAAAAGCAAAACATTACAGTAAGATTTGGTACAGTACACAAAATTCAAAAACTAGTATCTTGCACTAAAGACGCATTACCTAAACTATCAACAGAAGGTGTATATCGGATTAATTGTTCATGTGGCAGCTGCTACATTGGGCAGACGGGACGTAACATCAGCGTAAGACTAAAAGAACATCAGAGAAATATTAAATTATCTCAAACACAACTGTCGGCAGTGGCAGAACATGCTTGTCAACAAGGACACTCAATTGATTTTGACAATGTTGCAGTGGTGTGTAAAACTAATTATTACTGGCAAAGACTAATTAGAGAATCCATTGAAATTGAGAGGAACAAGAATAACTTTAATCGCTCTGACAGCTACCGGCTTAGTGCGGCCTGGAAGCGTATTATTAAATAATACACATTACATTTTGATTTAAAGAATTACTAATCTACAACTCATTATTAATCATAACCAATGACTGATTACTAATCGATTATATAATTACATTACCCCCCCCTCCGCCTCTAATCACTGCACCTGATGAGTTAAGTGATGACGTCACCCTGCTGCTCTATATAAAACCGGGAGCAAGCGAGGGCTTTACCATTCTGGCGAATTGCCCGATGATGCTGGAAGTATTTACCAGTGAAACGTCGTACTCAAACTGTAAATGTGGATTAACTCTTCAACACACCGGTGGGCTGAAATAGTGAATTATTTGTCTTTTGTCAACGTGACACTTTTTTGCTGATTGGCCGTGTCGGGTGGTGGAGGGTTACGACACATTTATAAATAAACGCGATCTAACCCAAAAACATTTATTATGAATAATATTGGTCGCGAAAGCCTACGTGTTAAACTATATATAAAACAATAAAATTCTCACGACGTTTCGACCATAACACAAACGGTCGTCATCAGGTGTGTCTGTTTGCATAAATTTATTTATTTTTAAACGGTGTATTTATTTAATTATAAAAAAACGTTAGCACCACGCGCAGCGATTTAGCAGTTTATTTAGAAGGACGAGTCCATCTATGTTCTGAAAAGAGGAGGGGGGAGACGAAAAAATTATTGTATGCTGTCTGAAAGCCACTGTAAGCATGAACAATCAATTAAGACCTGAAATGGTTAATCAAATCTTTCCAATGATTGCTAAGCCAGAATCCATCTTCTCGGTTGAAATTGTCTCTGTGCTTGTATATGTGGATAGCCTCATGAACGAATTTCTCATGGTAGCCAGATGGCTTACAAAGAACCTCTGTCTTGGAAAAGTCAATGTCATGTGAGCCTACTGAATTATAACAATGATCTGCCACGGCCGAGGTGTTGGTCCTACCGTGTTTAAGGTCTGCTTTGTGTTCACGAATGCGGTCCGAGACATGGCGTTTGGTTTCTCCAATGTAACTACTACCACAGAGGCAACTTAGTTTGTAGATACCAGGGTATTGTATGTCCGGAATCACATCTTTTACAGACGGAACCAGATCACGGATTTTATGTAATGTGTTGAAACGGACCTGTATCTTGTGTTTATTCAAGATTTTGGAGATCTTTTTTGTGATCCCCGCAATGTAGGGTAAAGTGATGGTTTTGAAAGGCTCCTCAAGAGGGTCCTTCTTCATGGTTTGAGTGATAGCTTTGCGGATTGTATAGTCGGAGTAACCATTAGCCTTAAGAGCTTGGTGTACGTGCTTGAGTTCACTGCCTATGTGTTCCTGGTCGGATATGCATTGGGCTCTATGATACAGAGTCTTGATGAGAGAATTCTTCTGTGATGGATGGTGGTGGGAATCCGGTTTCAGATAAGCATCCGTATGGGTAGCTTTCCTGTAGACAGAGTGGCTCATTGAACCATCAGGTCTCTTTTTAATTAGGACATCCAATAAAGGTAGCTTGCCATCTTTTTCGACTTCCATGGTAAATCTGATGGCTGGGTGTATGGAATTGATGTGGTCGAAGAATTGGTCTAGAGCAGGCCGGCCATGTGGTCAGATAACAAAAGTGTCATCCACGTACCTCTTCCATAAGGTTTGGCGCAGAGTGGCAGTCTGGATGGCGTCAGTCTCAAATTTATCAATGAAAATGTTAGCTATAACCGGAGATAGGGGGGAGCCCATTGGGATCCCCTCAGTTTGTTTGTAGAAAGTTCCATTCCAAGTGAAGGGCTATCCACATATACAAGCACAGAGACAATTTCAACCGAGAAGATGGATTCTGGCTTAGCATTGGAAAGATTTGATAAACCATATCAGGTGTTGTGAGTGAGTCGTGATGATGTGAGTTCATGTCAGAATCAGAATATTTATACTGGAGTCAGATGAGCTATACAGCTCTTTCTCACAGATATCCAGTGTTGTGGGTGAGTGGTAAAGATGTAACCTCGTCTTGATGTGAGTTTCTTATTAATGATGTGGGTCCGTGTTAATGATGTGGGTTTGTGATTTAAAGCTTTCGTGACTGCAGTAATTCATATTCTTAGTTCTTTCGGTAAAGTCACGTTGAAGGGAAACAATAAAATATATATAAAACAATAAAAATTCTCACGACGTTTCAACCATAACACAAACGGTCGTCATCAGGTGTGTCGGTTTGCATAAATTTATTTATTTTTAAACAGTGTATTTATTTATTAAAAACGTTAGCGCCACGCGCAGCGATTTGGCAGTTTATTTAGAAGGACGAGTCCGATTTAAAGCTTTCATGACTGCAATGATTCATCTTCTTTGGTTCTTTCGGTAAAGTCACGTAGAATGAGAATAAAATAGTAAATTTATAAAATAAAATAACACAATAATATTCTCACGACGTTTCGGCCACAACACAAGCGGCCTTCATCAGGTGAAGGGACGAGACTGTCTGGTAGGACAGCACTGGAGTGAAAAAGCCACGTTCAGATCACGACCTTTAAGCTGTGTGAGAGGAAACAAAGCGCCTTGACAAAGGAATTAGCATATAATTTAGCATTGAAATGGCTGAGTGATTACCTTGTGACTGGTCACAGAAATGGCTATGTTAAAAGTTAAAGCATACACATCCGCAGAGGCACCCCTTGACAAAGGAATTAGCATAGAATTTAGCATTGAAATAGCTAAGTTAAAGCATACACATCCGCAGAGGCACCCCTTGACAAAGGAATTAGCATAGAATTTAGCATTGAAATAGCTGAGTGATTAGCTTGTAACTAGTCACAGAAATAGCTATGTTAAAGTCAGAGCATACACATTCACCAAGGCACTTAGTACAAATCAAACAGGAGAATTTATCCTTGAAATAACTAGGCGAATTTAGCATTGAAATAACTGAGTGATTAGCTAGTGACTGGTCACAGAAATGGCTATGTTGAAGTCAAGGCCTACACATCTGAGCTATTCACAGTACTATATAGTGTCCCAATAAAAACTAAAATATAAATTACCTTAATGTTATCAATAAACTCTATATTCTCCAATCAGATAAGCTACCAACAATAAGTCGTTATATATCACAATGCTATATGGCGAAAAAATGGGTGGATTCTTACCCTCAACTTTAGCAACACGGATAGCTACGGGCCCCGTTCAGACAGACGAGTTCATCCATGGTCGGAACAGAGGAGGGGGAGAGAGACAGCTGCGAGGCGCTATTATACTCCATGTTGTAAACCATACCATTTACCGTGGTGTGAGAGGTATTAAGAGTCAATGCTGGTGAAAAAGCTGCGGTCTGAAGGTCATCGTAAAATACAATTAATTAAGAACAGAAATGGTTTAAAACATCTTTCCAATGGTTACTAAGCCAGAATCCATCTTCTCGGTTGAAATTGTCTCTGTGCTTGTATATGTGAATGGCCTCATGAACGAATCTCTCATGGTATCCGGTTGGTTTGCAAAGAACCTCCGTCTTGGAGAAGTCAATGTCATGTGAGCCCAATGAATTATAACAGTGATCTGCCACGGCAGAGGAGTTCGTTCTACCGTGTTTCAAGTCTGCTTTATGTTCGCGGATGCGGTCCGAGATATGTCGTTTGGTTTCTCCAATGTAGCTACTACCACAGAGGCACTTTAGTTTGTAAACGCCCAGGTACTGTATGTCTGGAACAGCATCTTTTACAGATGGAACCAGATCACGGATTGTATGTACTGTGTTGAATCGGACCTGGATCTTGTGTTTATTCAGGATTTTTGAGATCTTTTTAGTGACCCCTGCAATGTAGGGTAAGGTGATGGTTTTGAGTGGCTCCACAAGAGGATCCTTCTTCATGACTGGAGTGATGGCTTTGCGGATTGTGTAGTCGGAGTAACCATTAGCCCTGAGAGCCTGGTGTACGTGCTTGAGTTCACTGGTAATGTGTTCCTGGTCGGAAATGCATTGGGCTCTATGGTATAGAGTCTTGATGAGGGAGTTCTTCTGGGATGGATGGTGGTGGGAATCCGGTTTCAAGTAAGCATCTGTATGGGTAGCTTTCCTGTAGACAGAGTGGCTCATTGAACCATCATGTTTCCTTTTAATTAAGACATCCAAAAAGGGTAGTTTGCCATCTTTTTCGACCTCCATGGTAAATCTGATGGCTGGGTGTATGGAATTGATGTGGTCGCAGAATTGGTCTAGAGCAGGCTGGCCATGTGGCCAGATGACAAAGGTGTCATCAACGTACCTCTTCCATAAGGTCGGGCATAGAGTGGCAGTCTGGATGGGGTCAGTTTCAAATTTTTCCATGAATACGTTGGCTACAACCGGAGATAGGGGGGAGCCCATTGGGGTGCCCTCAGTTTGTTTGTAGAAAGTTCCATTCCAGGTGAAGTATGTGTTGGTTGAGCAATGTCTCACCAAGGGGGGTACACCAGTATGCAGTCCTTGATGAACCAGGTCTTCAATGATAGCGATGGTGTCAGGTACCGGGACTTTGGTGAACAAGGACACCACATCAAAACTGACAAGCAGGTCGTCTGGGGACAGGGAAATGCCTTTGATTGTCGATACCAGGTGAGTAGAATTTAATACCGCAGAGGTGTTTTTTCCAGTGAAAGGTCGCAGTATATCAGCAAGAAAACGTGCCAGTTTGTAGGTGGGGGAGTTGATAGTAGAGACGATGGGACGAAGGGGTGTATCTTCTTTGTGTATCTTTGGAAGGCCATATAATCTTGGTGGTCTGGCAGCAGAGGGTTTCAACGAGAACTGTGTGATCTCATCAATTAATGCTGTTGAATAAGAGATGATTTTGTTCGTTTTGGTGACCAGGCTGTTGGTGGGATCTCTTTTTATTTTTGTATAGCTGCCATCGTTGAGTAGTTCTCAATTAAAAAAGAGGGATGATATTGTCGTCCTCTCAGCCGACAAGGGCAATGCCACTGTCATCATGGACAAAACAGAATATAACACATTGCCTTACTCGAGACTTTAGTTGTTATTTTTGCCGTGATCTGCTCCATTAACGGATGTAGAAAGTAAAATAACTTGTAGCGTGTTCAACTTCTTTCAACGTAGCCAACTGTGCTAATCGGAGTGTTGGGAGCAAGGGCAACACTAAAACACAAGCGCATGACTAAACAGTTTAACACGCAGGCTGTGCTATAAACTGTTTAACACGCAGGCTTTCGCGACAAATATTATCCATAATACACGTTTTTTTGTTAGATCACGTAAAATTGTACCAAAAAAACTGTATTATGTGCTATAAACCTGTATTGTGTGCTATAGACAATTACCTTTATGTTCCTGTTCAGGAAATGACGATACAGTACAGAAAATTATGAGCACGCGGTACACCACCAGTGGCTACCGCGTCTACTACCGCGTGTGCAGGCGGTGCAACTGCACTGGCCCACACGAGCGGGGAGCGGCTGCATTGCCACGCCACGTGGAGGAGAGGGGGACATTGGCAGGCTCCATTTTCTTGTTCCTTGCACCAGGCCCAGAGACCCTCACACAGAGACCCAGACCCTCACACAGAGACCCAGAGACTCGCACAAAGACCCAGAAGAGACCCTTACAGATAGCCAGCGACTCGCACACAGTCACAAGAGACCGACAGACGCTGGACACGAGAGGCCCAGAGACCAATGCGGCAGCGACTCCGTGAGCAGGGATGGCGCGAGACCGCGCTTTGGGTGACACCACGTGGTGATGACACCACGTGCCGAGTGCGCGCGCCGAGTCACGTGGAGGCGGGCGGCCATCTTACCTGGGGACAGTGCTGTACTGTAACAGCGGGGGAGCGGTGGTGCAGCGGTTAGCGCGGTGCTGTGTGTAAACATCGCCACTAGGGAGAAAAAGGCGGCCGGGCGTGGTGCTGGCTGCCCACCCCCTCGTGTGCCATGCATAGCTGCTCGCTAACAGCACTTGCCCCAAAAGTCTGTTCAGGATATACGGGGGATCTTTGTGTCAGTCTGTGTGTGTGTCTGTGTGAGTGAGTGTGTAAGCGGCAATATCTTTTCATCGGTTGCGTAACGCTGTGTGGAAGCTACCTGGTCTGTCACTTCGCATTAAGCTTCGGGTCTTCTCGGCCACGGTCATTCCCTTCCTTCTCTACACTTGCGAAACGTGGACCCCCCTAATGGAGCATCTTCGCAGGTTGGAAACATTTAAGCTGGCCTGCCTACGATCCATCCTGAGTTTAACCAGGCTGGATTGTGTGAGGAGCTCATAAATCCTCAAAAGATCTGGGCAAGGTCCCATCGGTGAGCTCCTCTGGCAGGCAAGGCTGTGTTGGCTGGGTCATGTAGCCCGCATGCCCAGCCACCGCATGCCGAAACAGCTTTTGTTCGGTCGGATCGAGGGGGCTAAACGGGCGCGGCATGGGCTAGAGAAGAGATGGAGTGATGTGGTACAGGAGGACGTGGAGCTGAGTGGACTTGCCGATGACTGGTACCAGCGCTGTCAAGATCGGCCTCTGTGGAGGAGGCTCGTGAAGAACGCTACTGGGCAGTTGGAGGCAGTCGCCCTCCAACAACGGAGGGCGGAGGAGCGACGCTCACAACAACGAGCGGAGCGCCGGGTGACTAAGGCACAGCAGGTTGGCACAGTAGGGGGCACAGGTGGTGCATCAGCCAGTCATCTCAGTCGACCCGTGGCACCTGGGTCTGCCCCGTGACCTCCTGCCAGCGGGCGTTCGACACTTCACGTGGCCTCAAGGTGCACATGGCCTGGCACAAGCGTCGTGGTGACGTCGCCGCCCTACTTAGTGGCGAATGGCGGTTGTTGTTGAGTGAGTCTGTGAGTGAGTCTGTCTGTGAGTGAGTCTGTGTGTGTGAGTGTGTAAGTCTATGTGTGTGTGCGTGCACGTGTGCGTGCACATGTGGATCGCCACACAAATTTGGTGAAACTCCTACCCGTGGTCGCTGAGGTCGCCATCTCCTGGCCTAGCCAGGGTCTGGGCAGCGCAGCAAGCGGAGACATTTCCAGCTCTCGGAGATTGAATGTTTCCCCCTCACACGCGTTGGTTCTCTCCCCTCACATGTATACTCGCTCTTGAATGGAGCTGGGCAAACATATGTCATGCAGTGGGGCCCATTGCCTCAAACATCGCCCATGATATATTTTCCTCTTAAGGCAGCCGTTGTATTAACAAATGAGTTCAGTGATTTGTGTTATTTGTGCACCACTGCCAACGCGGTATCGACAAATAATCCCAATGTAGGACCACAGAGCTTGGGGATATTGTTGGTCGCGCCGGTTTCTGGCTGGCTGCAACACCAATGCACAAAATACAGCACTAACATAGAACATGTATGTATGTTGAACTTCTACCGCACCGTACGTAGCCAACCGCGCTAATCGAAGGTGCTGGGGAAGGACAACAAACTAAGCACAAAAAGCGGTTCTAAGAAAATGAGTTGTCAAAGACATTTAAAAGTGCAGAGCTCCAATGGCTTCCAAATATCGGAAGGAAGAGCGGTCCAGATGGCCGCAGAAGCGCATCTAAAAGCGGCGCGATGCGGTGACCGCACCCCAGAGCCCCCCCCCCAACGCCCCTTGGACCCCCTCCGCGAAGACAGCGCAGAGTGCCGCTGCTCCCTTGTGACCAGGTCGCGTCTGAAAAAGAGCTACATGGACCAGTGGGCCTTACTTGGTAAATAAAAATAGTTTAGTTCGGGCCACCTCCCGCAACACGACGCTTGTGAGCATGGGGACACCGCGTGCTCCCCTCCAGATCGCATCTCCAGCTCACATCAGCTTATACCTCGACCTTACACCTTGAGCTCACGCCTTAAGCTCGAACTTTCAGTTCACACCTCTGCCTCACCACCTTCTGTTGAGCTCCACCAAGCATGCTCATCTCAGGTTATTTCATCACGAATACAGCAGCCGCGTTGTACAAAGACTCCACCGCCACTCAGGGACATCACCATTCACGGACATCTCCGCCACTCACAGCAGGGGCAACGGACACCACTGGTGACATTTCACATATGTGATTGAGATGCTCAGCAGTGGTTTCAGGTGCATTTTGATGACTCCATGAGAACCGTTATTGATCTGCTGAAGTAGGAGCAATAATCCTCGTGCCACTTTTTTAGTTCGTCCCAGAGCACCCTACACCGACTGGGTCGTGGCAGTGACAGCAGCAGCAGCAGTGACATCGTGGCGCGTCACTGACACGGCTAAACACACATGAGCGGAGACGCAGTGGCGGCGGCAGGCAAAGCACATCCCTCACATGAACACTAAATCAAGCTACACTCTAGCCCACAGATGTGTCAGTCAAAGACAAAGATCCTCCGTAAAGACTTAAGACTGTTGTGGCAAGCGCTGTTAGCGAGCACCTTATGAAGGCTGACATGGCATGTGAGGTAGCCTAAGCTAAATGAGCACCAGGCACTAATTTGAGACTGAGTCGACCTAGGGGAGGCCTAGTAACGATTTAGATAATCATCACTGGTGTTGGCCATGAGTGGAAATTGAACTCGGGTCGCCGGGTTCGTAGCGCAGCACGCTAACCTTTACACTTCTGCTCACCACAGATCTGTCAGTCACAAGCATACACATTGGAAGCAATCAACATTGGGCATATAAATGGTTCTGTTTAGACAACTTCACCAGTCCATCCAACTGCTGGTGGTAAAGGTAGGTTCACACCTTCTGTTAGCCGAAAATATCACTCGTGTCCTTGAGCATGTGATTGAGTCACCAAGGTGAATGTAGGCAAGGCGAGACAATCATCTAGAAATGACTGACAAAGGATCTACATTAACCAGCTTTTCGAACTTTATTATGACTTCACTTAATACAAAACAATATACTTAGTAACTATTATTCTTAATAAATAACAATAACTTATTTTAATGGATGACGCGTAAACAAAGGAGGGAACATGGAAAGGGTGCAGCGATGTTGGAATGTTATTTATTTTGTATTATTTCTTATTTGGGGTGGTGGTGGTGTTGGTAGAGGTAAAGGTGTTTATAGAGTTGGCAATTGTAGGATAGGTAGCGTTGATAGGGCTGTTGTTGGGAAGAGTGATGGTGTCGGTTGGGGTGGTCGTGTTGGTAGGAGTCATTGTGTTGGTAGGATTGGTGTTGGTAGGGTTGGTGTTGGTAGGGGGAGTGGTGTTGGTAGGAATAATGGTATTGGTATGGTTGGTGTTGATAGGGTTGGCGTTGGTAGGGTTGGTTTTGGTAGGAGTGGTGGTGTTCGTCGGAGTAGTTGCGTTTGGTAAGGGTAGCGGTGTTGGGAGGGGTGGTGGTGTTGGTAGGTGTGCGGATTCTAAAGGTGGTGGAGTTGGTAGGAGTGGTGGAGCAGGCATTGATCCGGGCCATGAAGAGTGGTCTCTTTGCCCTCATGATCACGAGGCGGGACTCACGCTCAGCTGGGGTGACGATGTGGGAAGGAGTGGTGGTGAGGGTAGAGGAAGTGATGGTGGTCAGGGTTGGGTTAGTAGAGGAGGTAGTGTTAGTAGGTGTGTGGTTGGTAGAGGTGGTGGAGTTGGTAGGAGTGGTGGAGCAGGCATTCATCCAGCCATGAAGAGTGATCTCTTTTCCCTCATGATCATGAGGCTGGACACATGCTCAGCTGGGGTGATGTGGGTAGGGGTGTTAGTGAGGGTAGAGGAGGTAATGTTGGTAAACGTGGGATTGGTCAAAGTGGCGGAGTTGGTAGGAGCGGTGGAGTTAGTGATTGAGCTGGTAGGGGTAATTGAGCTTATTTTAGTGCGGCGGGCATTGATGCGGGCCATTATCATGAGGTGACACCACTCACGCTCAGCTGGGATGATGGTGTTGGTCCGGGTGGTAGTGAAGGTGGAGAAAATGCTGTTGGTAGGGTTTGTAGGGGTGGAAGGGGTGGTGGTGTTAGTCAGGATAGTATTGGTAGAGGTGGTGGTATTTGAAAGTGTGATGGTGTTAGTCGAGATAGCGGTGTTTTTCGGGGTGGGGTTTGTCATGGTGGTGTTGGTAGGAATGGTGGTGTTGGTAGGAGTGGTGGTGTTGGTAGGAGTGGTGCTGTTGGTGGGTGCGCTGGTAAGTGTTGGTGAGCTATTCATAATGGAGCAGCCATCCAGTTGAGTCTTGAGGGATCTATGGGTCCTCTTGATTTTCATGGGGTGGCACTTGCTCCGAGCCAATTTCCACATGGATCCTCTCATGTAGCGGCTTCGGTAAACTCGTCTGCGCTGCGATGACTTCTGTTTAAAACCGGAAACAAAATCATTATGAGAGGCAAGAGATTGCAGTCTCCTTCTTCCCCTGTTGGTCACTCCACTCAAATATTTTTTTTTCACTTGCCATCTGCCACACCACCACCATTGATTGAGCACGAGTGTTGTACCTGCCTTTCAGTGGCAAATATCGGACAACTATTTGTAATCCACAACATGAACAATGTGTGCTTGTAATAAATGTGTGCGACTTTGTCGAGGATGTGAGTGTGATTTTTTATTGTTTGTTGTTGTAACGTTCTAACCTGCCTCTCCTGTACATCTGTGAAAAATAGCTTAATAGCTCATCGGATTCTTCCAGTATAAATATTCTGATTCTGATTTGTGTCATCTATGCATGTGAGATTATGACATTTGCCTGAGTGATCTATATCCATGATGCCTCTCTGGGTGTGGTGTCTCTGTTGTGGTGTCCTGCTGATGTTCTATGTGACAGTGAAGCCAGCATACTCTCTCTCTTATTAGTGGATTATTCAGCCAGACTCTTAGGCTGGTAATGGTGATCCCCGCACTCTCCACGTCGTAAGTGATGGCCACCGGCCCACTGTGCAGCATCTTCATCAAGGTCGTCCACCTTGAGGGAGACGGGTATTCTCCATCTTGGGGAACCGTCATCTGTGGTGCCGCCGCAGCGGAGCCGCTCCAGCGGAGCCGTGCCCACCGCCGCGACGCCGTCACCGATGCCTCGGATTTCCCGCCACTCTCCCGGGGCTGGTGCCTTCTCAGACGTCCGCGTTTTGCCCACTGCACAGTCGTGAGGCCGCCGCAGCAGAGCCGCTCTGGCGAGGCCGTGCCCACCGCCGTGAAGCCGCCACCGGGGGATGCCGACGCCAACGCGGTGCACCCTTGCCACCCCCCCCCCCCCCCGCACGAACGCACACACGCCCCACGTAGAACCAGGAGGGGAGGTCAACCGGCCGATAGGTTTTTTTCCAGAAGTCCCTAATGGGATCGATCTTCATGGTTTCCTGCGGCCGGGAAATTGGGCGATCTTCCCCCTGTAGCTGACATGCACTGCGGCGCCGGGACCTAATATTAAAGTTGCATGGTCACGGCAAGGGCCATCGAGCCACCGCGAGTGGAACCACACACACACAAGCACGGGTCAGTGGACTGGTAGTGGGAGAACAGAGAGCGGACGTCGGAGAGATCACTGCGGCGACATCACCCGAGTTGGGATCCGGGTATCGAAGGGCGGGAAAATCCGAGCCCCTGATTGGACGGGAGGCCAAGGGAGCGAAACGGCGAAATTCCTTTGTTGTAGGTGGGATAAAGGGAGGGGGATTCAGGTAGCAAGGCAGTTCTTCTTCAAGATCATCGCGGTCCACGCAGGAGGGGAGTTAGCCATTCGAGACGTCCGCGTGATGAACTTCAGCGCAGCCAGGCTCAACCCTCTACTGATCGCTTTTCTACAGCTTCCAGCGCAGCAGAGTGGAAGTACACGTGAGTAAGAGAGAGAGGTAAGTTTGGGCTATTTGATCGAGGGTAGAAAGCAGAGCGATAGGCAGAGGAAATATAGTCTAGGATCTCAAGGGGAATAGGCTGACATCCACTGACCCACACAATTACGCGTAGCTTAACGGGTTGCTTGCGGTAAATAAAATAACTGGTAGGGGAATAAACTGTTTCGTGTGGTCCTTTGGAGGGTGAAGAGGAGGGTGGAGAGTGTTTTGTGTTCGCGCGCACACGCGGCTGTTTGCGGCGAATAAAGGAGTAGAGCGTGCTTGGTGTCCGTACCTGTACGATCGTTTAGAGTATTGTTCAGCACGCGCGTGCCTACACGACTATTTTTGGTGGTGCCCAGCGCTCACGTACCTGCGCAATCGCCTACAGTAGCGGTTTGCGCTCACGTGCGTGCGCGGTTTACAACGAGGTTGAGCTTTCATTTGTGACCAGGTTCCATCTGAAAAATAAGTTAGTACCTCAGTGGGCTTTGACTGGTATGATGGGGGTGTTCTTGATTTGAAGCTTTCGTGACTGCAGGAATCCATACTCTTTGGTTCTTTCGGCAAAGTCACGTAGGTATAAAATCAAATAAATCAGTCTGCCTCAGCAGCAGACCATGCTTTCCCCACCCGATGATGGACGCTTGTGTTGCACCCGAAACATCGCGATTTACTTTATTTTATACCTACGTGACTTTACCGAAAGAACCAAAGAGTATGATGGGGCTGGTTTAGTTTTATTTGTTTGTGTTTGGGTGATTTGTTAACCTTTCTTGTACTTTGCACTATTATCATGTTTTTGTAGTATTTGTTGTTGTAACGTTCTTACCAGCCCCTACCGGACATCTGTGAAAAAGAGCTTTATAGCTCATCGGATTCCTCAACCATTAAAAAATATTATTGTTCTGACTCTACTGGCTAGGGGACATTGTTCTGTCCGCACCAGCACAACTCACCAACGCCGCACAAGGACAGCTGAGTCCAGCACATGTCCCAAATGCCACGCTGCCAGTAACAAAAACACCCTTAAAGTTGCAGTGGATAATTTTTAAGTATACTTAATTGAGCAAGGTGTTTGCTTGTTCCAAATGACATATGCGACTTTGTCTAGGATGTGTGCGTGGATGTGATATATACTTGTGTGTGTGTGGTGTATGCGAGTGAGATTCTTATATCTGCGCGAGTGATCTGTACGCGTGATGCATCTCTGCGTGTGGTGTCTCTGCATGTGGTGTATGTCACGGTGCCACGCTGATGGCCTGTGTGAGCGTGAAGTCGGCACTCACCACTGCATTCTTCAGCCGCCATTCCGAGGCTGAGGAGGGTGATCCCCGCGCTCGCCACCTCGTAGGCGATGGCCACCGGCCCGCTGTGCAGCATCTCCATGAAGGTCGTCCACCCTGAAGGAGCTGGGTCGTCGTCTTCTCCTCCTCCTTGGGGAACCTCCATGCCATGGCTGGGAGAGGAAGCGACTCGAGGCACCCTCTCGGCTTCGTGACCTGTGAGGCGGTCGCTGATGTGGACGGCCACGGTCGCTTTGGTGAGAGGTAGAGGCTGTCCGGCCTGTGGCGGTTGGACCTCCCAGGCTCCCCTCAGCTTAACCAGCCAGTTAGGGGAGAAATTCTTCTCCTCCGTGGGCACAGACGCGAGGAACGCGGAGCTCGCCACGAGCAGCGTCACGAGGGTGCGTGAAGTACTGCGCAGCCCGTGAGCCTCCATGGTGACTGCTACGAGAGAGGCTCCAGGAGGCTTCGTGCAGAGAGGCGCTCCTCAGCAGGCAGCTTGCAGCGTGGCTCTAGCGGCACACTGGGTGGAAGCGGGTGTGACGTCACGGACCGAGGGCGGATGTGTGTTGTGTCTCATCTGTGTGTGTCTGTATGTCTGTGTGTGTGTCTGAGTGTTTGTGTGTATGTCTGTGTATCTGTGTGTGTATCTGTGTGTTTGTGTGTGTCTGTGTGTGTGTGCGGTAGTGTAGTGATTAGCGCGCTGTGCTATGAACCTAGCGACCCGGGGTTCGATTCCCGCTCACGGCCACCAACACTGGTGTCGTGTGCCGTGCCGGTCTTCGTAGGTGCTGCTCGTTATGGCTACAAGGGGAGGCCCAGAAGTGGTTGAGGTAATCGTCAGCAGTGTTGGTGGCCGTGAGCGGGAGTCGAACTTGGAGGGCAGCGTGGCATTCACTGCAACAACACCGCCCGCGCTCCGACTGGTACACGGTCCGAACAGTGCAGAGTGCACATAATTCGCGGCGTCTCTCGCACGGTCCGGGTCTCTGTGTGGAGAGCGGGAGACGAAGGCAAGGATCACACAGGGTAGAGGGTGCACGTCGGCACTGCTTCCCACGTCACAACACGAGTCACGTCACATCACAGACTCATCCTCACCGTGAACCAACATCATCAACGCAAACCCACATCTTCTTAGTTCTTTCGGTAAAGTCACATTGAAGGGAAACAATAAAATAATAAAATATATAAAAAACAATAAAAATTCTCACGACGTTTCGACCATAACACAAACGGTCGTCATCAGGTGTGTCGGTTTGCATAAATTTATTTATTTTAAAACGGTGTATTTATTTATTTATAAAAAAAAACGTTAGCGCCACGTGCAGCGATTTGGCAGTTTATTTAGAAGAACTAGTCCATCTATGTTCTGAAAAGAGGAGGGGGGAGACGACAAATTTTAATGTATGCTGTCTGAAAGCCACTGTAAGCGTGAACAATCAATTAAGACCTGAAATGGTTTATAAAATCTTTCCAATGCTAAGCCAGAATCCATCTCCTCGGTTGAAATTGTCTCTGTGCTTATATATGTGGATAGCCCTTCACTTGGAATGGAACTTTCTACAAACAAACTGAGGGCACCCCAATGGGCTCCCCCCCTATCTCCGGTTATAGCTAACATTTTCATGGAGAAATTTGAGACTGACGCCATCCAGACTGCCACTCTGCGCCCAACCTTATGGAAGAGGTACGTGGATGACACTTTTGTCATCTGACCACATGGCCGGCCTGCTCTAGACCAATTCTTCGACCACATCAATTCCATACACCCAGCCATCAGATTTACCATGGAAGTCGAAAAAGATGGCAAGCTACCTTTTTTGGATGTCCTAATTAAAAAGAGACCTGATGGTTCAATGAGCCACTCTGTCTACAGGAAAGCTACCCATACGGATGCTTATCTGAAACCGGATTCCCATCACCATCCATCACAGAAGAATTCTCTCATCAAGACTCTGTATCATAGAGCCCAATGCATATCCGACCAGGAACACATAGGCAGTGAACTCAAGCACGTACACCAAGCTCTTAAGGCTAATGGTTACTCCGACTATACAATCCGCAAAGCTATCACTCAAACCATGAAGAAGGACCCTCTTGAGGAGCCTTTCAAAACCATCACTTTACCCTACATTGCGGGGATCACAAAAAAGATCTCCAAAATCTTGAATAAACACAAGATACAGGTCCGTTTCAACACATTACATAAAATCCGTGATCTGGTTCCGTCTGTAAAAGATGTGATTCCGGACATACAATACCCTGGTATCTACAAACTAAGTTGCCTCTGTGGTAGTAGTTACATTGGAGAAACCAAACGCCATGTCTCGGACCGCATTCGTGAACACAAAGCAGACCTTAAACACGGTAGGACCAACACCTCGGCCGTGGCAGATCATTGTTATAATTCAGTAGGCTCACATGACATTGACTTTTCCAAGACAGAGGTTCTTTGTAAGCCATCTGGCTACCATGAGAAATTCGTTCATGAGGCTATCCACATATACAAGCACAGAGACAATTTCAACCGAGAAGATGGATTCTGGCTTAGCAATCATTGGAAAGATTTGATAAACCATTTCAGGTCTTAATTGATTGTTCACGCTTACAGTGGCTTTCAGCCGGCATACAATAATTTTTTCGTCTCCCCCCTCCTCTTTTCAGAACATAGATGGACTCGTCCTTCTAAATAAACTGCTAAATCGCTGCGCGTGGTGCTAACGTTTTTTATAAATAAATAAATACACCATTTAAAAATAAATAAATTTATGCAAACAGACACACCTGATGACGACCGTTTGTGTTATGGTCGAAACGTCGTGAGAATTTTATTGTTTTATATATATTTTATTATTTTATTGTTTCCCTTCAACGTGACTTTACCGAAAGAACTAAGAATATGAATTACTGCAGTCACGAAAGCTTTAAATCACAAACCCACATCATTAACACGGACCCACATCATTAATAAGAAACTCACATCAACGCGAGGTTACATCTTTACCACTCACCCACAACACTGGACATCTGTGAGAAAGAGCTGTATAGCTCATCTGACTCCAGTATAAATATTCTGATTCTGACATGAACTCACATCGTCACGACTCACTCACAACACACCACCACCACTATCAGTAACACCACTAACGCCACCACTCCTCCTGCCAGTACACTACACAGACACACACGTCCTCACCACTCACATCACCACTCACCTACAGTTCTTCACTTCCTCCAGAGAGTCGCTGCTTCTGTCGTCTCGGTGCTTCTCTACCGCCACATGTGAGAAAAAAGATCGGCAGAAGCAAGTGGGGGCGGGGCTCGGTGATCACGCCCTCAGTGACGCAATATCCTGTGAGCCCCTCCCCCCCAGCACCTTCCCCCCCCTACGCCCCCTCCCCCACTAACACCACCAAAGACCATGCTCCCGCGTATTTAGCCTTAACAGAGCACTACTAACAACAACCCCACCACTAACAACGCCACCACCAATAACAACCCCACCACCAATAACAACCCCACCATCAATAACAACCCCACTACCACTAACAACCCCACCACCACTAACACCACCACCACTACCACACCACCACTAATACACAGTTCTGATCCACACCTCAGCTGCTCCCCACACGCGATGCTTCTGCTGCTCTCTCTACTTCTGCTGCTCTCTCTACTTCCGCCTCCGCCGGTGAACGTGGCGCCAACTTCTGAAGCGGTTCGCTGCCTGGGCCTCCTCTGGGTCGACTCAGCCTGAAGGTGAGAACCTCGCATGGTGTGGACACCGCAGCAGTGGTGGAGGAGAGACAAAGGCGGCCCACAGCCGTAGGCTTCTAAACAGCTGCTGGGCTCACGGCATCGGTTCAAGCAGAGCCCGGCTCTGCTGCTGAGACACTGAAGGTGGAAAGCGGTCCAGAGTGGCGCTCGAGTTGAGCCATTGCTGCTGATGAGAGGCTGATGGGATCAGTCAAATATACTTTTTATCTTTGCAAGGAAGGGTTTATTGTGAAGGAGGCGAATCGCGTGCTGGCGGAGGAGGCCTCCACTAGACGCCGCTAATTAGGGTATTTGGTCTACTCTTCCACGCTGATCTCCACGTTTTGGAGCAAGGTGGGCGTACCCACATTTTACCCCACCACATGCGGGTCGTTAGCTCACTGGACTTGCACTGCAGAGGTGCAGGTTCGATTCCATCGCCCATACACCCACCCACTCACTTGCCCACTCACCAACTCACCCACTAACCCATCTATTCACCCACCCACAGGGACATGTGGAGACACACGGAGACACATGGACACACGGATACATAGAGCCTTGATAAAGTGGTTGTGTTGGTGGTGTTAGAGTATCAGCATCAATGTGGTTGTTGTGGTTATGTTGCTTGTTATGGTTGTGGTGGTTGAGGTGATGTTGGTTGTGGTGGTTTTGAATGTGGTGGCAGTGGTTATAGTTGTGGTTGTATCGCTGGTTGTAGTGGTGGTTCAGGTTTTAGTTGTGGTGTAGGTGGTTATGTTGGTTGTTATGGTGCTTTTGGTTGTGGTAATAATTGCGGTTGTGGGGGGTATATTTTTTGTGGCTATAGTTGTGTACGTGGAGGTTGGGGTTTTCATGGTTATAGTTACAGTTGTGGTTATGTTATTGTTGTTGTTATACTTGGGGTTGTGGTTATAATTGTGATTGTGGTACAAGTTGTGATGGTTATGTTATGTTTTTGTGGTTATAGTTGTGGTGAAGGTGGTTACGTTGGCTTTCATGGTTGTTGCATGTGTAGGGAGCGGTAGAGTAGCGGTTGAACGCCACGCCACGGACCCGAGAAAGTTCGATTCCCGCTCATGGCCAACACCAGTGACGATCATCTGAACCAGTCCAGGGCTTCCCCTACGTCGACTCTGCCTGAAATGAGTACCTGTTGTGGTGTGTAATAAACATCGCCACTCGGGAGACAAAGACGGTCGGGTGTAGTGCTGGCCACCCACCTGCTTGTGTTCCACACTGCGGGTCTCCATAGGTACTCGCTAACAGAACTTGCTCCAACAGTCTGTTATAGGCTATAGAATAAATCTTTGTCTTTTGTTGTTGTATGTGTGTTGAACTTCTTTCGCACCATATGTTGCCACCTGTGATAACCGGAAATGCGGTTATAGTTGTAGTGGTTATATCATGGTTGTGGTTTTAGGTGTCTGATTTTAGTGCTTAGAGTTGTGGTTATAGATATGGTTATAATTGTGGTTATAGTTGTGGGTGTGGTTATAATTGTAGTTGGTTTTGGTTATAGTTGTGGTTATAGTGGTTATGGTTGTTGGGTATGGTTGTGGCTGTGGTTACATTTGTGGTTGAATTTGTAGTTCTAGTTGTGGTTGTTGGTTTGTGGTGGTGAGGTTGGTGCAGGTGGTGGGTTGGAGGCCACGTTCCCTGCCCATGCGGTTCCAACAGCGATGGCTCCCTGTGCTATGTGGGTCACATGAACTTGTCTCCCAGCATGCCTTGAAGTCATCATTATAGGAGCCCTCGCCTCCTCTACGCACTCTCCTCCTATCTCTCCCCTCTCACCTCCACGCACTCTCCTCCTACCTCTCACCTCCTCCCCGTGTCTCCTCCTTTCTTTTTTTTCAGGGTCTCCCTCCTCTCTCTCCCCGTGTCTCCTTCCTCTATGTCGCCGTGTCTCTCTCCTCTCCCTCCCCGCGTTTCCCTCCTATCTTTCTCCATGTCTCTTCTCTCTCCCCGCTTTTCCCTCTCCAACCTCCCCCTGTCTCCCTCCTCTCTCTCCCCGTGTCTCCTTTCTCTCCCCGTGTCTCACTCTTCTATCTCCCCCTGTCTCCCTCTTGCTTCCCGTGTCTCACTCACTCAGCCACCCACTCAGCCACTCACTCAACCACTCAGTCACTCAGCCACTCAATCACCAGCCACTGACTCAATCAGCCACTCAACCACTCAGTCACTCAGCCACTCAATCACCCAGCCACTGCCTCACTTAGCCACTCACTCAACCTCTCACTCAACACTCACTCAACCACTCACTCACGCAGCCACTCACTCACGCAGCCAATCACTCACACAGCCACTCATTCACTCAGCCACTCATTCACTCAGCCACTCATTCAACCTGTCAATCACGCAACCACTCAGCCACCAACTCAGCCACTCACTCAACCACTCACTCACTCAGCCACTCAAACACTAACTTACTCAGCTACTCACTCAGCCACCCACTCAGCCACTCACTCAACCACTCAGTCACTCAGCCACTCACTCACTCAGCCACTCACTCACTCAGCCTCTCACCAGCCACTCACTCAGCCACTCACTCAACCACTCACGTACTCAAGCTCTCAATCAACAACTCACTCACCCAGCCACTCACTCAGCTGCTTAGTCACTCTGCTACCCACTCACTCAACCACTCACTCATTCAGCCTCTCACTCAGCCACTCACTAACTCAGCCACTCACTCCCTCAACCACTCAATCACTCAGCCACTCTCTCATTCAATCACTCACCTAGCCACCTGCTTATTTGTTTATTTTACCAGGTAAGGCCCATAAGATATATATCTCTTTTTCAGACGTAACCTGGCCACATATGATTGCCCAATTAAGTGTCATTTTACGTGTCAATTTATATCAGCAACTATAAATGTGGAGTGACAAACAGGAGCCGGGCAAAAATTCACAACGAAGGGGAGAGTGAGAGAAACATGCGAACTTCAAATATACAACAGGCATCAGGGTCAGGATTGTTGTATATATTGTCTTGAAAAATAATAAAAATGAAATGAAAAATGCAAAAGGTGTAATTTTACAAAATTAGGTAATTATGTCAATTTATGCAATTACGCTAATTAGGCTCGGCTTTGTTGTCTAGGGGTATTAACAATCGTGATAGTTGTCAGTGATGTGTGGGTTCTGGGTCCATATTTGTCGTGTCACTGGGGTTTATAATAGGCTGGTAGGGTGGGTTCATAATGGCCAGGTAGGGTGGGGTTATAATGGCCAGTGAGAGTGGGGTTATAATGGCCAGGTAGGGTGGGGTAAAATGGCCTTGTCAGGGGTCCACCTCCTCCACCACCAGTTCCACCTCAACCTCCTCCACCTCCCACCTCCTCGCAGGAACCCAGACCCAACAGGTGCCATGGGTTGCCACGCTACGTGCAGGAGGAGGAGCTCATCACTTGAATGTGATGAGCAGTGAGCTCACCACTTGAATGTGATGAGCAGTGAGCTTATCACTTGAATGTGAGATGCAGTGCGCTCATCACTTGAGTGTGACATGCAGTGAGCTCATCACTTGAATGTGACATGCAGGGAGCTCATCACATGAATGAATGGGACATGCAGTGAGCTCTTCACTTGAATGTGACACGCAGTGAGCTCAACACTTGAATGTAACATGTAGTGCACTGACCACTTGAATGTGACATGCAGTGCGCTCATCATTTGAATGTGACATGCAGTGAGTTCGCCACTTGAATGTGACATGCAGTGAGCTCACCACTTGAATGTGACTTGCAGTGAGCTCAACACTTGAATGTGACATGTAGTGCACTGACCACTTGAACGTCATGCAGTGCGCTCATCACTTGAATGTGACATGCAGTGAGCTCAACACTTGAATGTGACATGCAATGAGCTCATCACTTGAAAGTGACATGCAATGAGCTCACCACTTGAAAGTGACATGCAGTGCGCTCATCACTTGAATGTGACATGCAGTGAGCTCGCCACTTGAATGTGACATGCAGTGAGCTCACCACTTTAATGATATGCAGTGTGCTCATCACTTAAATGTGATATGCAGTGCGCTCATTACTTGAATGGGACATGCAGTGTGCTCATCGCTTGAATGTGACATGCAGTGAACTCACCACTTCAACGTGACATGCAGTGCGCTCGTTACGTGAATAAGACATGCAGTGAGCTCGCCACTTGAATGTGATATGCAGTGAGCTCATCACTTGGAAGGGACATGCAGTGTACTCATCACTTGAAAGTGACATGAGTTGAGCTCATCACTTGAACATGACATGACATTTTCTACATCACACGACTATACTGACTATATATGATGGGGTATAGTCGTGTGATGTAGAAAAAAGTTTAGTTGGAGGCATATATTTTTTGTGACGTAAAATTGTAATGTATAATGACTTTTTGTTAGTAGTAGGGTAGTTGCAGTTGCTTAGCGTCAATATACTAAATTCCTCTGCTGATATGTAACCTCAGCTTATTGGAGAGTATATTGAGTACATTGATTATATTGATGTAGTTTATATTTATTTTTTTCACATCGGTTTATTGCATGGTAGTAGGGTATGTATAGTTCTTTATAAACTCCCTTTTTTATTTTCCACATAATGCACTAGCTTGATACGCGGTGGTTTGGGCTGTTGCAGTTCTTTATTATTAAAATTTTATCTCCCTTTATTATTGCCAATCCTACATGATACACTAACATAATATGACTTTGAGACCCCCCACCTGCCTACACATTCCACAAGGAGTGAATAATCCCATATCTGCATTTGTCATAAACATGCTAAATTCCTCTGTTATGTAAACTTCTTCATCAAGACGCTCTCCTCCTCCCACCCAATTTAAATACGCTGCCAAGCTTAGCAGTGTTCGTTAGGACGCTGTCTTTCCGACAGCTCTGTTTCTTCACCTGAGGACAGCTGCTTGCGTTGTGGCCTAAACGTGAGAATTGTATTATATTATGTTTGATGTTTATTATTTTATTATTTCCCTTCTACGTGACTTTACTGAAAGAACCAATAATATGGTGCATACCTACTTTTGGTGGGACCTGCTTTCCCTAGAGCAGTGCATACTGACTGTGGTAATACCTGCTATCACTACAGCATTGCATGCTGACTGGTGGTATCCTGCTATGACTACAGCATTGCATACTAACTGTGGTGGTATCCTGCTATGACTACAGCATTGCATGCTGACTGTGGTGGTATCCTGCTATGACTACAGCATTGCATGTTGAGTGGTGGTATCCTGCTATGACTATAGCATTGTATGCTGACTGTGGTGGTATCCTGCTATGACTACAGCATTGCATACTGACTGTGGTGGTATCCTGCTATGACTTCAGCATTGCATACTGATGGTGGTGGTATCCTGCTATGACTAGAGCATTGCATACTGACTGCGGTGGTATCCTGCTATGACTACAGCATTGCATACTGACTGCGGTGGTATCCTGCTATGACTAGAGCATTGCATACTGACTGCGGTGGTATCCTGCTATGACTACAACATTGCATACTGACTGCGGTGGTATCCTGCTATGACTAGAGCATTGCATGCTGACTGTGGTTGTATCCTGCTATGACTATAGCAGTGCATGCTCACTGTGGTGGTATCCTGCTATGACTACAGCATTGCATGCTGACTGTGGTGGTATCCTGCTATGACTACAGCATTGCATGCTGACTGTGGTGGTATCCTGCTATGACTACAGCATTGCATACTGACTGCAGTGGTATCCTGCTATGACATCAGCATTGCATACTGATGGTGGTGGTATCCTGCTATGACTAGAGCATTGCATACTGACTGCGGTGGTATCCTGCTATGACTTCAGCATTGCATACTGATGGTGGTGGTATCCTGCTATGACTAGAGCATTGCATACTGACTGCGGTGGTATCCTGCTATGACTACAGCATTGCATACTGACTGCGGTGGTATCCTGCTATGACTAGAGCATTGCATACTGACTGCGGTGGTATCCTGCTATGACTACAACATTGCATACTGACTGCGGTGGTATCCTGCTATGACTACAACATTGCATACTGACTGCGGTGGTATCCTGCTATGACTAGAGCATTGCATGCTGACTGTGGTTGTATCCTGCTATGACTATAGCAGTGCATGCTCACTGTGGTGGTATCCTGCTATGACTACAGCATTGCATGCTGACTGTGGTGGTATCCTGCTATGACTACAGCATTGCATGCTGACTGTGGTGGTATCCTGCTATGACTACAGCATTGCATACTGACTGCAGTGGTATCCTGCTATGACATCAGCATTGCATACTGACTGCGGTGGTATCCTGCTATGACTACAGCATTGCATGCTGACTGTGGTTGTATCCTGCTATGACTACAGCATTGCATGCTGACTGTGGTGGTATCTTGCTATGACTACAGCATTGCATGCTGACTGTGGTGGTATCCTGCTATGACTACAGCATTGCATGCTGACTGTGGTGGTATCCTGCTATGACTACAGCATTGCATACTGACTGCTTTGGTATCCTGCTATGACTTCAGCATTGCATACTGACTGCGGTGGTTTCCTGCTATGACTAAAGCATTGCATGCTGACTGTGGTTGTATCCTGCTATGACTAGAGCATTGCATGCTGACTGTGGTGGTATCCTGCTATGACTACAGCATTGCATGCTGACTGTGGTGGTATCCTGCTATGACTACAGCATTGCATGCTGACTGTGGTGGTATCCTGCTATGACTACAGCATTGCATACTGACTGCAGTGGTATCCTGCTATGACTTCAGCATTGCATTCTGACTGTGGTTGTATCCTGCTATGACTATAGCAGTGCATGCTGACTATGGTGATATCCTGCTATGACTACAGCATTGCATACTTGCTGTGGTGGTATCCTGCTATGATTACAGCATTGCATCCTGACTGTCGTGGTATCCTGCTATGACTACAGCATTGCGATGCTAACTGTGGTGGTATCCTGCTATGACTACAGCATTGCATGCTGACTGTGGTGGTATCCTGCTATTTCTACAGCATTGCATGCTGACTGTGGTCGTTTCCTGCTATGACTCAAGCATTGCATGCTGACTGTGGTGGTATCCTGCTATGACTACAGCATTGTATGCTGACTGGTGGTATCCTGCTATGACTACAGCATTACATGCTGACTGTGGTGGTATCCTGCTATGACTACAGCATTGCATGCTGACTGTGGTGGTATCCTGCTGTGACTATAGCAGTGCATGCTCACTGTGGTGGTATCCTGCTATGTCTACAGCATTGCATACTGACTGCAGTGGTATCCTGCTATGACTACAGCATTGCATGCTGACTGTGGTGGTATCCTGCTATGACTACTGCATTGCATACTGACTGTGGTGGTCTCCTGCTATGACTTCAGCACTGCATACTGACTGCGGTGGTATCCTGCTATGACTACAGCATTGCATGCTGACTGCAGTTGTATCCTGCTATGACTTCAGCATTGCATGCTGACTGTGGTTGTATCCTGCTATGACTATAGCAGTGCATGCTGACTATGGTGATATCCTGCTATGACTACAGCATTGCATACTGACTGTGGTGGTATCCTGCTATGATTACAGCATTGCATACTGACTGGTGGTGTCCTGTTATGACTGCAGCATTGCATACTGACGGTGGTGGTATCTTGCTATGACTACAGCATTGCATACTGACTGTGGTGGTCTCCTGCTATGACTACAGCATTGTATGCTGACTGGTGGTTTCCTGCTATGACTACAGTATTGCATGCTGACGGTGGTGGTATCCTGCTATGATTACAGCAGTGCATACTTACTGTGGTACCTGCTATGATTACAGCAGTGCATACTGACTGGTGGTACCTGCTATGATTACAGCAGTGGAAACTGCTGTTGTGGTTCCTGCTATGATTACAGCAATGCATATTGTCGTGGTACCTGCTATGATTACAGCAGTGCATACTGACTGTGGTGGGACCTGCTATGATGACAGCATTGCATACTCACTGTGGTGGTATCCTGCTATGACTACAGCATTGCATGCTGACTGTGGCGTTATCCTGCTATGACTACAGCATTGCATGCTGACTGTGATGGTATCCTGCTATGACTACAGCATTGCATACTGACTGTAGTGGTATTCTGCTATGACTACAGCATTGCATGCTGACTGTGGTGGTATCCTGCTATGACTACAGCATTGCATACTGACTGCAGTGGTATCCTGCTATGACTTCAGCATTGCATACTGACTGCGGTGGTATCCTGCTATGACTACAGCATTGCATGCTGACTGTGGTTGTATCCTGCTATGACTACAGCATTGCATGCTGACTGTGGTTGTATCCTGCTATGACTATAGCAGTGCATGCTGACTATGGTGGTGTCCTGCTATGACTACAGCATTGCATACTGACTGTGGTGGTATCCGGCTATCACTACAGCATTGCATGCTGACTGGCGGTATCCTGCTATGACTACAGCATTGTGATGCTGACTGTGGTGGTAGGGGTATAGTGCTGGCTGCTGGCGGAAAACCGTAACTGCGGTGCACGGCAGTACTCGCGTCAGCAGGCCACAGTATATATGAGAGGAGAACATATAGGGGGAAAGGTCATAGAGTGGGCCTATCGGGAAGTCCTGGGAACCCACTAGTAGGTTCCAGAAGTGGGGCGGTCGGGGCGGAGTGGAGCATAAGAGGGGGCCCTGAGCGGGAGCTCGGGGCTGTTGCTGGAAGTGGAATCCCCGTCATGGTTGTTCAAGACCATTGTCATCGCCATCTCGTCGTCATCACCATGTCCTCGTTGTCGTCTCCGTCTTCACCATCCCGGGGTGCGGACATTATTTCCCCCTCTATCAGCCCATGGGGGGCTTCCATTTTATGGGAGTCTGCGATTTTGCATTGATTTCCGCAAGCAGAACACATTTTCTGTGGCAGACGCGTATCCACTCCCTTGGATGGATGACTCCTTGGATGCCTTGTTGTGTACACGGTTCTTTTTAACCCTCGATTTGTTGTCCGGATTTTGGCACTTGCCCTTGGATGAAGAATCCAGGCCTAAAACCATGTTCCAAACACCCCAAGGATTGTTCCAAGTTAATTGCCTCCCTATGGGGCTGCATTCGGCTTCTGCCACATTCCAGCAGCTTATGGAAATGGTCTTGGCAGGTCTTCAATGGGACTTGTGCCTCATTTACCTGGACGATGGCATTGTATTCGGGGGCACATTTCAGGAGCATATTCTTGGTTCTTTTGGTTAAATCACGTAGATAGAAAAATATAAATAAGAAAATTTTAATAAATTTTTTTTAAAAATAATACAAATAATGATGAATTAAATATTATGAAAGCAAAAAAAACACAATAAAAATAAAAAAATAAAATAATAAAATAAAATTATAAATAAATTAAAAATAATAAATACAAAAAACCTAAGACGTTTCGATCGCAATACAAGTGGTCTTCATCAGGCGGAGAGAAAAGAGGCGGCAAGCCTCCAAATGTATAAGGGTTCCAAAGGGAGTGGGCGGGGGACGAGAGCTGCGCAAGCAACACGCTAATGCAGGAGCTTGTGCAGCGCAAACAGCATGGGCGGGGTAGCCAGTCAGCCAGCGGTAATGTAGGAGCAGACAATGGGGGGGTGGAAGGGGGCAGAGATAGGGGGAGAGGATGGTGGAGGGGGGGGGTCAGAAATAGGGGGGGAGCAGGGGGTAGAGATGGGGGGGGGGCATTTCAACTCGCTCCACACATCCACACTACTGACGGTAAAGGTTGACAAGAAAACACAAGTCATGACCCAAAGTGGTTGATGACATCTTTCCAATGATTGCTGGGTTTAAAACCGTCGTCTCGGTTGAAATTGTGACTGTGTCTGTATATATGGATGGCTTCGTGAACGAATCTTTGTTGATAGTCAGTCGGCTTGGAAAGTACCATTGTCTTAGAGAAATCAATTTCATGTGAGCCAGCTGCATTAAAGTAATGATCAGCCACGACAGAAGTATTGGTCCTGTCGTGTTTGAGATCTGCCTTATGTTCAAGAACACGGTCAGAGACATGTTGCTTAGTTTCCCCAATGTAACTGCTGCCACAAATACAGCTTAGTTTGTAGACGTCGGGATATTGCATGTCAGGAATTTTGTCCTTCACAGATGGGATCAGGTCACACATTTTATGCACTGTGTTAAATCGAACCTGGATCTTGTGTTTGTTCATTATTTTGGAAATATTTTTGGTTACCCCTGCTATGTATGGCAAGGTGATGGTTTTGATTGGATCCTCAGATGGCTCCTTCACGGTTGGGGTGATGGCTTTGTGGATAGTGTAGTCAGAATATCCATTCGCCTTGAGAGCTTGGTGTACGTGCTTGAGTTCACTGGTCAGGTGTTCATGGTCGGAGATACATTGAGCTCTATGGTGTAGCGTTTTGATGAGGGCATTTTTCTGGGATGGATGGTGGTGGGAATCAGGTTTACTTTCGTGTAGACAGAGTGGCTCATTGAGCCATCTGGTCTCATGCCATCCTTTTCTATCTCCATAGTGAATTTGTTTTGCTGGGTGTATGGAATTGATGTGGTTGAGGAATTATTTCAGAGCTGGTCGGCCATGTGGCCAGATGACAAACGTGTCATCCACGTACGTCTTCCACAAAGATGGGCGTAGAGTGGATGCCTGGATGGCGTCCGTCTAAAATTTTTCCATTCAAATGTTGGCCACAACCGGAGATGAGGGAGAACCCATTGGGGTGCCTTCAGTTTGTTTGTAGAATGGTCCATTCCAAGTGAAGACTGTATTGGTGAGGCAGTGTCTCACCAGGGCTGTTACATCAGCATTCAGTCCTTGTTGGACCAAATCTTCAATTATTGCAATGGTATCGGGCACAGGAACTTTGGTGAACAAAGAAACTACATTGAAACTAACGAGCAAATCACCTGGGGACAGTGAAACCAGGTGAGCTGAGTTAAGAATAGAAGAGGTGGTCTTGCCAGTGAATGGCTTCAAGGTCTCCGACAGATATCGGGCCAGTTTGTAGGTGCGTGAGTCAATGGTGGAGACGATGAGACGAAGGGGTATACCTTCTTCATGGATTTTTAGTAAGCCATATTTTTATTTGTAATTTACATTTTATTTTACAATTTTAAATTTGTATTTTTATAGTTTTTTTGCTTTTATTATTATTATTATTATTTTTTATTTCTTTTTGTTTCTATATACGTGATTTTACCGAAAGAACCAAGAATATGAATTCCTGCAGTCACGAACGTTTTAAGTCAACGTTTCAGGAGCATTTATAAGCATCTGCGGTTCGTGTTTGTCTCAGAGTCCGTAAAACTTTGCTAATGCTGAAGCGTGACTTCTATTGGCCCGGTATGATGGATTATGTATACTACATGGTGAAATGTTGTACTGACTGCACACGCCACAAGCCACTATTACAACTATCACGGTGTCTCAAATTAACGAGCTAGTCAAATTAGATATTCTCGGGCCATTCCCACTACTCAGAGGGGAAAAAATTTCTCCTGGTTGGGGTGGAATATCTTTCCCGGTGGCCGATGGCATGGCCTCTGCCAGACCAGTCGGCCACATCCATTGCGGACAAATTTCTGCACGTCTACGTAATGGATAAGGGAGCTCCTGAACAACTTATTACAGATCAGGGGTGGAATTTTTCTTCTAAATTGTTATGGGAGGTGTGTGACTCGCTGGGTACAAGAAAAATTAGAACTTCGCTCTACCATCCTCAGACGGATGGGATGGTGGAACGCTTGCACAGGACTCTTATGTCCATGTTGTGAGTTAATGAGGTGCAGTTGGACTGGAATTTGCACATCCCCGGTGTCCTGGCTGCATATAGATTGGCCCCTCATGCTTTAACAGGATTCTCCCCGTTTAATATCATGTACAGGAGGGAGAGTGATCCCCCCATGGAAGCACAGTTGGGCATGGACTTGGGTAAAAAGAGGGCCGTCATGCCCATGCCCATGCAGGTCATGCTTAGGCGTTTGAAGGAGGCGCGGGAGGCGTCTCAGGAAAATTCGGCCAAACGGCAGCATGCAAATGAGAAGCTCGTGGGGCAACGGGAGTCCGGGGCCCCATGGACAACTGGGGACAAGGCGTCGTTGCATTGTCCCCAGGTGTCCCTGGGTATGTCCCCTAAATTATACTGGCCGTTGCAGGGCCCTGTTGAGGTGATCAAGGTCAAGAGCCCGCAGTTTGTGTATATACAGGTCGGTCGCCATCGCTATTTTGTGCACCCGTCACGGTTAAAACCCTATGTTCCACCCTTTTAGATAGTTCATCTCCATCTCCAGAGCGGCGGGGGTCTGATGTGTCCGACGAGTCGGGGCGACTGAGCCCAGAAGCTGAAGTCCAGGGATCCCCCGGCAGCGCTTCTGTGTGAAGGACCGTGCATGGAAGCCCAGTTGCCATCTTCTTCTCCCAGGGAGGAGCCGCACCCTTTAGGCCATTTGTGATGTTCCGGTGGTTCCCAGTGCGCAAGTTCCTGCTCGTGGTGGGGGACTGGCGTCGAGGACTCGCTCCAAGAGTGCTTCGTTTGCGCTGAACAGCTCCCTTCCCATCATGACAATTGTGTTCCAACGTCATCCGGCTGGTGGCCACCACTGCAAGCCAGACTGCAGCTTCCGGTTGATCTGGGATCCACCCCAATGCTCGTGACTGCGGCGTGCCTGCGGACGTCATGTATTGTTGCACTTCCCTCACGGTTCTGGTTAAATAATTACGGGGTCTTGTTGCTGATGTCCGCTAACCCCTGTTAAAGTAATTATGTTAGCCGAGACAGCTGTTTTTTTTTCATGGGGGAGGGGTGATGTAGGGGTATAGCTCTGGCTGCTGGTGGCCACCCGCGTGCGCGGGCGAAACAACCACTGGTTCCCGCGTGGGCGCGGCGGTGGAAGGCGACCCATCCGCCTGCAGCCCCTGCGCTGCGGATCCTCCGGCGGGTGCAGCCAGCCCAATTTGGATGACCAGCTGTGCAGCAGAGGAGAACAGTTGTCCGAGGCACCCGGTGAGTTCGCGTGATCCCTCGTCGGCCGCTGCCTCAGGACACATGTCCGGGTTCCCGGATTCCGGGGCTGTTAATGGGATAACGTTTCTGTTATCATCGTCCTCTGAGGACACTACAGGTGGGTTCTTCCACGTCGCTGCTTTCAATATCAATATTTTTTTTCTTTCCGTTTCTAGCACCAAATGTAGTGACTCAACTCGGAGACAGTAAGACTTTGAGGCACTTATTTTATTTCAAAAGGACCTTCAGGATAACACACACCTGACGTGGGTGAACACTATTATTATTAAGTCTGTCTATTGTCAGCAACCACTACTCGGTTAGAACTGTTGGTAGGCTGTCTGACTAGCAGCGCCCCATGATGGTGAAGATGGAGACGATGACGAGGAGATGGTGATGATGACGAGATGGTGACGACGATGTACTTGAGAAGCACGATGGGGATCCCACTTCCAGCAACAGCCCCGAGGTCCACCACAGGGGCCCCTCTTATACTCTCAGCGTGGTCTTGCTCCGACCCGGGTATGCCCCCTATCTGGAACCAACTAGCGAGTTCCCGGGGCTTCCCGATGGACCCATTCTGTGACCTTTCCCCGAGATGTCTCCCTCTCGTGTATATCATGGCTTGCTGACTTGAGTACTGCCATACACCGCAGTTACCCTTTTTTGCCAGCATCCAGCGCTATGCCACTACACTTGTATAGCCTCTCTTCCCTCCCATTCCTATTGCATGCATGTGTGTTGAACTTCTTACGCACCCTACATAGCCAACCTTGTTAATCGGAGGTGCGGGGAAAGGACAACAACACAACCAGTCGTCCTAAGGCAGAAAAAATATAATCCAGCAATGAAACTGCTGAACCAGCGAGAGAGCAGTTACAACAAGGTTATATATGTGGCGATGGGCAAGCAGACACCCGCTTGCTTGCCCATCGCCACATATATAACCTTGTTGTAACTGCTCTCTCGCTGGTTCAGCAGTTCCACTGCTGGATTATATTTTTTTCCTCCTGAGGACGACCGCTTGTGTTGCGATCGAAAGGTCGTGATTTATTTTATACCTACGTGACTTTACCAAAAGAACCAAAGAGTGTGGATTCCTGCAGTCACGAAAACTTCAAATCAAGATTTAAGGACAACAAATTAAACACGAAAAACTCTTCGAAAGAAATTAGTTGTAAATAAAGCTGATGTAAAAGTGCAAAGCTCCAGTGGTTTCCCCATATCGAAAGGAAGAGCATTCCAGACGGCCGCAGAAGCGCATTTGAAAGCGCATGATGCGGTGATAGTTTTTGTTCGATGGCTAGCCAAAAGCCACTGGGAAGACGACCGGAGTTCGTATAATGGTTTATGGTCATATTTTTTGGGTCCTTCGGTAAAGTCACATAGAACAATTTTTTTTTTTACAAAAAACTACGACGTTTCGATTGCAACACAAGCAATTGTCATTAGGAGGAAAAATGGAGGGGGAAAGCTGCTGAGGCAGGCTGTTTTAAAGGTTTGAAATGGGTGTAGCCCAAGGGTCATAAACGAAGTGGGCGGGGCTAGTGATGTTAATGTGAGAAATTTGCATGTTAATGTAAGATCGAAGGGGGACTTGTACGACGAGGGCGTGGAGGTGGCTATTGTAATGTGAGAGATTAGCATGTTAATGTAGGCCTCATCAGGATGAAATAAGAGGAGGGAAGGCTGCTGAGGCAGACTGTTTTAAAGGGTTGAAATGGATGTAGCCCAAGGGTCATAAAGAAGTGGGCGGGGCTAGTGATGTTAAAGTGAGAAATTTGCATGTTATTGTAAGATCGGAGGGCGACTTCCACGCCAAGGGTGCAGAGGTGGCTATTGTAATGTGAGAGATTAGCATGTCAATGTAAGATCGCAGAGCCGCCGCCACGACGAGGACGCGAGCGACGGTGTCTGTGTTAGTGTGAGAGATTTAACCTGTTAAAGTAAAATCAGAGAGTCGAAAATAACATCTAACATCGGAAGGTAGGATGGAAACATCACGGCCAGTTATGACATAAACTGGTTAATAACGTCCTTCCAATGATTAGTCAGTCTGTACCCATCTTCTCGGTTGAAATTGTGTCTGTGTCTATATACAGTGGTACCTCGGTATACGACCGCTTTGGAATACGTCGAAATTGGTATACATCGTGTTTTTACGAGAAAAAGATGTCTTGGGATACGACGTCTTGCTTGGGATACGACGCGCTTGCTAGAACTTGTATGGGTCGGGATGAGTCACCGCGTACAGTACCCGCGTATGCCCCGTTCACGACTGAAACAAAGCGAGAGGGGCGGGATGGCGTGGGGGAGAGGGGAGAGAGGCGGGGGACGTGGGGGAGAGGAGCGGGGGGCATGGGGGAGATGGGCAGGGGGCGTGGCAGATAGGAGCGGGGGGCGTGGGGGAGAGGAGCGGGGGGAGAGGGGCGGGGGCGGCGTTGGGGAGAGGGGCGGGGGGCGTGGGGGGCTGCCCCCATGGAGGGTGAAGCCCCGGGTCGAGGCGCGCGCGCGCGTGCGTGGTTGAGGCATTCCACGTGACCAGCGCAGCTGGCAGCAACGCGGTCACGTTGCTTCTGTATGCATTTTAGTAATTAGAGTCTAAATTCTTTTATACAACCTCATTAATGTATGATATGCTATATAAAATATCATTTGTTATACTCTGGAACAGATGATTTCCTTTCCCTTCATTTATTATGGGAAAAATTTGTTTGGTATACGTCATTTTCGGTATAAGTCCTACCTTCTGGAACGAATTAACGACGTATACCGAGGTACCACTTTACCTGGATGGCTTCATGAACGAATCGTTCACAATCTGGGTGATCTAGCAGCAGAGGGTTTTAAGGAAAACCGCTTGGTTGGTTCGATTAAAGATGTCGAATCAGTGATGATATTATTTTTTTTAACGAGGCAGTTGGTGGGATCTCTATTCATTTTTGTATAGCTACCATCATTAAGTAGGTCCTGAATTTTGTTCTTGTATGTGGTTTTGTCCATGATGTCTGTGGGATTGCCCTTGTCAGCTGAGAGAATGACGATGTGCTCTATCTTTTTGAATTGAGAAAGCTCAAAGTGCTCATCCTTACCGATGTTGCTAGTAGGTGACTTAGCGTTTTTAAGGATTGCAGCGATTTCCGATATTGCCACGTCTGCAGCAATATGTCCCAAACCCTTAAGGTCTCCTTAGACCTGGGCAATGATATCATCAACTGGGATGTGTTTAGGGGTGACTGCAAAATTCAACCCTTTGGCTAGAACCGATTTTAGGCTGTCGGAAATTGGACTGTTACTCTGAATGATAACAATCGTGTCAACCTCTAACTTTGTTGTAGCTGATGTTTTCACTGAAAAATTTGTGACAGATGCCATCCAGGCATGCACTTTATGTCCATCCTTGTGGAAGAGGTACGCAGATGACACGTTCGTCATCTGGCCATGTGACCGACCAGCTCCGAACCAGTTCCTCAACCAATTCCATACACCCAGCCATCAAATTCACCATGGAGGTGGAAAAGGATGACAAGTTACCATTCTTGGATGTTTTAATCGAAAAGAGACCAGATGGCTCAATGGGACACTGTCTACAGGAAAGCCACCCATATGGATGCCTACCTAAAACCTGACTCCCACCACCATCCATCCCAGAAGAATTCCCTCATCAAAACTCTACACCATAGAGCTCGATGTATTTCCGACCATCATCTCCTAGCCAGTCAACTGGAACACGTACACCAAGCTCTCAAGATGAATGGATATTCAGACTACACAATGCTTAAAGCTATCACCCCAACCGCTGAGAAAGAACCATCTGAGGACCCAATCAATACCGTCACCTTGCCATACATAGCAGGGGTCACCAAAAATATTTCCAAAATAATTCATAATCTGCGAAGGATGTGATCTCTGACATGCAATACCCCGGCGTCTACAAACTAAGCTGTGTCTGTGGCAGTAGTTACATTGGGGAAACTAAGCGACATGTCTCGGACCGTGTTCGGGAACATAAGGCAGATCTGAAACATGGTAGGACCAATACCTCGGCTGTGGCTGATCACTGTTTAAATGCGATGAGCTCACACGAAATTGATTTATCCAAAACGAAAGTACTTTGCAAACCCACCGGCTATCACCAAAGATTCGTTCATGAAGCCATCCAGATATATAGACACAGACACAATTTCAATCGAGAAGATGGGTACAAACTGAGCAATCATTGGAAGGACGTTATTAACCACTTCAAGTCATAACTGGCTGTGATGTTTCCATCCTACCTTCCGATGTTAGTTGTTATTTTCGACTTTCTGATTTTACATTAATAGGTTAAATGTCTCACACTAACACAGCCACCATCGCTCACGTCCTCGACATCGCGGCGGCTTTGCAATCTTACATTAACATGCTAATCTCTCACATTACAATAGCCACCTCTGTGCCCTCGGCGTGGAAGTCGCCCTCCCATCTTACATTAACATGCAAATTTCTCACTTTAACATCACTAGCCCCGCCCACTTTGTTTGTGACCCTTGGGCTACACCCATTTCAAACCTATAAAAAGTCTGCCTCAGCAGCTTTCCCCCTCCTTTTTCCTCCTGATGACGATTGCTTATGTTGCGATCGAAACGTCATAGTTTTTTGTTTTATAATTTTGTTCTGCGTGACTTTACCAAAAGATACTCTTTGGTTCTTTCGGAAAAGTAACGTAGGTATAAAAATAAAAAAATAAAAATGATATATCACGACGTTTCGATTGCAACACAATCGGTCATTCTCAGACAGAAAAAAAAAATCCAGCAATGGAACTGAAGAACCAGCGGGCCATACCTACGTAACTTTTACCGAAATAACCAAAAAGTATGGATTCCTGCAGTCACGAAAGCTTTAAGCCATGGTTTATGCTCCTTAATAAATGAAGACACCAAAACGTCTTGACCGCTTACGACGTATGGTGCCTCGTCAGCAGCATCGGGCTCCCTTGAATCAGTTTTGGTGAACTGCCGATATTACACAGACTCTCGTCTTGAAATGGGGGATGAGTTGAGAAAATCTAGAAATCCCCGTGGAGGACAAATAGAGCGGACTTTGGACGTTGGAATGTAAGCTCGTGGATTATTGCATTGCGCGGGTGCATGGGGATATTGCGGGGACAGTGGCTTCCACACAGAACTTCGATGTGGGGTCTATCTCCGTTAGATTATTGGGCAAGTTGTAACACAGGGGCGCGTTGAATATGGAAGACTACATACTCTAATCTCCGCTAACAGATTATATCCTCATGTTTGCGTCAGGATAAACAATTCATACATTACAGCCTACGGTGCTACACATTTCAGGTAGCGGTAGTGCTATGGTTAACGTGCTGTGATACAAACCCGGCAATCCAGGTTCGATTCCCGTTCACGGTCAACACCTGCGATGGTTATCTGAACCGGTCCCGGGCCTCCCCTTGGTCGACTTAGCCTTAAATGAGTACCTAGTGCGGTTTGTAGTAAGCTTCGCCACTGAGGAGACAAAGGCGGCTGGGAATGGTGCTGTTAAGGCTTCAGCGGGGATCTTTGTCTTTGTTTGCTACACAGCATAGGTCGGCCTCTGTAGAGGAGGCAGAGGAGCAGGCTCGTGAAGGACGCTACTGGGCAGTGCCAGGGTAGGTGCACTGTGAGTCTATTGGGCAGTTGGAGGCCGTCACCCTCCAACAACAGCAGAGGTTGGAGGAGCAACGCTCAGAACTAGCATCATCAGGCGGCAGCAAGCATTGTGTATAAATTCACCTGTTTTGGTCTTAAGGAAAATCGTGCAAAATATAGAAAAGGTAAGAAAGTCACAAAACATAAATACATAACCAAACAAATTATGAAGTCCAAATTTGCAACACTGAATGCATTCTTGGGGCAAGGCAGAAAAACAAAAAACAATAGTCCCAGATTTCGATTTAAAGCTTTCATGACTGCAATGATTCATCTTCTTTGGTTCTTTCGGTAAAGTCACGTAGAATGAGAATAAAATAATAAATTGATAAAATAAAATTACGCAATAATATTCTCATCAGAAGGCCGATGTGTTGTGGCCGAAACGTCGTGAGAATATTATTGTGTTATTTTATTTTATCAATTTATTATTTTATTCTCATTCTACGTGACTTTACCGAAAGAACCAAAGAAGAATAGTCCCAGACTTCACCAAAACAACAACACACTGCACATGAACATTGAACTATCGATGCATGAGGGGCAAGGATCAAGGATACAAATCACATCTGCAATTTATTTTGTGTCCAGCAACTCCGATTATAACGTTTGGCTCCGTACTATGCAAAATTAGTTAAATGTACAACAGTTATAGTCTGCAACGTCAAAGGCTTGGTCACCTATTCATATTTTTGTTTGAGGAAGAGTTAAATGGAAATTTGATGCACGTCTTATGTTTCTTGGGTTAATGAATTAGCGAAGTGCAACACAGATTTGCCAATACGGGTTTTATGAATGACCAGGGCCCACTTTAGATGTCTTCTTGCATCAAGGCGATGTGAGACTGGATTGTAAGATGTTTAAGTCGAGGGAACACCTAGCCTGGCATGCAATCGGTGTGTTTGGTAGCTGCACGACTATCTGATGAGCTCTCGGGTTGGAAAACGCGTGGCGCATCGTGCCAATGCGCGACGTTTCGCCTGCCCAGTTCCTCAGGAAGCTCGCTCGCTCCAGGCACGTGGGGCGCAACATTCATGCGGTACAACAAATAAAAGATCCCCCGCGTAGGCTTAACAGGCCGTTGGGGCAAGTGCTGTTACGGAGCACCGCCTATGAAGGCCAGCACGGCACGTGGGGTTGGGTGGCCAGCACCACCCCCGGCCGCCTTTGTCTCTCCCGAGTGGCGATGTTTACACATCGCACCAGGTACTCATTTGAGGCTGAGTCGATCTAGAAGAGGCCCAGGACCGGTTCACATAATCGAACTTGGGTCGCCAGGATCTTAGCGCAAAATACACTATTTTCAAATGAATATGAGTTTTAGTCCATGTTAATTTATGGCCATATGTATGCCTATATATATTGATAAATATTAATAATGTTGTTCATTTACAGAGATGCAGAGTTAAATTGAGACTATATGGATGAATAAAACAAGATACAGAGAAGTCAGCAAAGTGACATTCTATCATCAATGCCATCCATTCAGAGCATCGGCTCGATAACCGATGTGCCACCGCTCCCCACACGCGGTACAACGCACACCTGTGAACATCGATCGGAGAATTCGTAGCCTCTTTGTAGATGCCATTCCGGATAAAGCCCTCTCTCCATGAGTGTTACTGTGTTCTTTACTTTGCCACGGTTCGGTAAAGGGGTCGGTGCCTCAGGGACCGGCCGTTCAAGTACTCACCACTGACGTTAGCGTTGCGCTCTCTTGCTCGTCACTAAGCGAGCATTGGATCCAGCAGCGGATTGACGAGATTGCCGGTGCGCCTCTCATTGCTGCCTCGGGTGTAACTGCTGCTGCATTCCCCATCCCAGTAAAAAGTCATTATCTTTGTTCAATCTATAACTATAGACTTAAAAGTTACAATGTAAATTCTAGATTTAAAGCTTTCGTGACTGCTAGGATCCATACTCTTTGGTTCTATTGGGTAAAGTCACGTAGGTGAAAATAAAATAACAAAAAATCACGATGTTTCGGCCACGACACAAGCGGCCTTCATCAGGTGAAGGGACGAGACTGTCTGGAGGACAGCGCTGGAGTGGAAGAAGCCACGCTTAGATCACGACCTTTAAGCTGTGTGAGAAGAAAAAGACCACGCGCCTTGACAAAGGAATTAGCATGTAATTTTGCATTGAAATGGCTCGTTGAAATAGCTAAGTTAAAGTATACACATCCGCAGAGGTACCCCTTGACAAAGGAATTAGCGTTGGAGTGGAAGAAGCCACGCTTAGATCGCGATCTTTAAGCTGTGTGAGAAGAAAAAGGCCAAGTGCCTTGACAAAGGAATCGGCATATAATTTAGCATTGAAATGGCTCATTGAAATAGCTAAGTTAAAGTATACACATCCGCAGAGGTACCCCTTGACAAAGGAATTAGCATCGAATTTAGCATTGAAATGGCTGAGTGATTAGCTTGTAACTGGTCACAGAAATAGCTACGTTAAAGTTAGAGCATATACGTTCACTGAGGCACCTAGTACTCATCAAACAGGAGAATTTAGCGAAACACAACCACGCTCAGACATCGGACCTGTGTGCGAGCAAACAAGGTGTTCTGACAAAGAAATTAGCATAAAAATTAGCATTTGATTGTCGGATTTTAGGAAAGAGGTGGTGTACGTGCCGGTGGACTCGCAGTTTGGCGCGGGGGGGGGGGGGGGGGGGGCGGGAAAGGGGGGAGGGGGGAGTTTACCTATTGACGGTGTGAAAAGGGGGAATTTATAAGAGCTGCGAAAGTTTGGGGTACCACTACTTGAAAAATATACTGTACCATTGAAATTAGTTTAATGTTTAGTTCGATTTAGAACATCTTTCCAATGGTTGCTTAATTTGAAACCATCCTCTCGGTTGAAATTGTGTCTGCGTTTGTAGATCTGAATTTCTTAATGAACAAATCTCTGATAAAAGCCCGTGGGTTTGCAAAGAACCTTGGTATCGGAGAAAATTATATCGTGATCCCCCACAGCGTTGTAACATTGATCAGCCACGGCAGAAGAATTCGTTTTGCCGTGTTTCAAATCTGATTTGTGCTCGCGAATTTGGTCAGAGACATGTCGCTTTGTCTCACCGATGTAGCAATCACCGCAGGTACAACTCAATTTGTAAACCCGGGGTACTGTAAATCAGGAATGACATCCTTCACGGATGGGATCAGATCACGAATTTTGTGTACTGTATTTAACCGGACCTGGATCTTGTGTTTGTTTAGAATTTTGGAAATCTTTTTAGTAACGCCTGCTATATATGGAAGTGTGATGGTTTTCCGCCATCAAATTCACCATGGAAGTGAAGAAAGATGGCAAGCTACCATTCTTAGATGTTCTGTTTGAGAGTAGACCTGATGGCTCATTGGGGCATTCTGTCTACAGGAAACCCACCCACACAGATTCCTACTTGAAACCTGATTCCCACCACCACCCAGCCCAAAATAATTATCTCATCAAAACTTTATACCATAGGGCTCATTGCATTTCGGACCAACACCACCTGACCAGTGAATTAAAACATGTACACCTGGCCCTCAAAAGGAATGGTTACTCTGACCGTACCATCCGCCAAGCTGTCTCTCCCTCCATACAGAAACAACCACTTGATACTCCCTTCAAAACCATCACACTTCCATATATAGCATGCGTTACTAAAAAGATTTCCAAAATTCTAAACAAACACAAGATCCAGGTCCGGTTAAATACAGTACACAAAATTCGTGATCTGATCCCATCCGTGAAGGATGTCATTCCTGATTTACAGTACCCCGGGTTTACAAATTGAGTTGTACCTGCGGTGATTGCTACATCGGTGAGACAAAGCGACATGTCTCTGACCAAATTCGCGAGCACAAATCAGATTTGAAACACGGCAAAACGAATTCTTCTGCCGTGGCTGATCAATGTTACAACGCTGTGGGGGATCACGATATAATTTTCTCCGATACCAAGGTTCTTTGCAAACCCACGGGCTTTTATCAGAGATTTGTTCATGAAGAAATTCAGATCTACAAACGCAGACACAATTTCAACCGAGAGGATGGTTTCAAATTAAGCAACCTTTGGAAAGATGTTCTAAATCGAACTAAACATTAAACTAATTTCAATGGTACAGTATATTTTTCAAGTAGTGGTACCCCAAACTTTCGCAGCTCTTATAAATTCCCCCTTTTCACACCGTCAATAGGTAAACTCCCCCCTCCCCCCTTCCCCCCCCCCCCCCCCGCGCCAAACTGCGAGTCCACCGGCACGTACACCACCTCTTTCCTAAAATCCGCCAATCAAATGTAAATTTTTATGCTAATTTCTTTGTCAGAACACCTTGTTTGCTCGCACACAGGTCCGATGTCTGAGCGTGGTTGTGTTTCGCTAAATTCTCCTGTTTGATGAGTACTAGGTGCCTCGGTGAACGTATATGCTCTAACTTTAACATAGCTATTTCTGCGAGCAGTTACAAGCTAATCACTCAGCTATTTCAATGCTAAATTCGATGCTAATTCCTTTGTCAAAGGGTACCTCTGCGGATGTGTATACTTTAACTTCGCTATTTCAATGAGCCATTTCAATGCTAAATTATATGGTAATTCCTTTGTCAAGGCACTTGTCCTTTTTCTTCTCACACAGCTTAAAGGTCGTGATCTAAGCGTGGCTTCTTCCACTTCAGCGCTAATTCCTTTGTCAAGGGGTACCTCTGCGGATGTGTATACTTTAACTTAGCTATTTCAATGAGCCATTTCAATGCTAAATTATATGCTAATTCCTTTGTCAAGGCGCGTGGTCTTTTTCTTCTTACAATGTAAAGTTAAATTTTAATGTGCAACGTCTGGCACTTTTCTTGCTGTTGTTTAAACCGAGCTTGGAAATTTATATACTTTTGAAATATGAACTTGTATACTTTATCTATGTTATATATTCATTCTTGGTGCTTTGCTTACCTTTCCTCTACTTTGCACTCCTATTCGTGTTTTTGCATTGTTGTAACTTTTTGACTGGCCCCTTTGGGACACTTTGAAAAAGAGCTTGAGAGCTCATCGGATTTCTCCAGGATAAATAAAGATTCTGATTCTGAACTAATTTCACCACAAAATGTATTTATATGAAAAAAATACCGTCGAGGCCGTGAAATCGCCGTGCCTCCTCGTAATGCGAGAAACAGAGATTTACCTGAGGGGGGCCACGGTGACAAGATGTTAACTCCCTCGATTGGTATACAGAAGACCGTGGGTTTGATCCCGACTGTGACGCCTGCTGTATATTTGGAGTTTGCATGTCTTTCTCCCTGTGGTCGAGTGGATTTTTCTCCGGGTCCTCCAATTTTTCCCTCCACATTTAGAATCAATATGCCTTTAGAGTATTTGGCTGCTATAAATTCGCACGTGATAAGTTACTTCGTTGTGCTATAATTTGTGGTCAGCTCATTTATAAAAAGAGCTGTACAGCTTAATGGGACTTACCAGGTAAAATAAAAAGATAGTGAGTCAGTTAGATTAGTCCCGACAATGCTCCTATCGGGTGCACAGGGCACAGCGAGGCAACCAGAAGAGGTGATGAGTCATCACGCGAATCTGATTCTCGTCTACTCTTGCATATGGCAGCAATCGGCTCGGGAGCTCAGGAACTGGATGCCAATGTCAAGGTCTGCTAGCCACGAGAGGACTGCAGGAGAGAATTTGTGTAGTGTTATTCCTCCTCCATTGAAGGAGTGCAGACAACAGTGGTTTAATAACAGTCAGCACAAAGCATTACACTACTAATAATACTCATCTACAATTAGCTCGTAATCCACAGGAATTAGCAGTTAATCCACTTTAAATAACCTCGTAATCAATATTTACTTATATCCAGGAAAGCCACATTGAGTGGAAAGACTCGTTTTAAGGAGGGGCTTGCTGATGCTACATTGAGTTTTTATTTTAAGTTGTTCATAGCCAATAAATGATCAGCTGTGTTTATCATTATACGCAAGTGGGAGCAAACCCAAGAACCTGGTGAAAACCCACGTGTTGCACGAGGCAACGTTCAATCCCGGTTCAGATTGAAACAGATGGCGATTAGTCCACTTGATGTATCGCCCTCTCCTGACGAGCCAGGGTAAGGCACTTCCTCGAAGCCCACGGGAAGGGAGTTTCACGACATCATCTGTGGGTGATCCACCAACCCTCCCTGCTGCCTCTATAGTGCTGGATTACCGGGGACGTGCGAAGCCGCCACCACCCGGTTCTCTCTCATATGTACGATGTTACATATGGACACAGTCATCGTGGTAATGTTTATTGCAGGGCAGACCGGTATCCATCAACATCACGAACCCACTGCGTGAGGCTATTTCAGCAAGAAGACCGTCCCTCTGCAGAGCAAGGGTCGTGCTCATCAAGATGCTCCCCGTGACTCATCGCCTGCTGAGGAGTTCCCACTCTGTGACTGTGCGCCCGATAGCAGCATCGCCGCCGGGACTCCTTTGGGGTGAAGTATCTAGCAATGTAAAAGGAAATGGTGTTTCCCTGCCTCAAGGCCATCTCTGTGAAACATAATAAACACAGAGTGGGAATTGTGACTCGGCTCAGGTGAAACATTCACAGATGGCATCTTTATTCAGAGCAGGTGAAATACAACGATCATAGGCGATGCTGACAAAGGCAGCCCTTTAAAAAGATAGATTTTAACAGCAAGACTTAAAAATATTGGGAAATATACAACATAATTAGGTGTTTGTTGATCTTCTTTGGCACCGTACGTAGCCAACCGTGCTAATCGGAGGTGCGGGGGAAGGACAACAAACTACCGAAAGAACCAAGAATATATTATATGCATTGTCTTTGAAACTGGTTGGTCCACACCAGAGACAGCTTTCTTTGGAGCCTAGTCTCAAACAGTGTTAATGCAGACAAGATTCCTTGTTAAAGGTTTCACTTTGGTGTTTTAACATCTTAACACCTATATTATTTTTGATTTAAAGCTTTCGTGACTGCATGGATTCATATTCTTGGTTCTTTCGGTAAAGTCACGTAGAAGGGAAACAATCAAATAATAAAAATATAAAACAATAAAATTCTCAAGACGTTTCGACTTTAACACAAGCAATTATCATCATGATGATTGTTTTATATTTTTATTATTTTATTGTTTCCCTTCTACGTGACTTTACCGAAAGAACCAAGAATATTAATCCCTGCAGTCAGGAAAGCTTTAAATCAAAATCTTAACACTTGTTTTGTTGCCAGATAAAGGGGAAAACCTATTCTCATATTTTGGTACTGGCAAAGGAAAAAAAGCCGTTATAAAGAAATTCGCTTTTAATCTAATTTATGATTTAAAAGTGCATAGCTTCAGTGGCTTCATAATATCGGAAGGAAAAACGTTTCAGACGGTGGCAGAAGCGCATGGGGAGGGATATTTAAACATGCGTTTAGATTATTAAGATAATTTGGCTGCTATAAATTTGGCTGCTTTTCATTTCCACATGATAAGCCAACTTCGTGAAGCTATCATTTGTGGCCAGGTTGCTTCTGAAAAAAGAAGCTAATACTTCAATGGGCTTTACCTGGTAAATTAAATATTGTTTATTTTCCTTTCAATTTTTTTGTAGTGATTTGTTTACCTTTCCTATACTTTGCACTCCTATCGTGTTTTGTATTGTTTGTTGATGTAACGCTTTGACCTACCCCTAATGGACATCTGTGAAAAAGAGCTTCATAGCTCATCGGATTCCTCCTGCAATATACATAAATATTCGGATTTTGATGTGACAGGCACTCGTGCAGAAATTGGTGAACGGCAGTGAATTGATGAGCAGTTAAAGGCAGATTGTGAGAGCATAACGCGAGAGACACACAATATGGCGGGAGACAGAGAGAGAGACACACGCAAGACAACGTTCTCCCATACAAGCTTCAACAGACTGTTGAAGGTTGTATGGGTGAAGGCTGGCACGAGCAACACCACATCCGGCCGCCTTTGTCTCACCAGTGCTGATGTTTTACACACCGCACCCGATACTCGTTTTAGTCCGAGTCGACATAGGGGAGGCCCAGTACGGGTTCAGATATTCGTCACCCGATATTGGAGGTGAGCGGAAATCGAACTCGTGTTCACTGTTCCGCGGCTCCAAATGCATACAGACATGCGCACGCACATACCCCCAGTAGAATGTGAACTCAATTCGTCTCACGTGAACGTGAATGGATAAGGGGATGTTGACTTATAAACAACCTGGCTCGGTGAAAAGCCTTATCGAGGTGATTAGAGGAACGTGATTTGATTATCCCTGCAACTGCAAAGCTCACAAAGTGTATCGATTGGGATGAAGTCCGCGCACCTGCCTTGACATTCATCCCGCGATAGCGTTCAGCCACAGCAAGGGGCAATCCTTAATTGCCTCATCGTTGTTTAATTCCGCAATCGCGGTCGGGGGTATGTGGGGAGCGTGTTGGACTTTGACCATTCCTAACCACGTTGGTGAAGGACAACGGTGAGTATAGGTGAGAGGGCGAGTTGCACAGTCACCCAGGGCCCCCGTGGTCCATGTCCCTTCTCAAAGGTTTCTCGAAGGTTCTGCCACCACCTCCTCCTGATCCAAAAACAGTGTTCTTCTCATTTTCAGAGGGAGGCTACTTCAGCCGATATGACATCAGTCTGAGAGCCGCCACACCGCCTCACCTGCAAGGGGTGTTTTCATATCCATGTGTTGTCAGGGGTCACACTGAAGGCCACCTGGGGCCGCCATTGGCCCGTGGGCCTTGAAATGAAGAACACTGCTCTTACCGATCCCAATCGTCCTACTGTGACCGCCTTAGCGGGGCGGCTGCCCATAGTAATTGGCACGTTTTGTTTAGGTGACAAACCTTGCTGATTAGCTGTGTCGGGTGGTGGTGGGTTAACGACACATTTATATTTACGCGAAATAATCCAAAAAAAACTTTACTATGCGGTACACAGTTGCTTCGCAGCTAAAATGCCCCACGGTTCAGTGCGACTCGTATGGATAAATAAGAAAGCAACAAAAACAAATTAATCGGTTCCATATTTCCCCATCATCCCGTTCTCCCCGCGGGTCCCTCAGCCCTGCGGAGCGCTGACGGCCTGGCAAGTGGGATGACGAATCGCCTGTGAATCACCGCACACGCGGCAGGCTGTGGATTCGTCTCGCAGGTCACGAAGCTCAGCCACGCAAGCAAACGACAGCTGTCCGTGTTCAGACTCGTCTCTTAGTCCTCCTGCGCTCGGAGCACGAACAGTAATCTGCACGAGGTTCGTGGGTTAGATCCCGACTCCATCGAGCGGAGCGCCGGGCGGATGTAATGCGGCAAGTTGACAGTAGGGGGCACAGGTGGTACATCTGCCAGTCATCTAATTCAGTCAGCCCATGGCCCCTGGGTCTGTCCCGTGACCTTCAGTATATTTTGAGTTTATGTCTCACTCTCTCGCCCCGTGGTCGCGTGCATTTTTTTTCGGGTCCTCTGGTTTTTCCCTCCTCATTCAGAATCAACAATGTGCGTGTAGTGTCTGCCTGCAATACAATGTCCACACAATAAGCCACTTTGTGGAGCTATCATTTGTGGCCAAGTCTATTCTGAAAATAGCTAATAAGTCAGTGGGCCTTACCTGGTAAATTAAATAGCTTTTTTTAGTTTTTCATTTATTGATACATTTATCTTGAGTGATTTGCTTACTCCTATCGTTTAAGTTTCTGACCCATCCCTACTGGACATCTCTGAAAAATATCTTCATAGCTTATCATATTTCTCCAGGATAACTAAAGATTCTGATTCTGATAATAAAACGCAAAGACTGAGGTTATATATATATATACATACACGCACATCTAGGAAATAAGCATCTTGGCAAAATAATTACGTTGATAGGAGCACATTTAAAAGTTAGAGCGATTTTAAATGAGCCGTGGTCAGTCTTCTCTATTCGTTATTTCCATCTTTTCGGTGTCGCTATCTATGCCAATTAATAATGATTATAATTATTACTATTATTAGACGTCTGCCGGACTTCCGTTTAAGCCGTTTAATTTCATTTGTTCGACAAATAATCCCGCATAGCCAGTTATGTTATCCAGCTAGTTTCTGTAGCAACGGCCTACATCAGCCACTAACAGTGGAGTAATTGTGGTTGGAGTGGAGAGGCGCCCAGCCAGCAGCCAGCCAGGAATCTCGAGGTACGGATCATCATTAATCGTGCTTTTGGAATGATTCACCTTCATCCAAGGTGTCATCACTTCGCCACTGCAGATGTTAGCCGTGTCTTGCTATCTAACTCGGCTCGGCGGGTTGTTATTTTAATGTGCCAGGCGCGGCACCACCACTCCAACATCCTTCTCCATTCTACCGCGGTCTACCGATTCTGAGATGCACATTTAGCTTGTGCATTTTAAAGCAAAAGTTATAATCCAGGAGACGTCCACATTTAAGAGCACGACCCGCAGCTTCGTGTAGAGTGAGCGAGGAGGCTCGTTAAGGATGCTACTGTGCAGTGCCAGGATACGTGCACCTAGAAGACGCTATTGGGAAGTTTGAGGCAATCGTCCTCCAACAACAGCGGAGGGCAGAGGAGCGACGCTCACAACAATGAGCGGATAACCGGGTCGAAAAAAATACAGGAAGTTGGCACAATAGGGGGCACAGGTGGTGCATCTGCCAGTCATCTCAGTCAACCCATGGCACTTGGGTCTGTCCTGTGACCTACTGTTAGAGGGTCTTCGACAATTCACGTGGCCTCAAAGTGCACATCGCCTGGCACAAGTGTCATGGTAACGTCACCACCACTTAGTGGCGAATGGCGACTTTTTGTTATTGTGAAGAGCAGCGCTCGGCGCTACGAACTTGGTGACCCGAGTTCGATTCCTGCTCACGGCCTCCCCTAACTTCGACTCAGCCTCACATTATTACCCGGTACGGTGTAATGTGTTAACATGGCCACTGTAGAGATAAAGGCGTCCGGGCGTGGTTCTGGCCACCCAACCCTCGTGTGCTGTGTCAGCCTTCATTGGTGCTCGCTTACAGCACTTTCCCCAACAGTCTGTTCAGGCTATATGGGCGATCTTTGTCTTATGTGAGGCCAAATATGTATTTTTTTGGATTCGTCTTATAATTTGGAGAATCATGCAATACGTTGAAAGGCGTTCGTCAAGGCTGGACCTATAACGACCTGGACCTCAGTGCAATAAAGGTCACAGAGACCGTGGCGCAGTGCACAAACCACTGCAAAGACAAAGACTCATGTATAGCCTCTATGAGGCTGTTGGGACAAGTGCTGTTAGCAAGAAGTACCGATAAAACCCGGTACCACCAGACCCGGCCACCTTTGTCTCTCCAGTGCTGCTGCTTTATACACACATACACCGTACCATCCTACTCATTGGAAGCTGAACTCTGTTCCACCGTGCATTAACAACAGCCGCCATCCGCCATTAAGTGGTGGTGACGGCACCACGGCGCTTGTCACAGGCTAAGTGCACTTTGAGTCGACTTGCAGTGTGGGAGGCTTGCTACTGGTAGGAGTCCCAGGACAGGCCCAGGTGCTATGGGTTGACTGCTGTGCCAGCTGGGTGCAGGAGGAGTTCACGGGACAGACCCAGGAGCGGTGGGTTGACTGAGATCACTGGCAGAGGCAACGCCTGTGCTCCCCACTGTGTGCGTATGAATTCAAATATTGTACCGTACTTTCCTTCCTCTCCACGTTTATACAATGTTCACCTATCTCCACCAACCCGGTTTGGTCAGCGTGGTGAAGTATGGTCAATTAACCTCTACAACACACTCGTTAACAACAATGCATTGAAAGGACATGTATATAATTGTCGACGTTTAGAGCAATGCTCCTACTTCATAGCAGGTAAACAGATATAGTGGGTATCGAGGGTTTGAGACCAGCGCTGGCTGACACCATGGGGGCCTTGTGACAATCACACAGCACAACAGTACAGCATTAGAACACGTAATTTGTCAATTGCATGAACGTGAAATTTCGTAAAATCGAACTTTGTAAATAGAGAGATACTTGAACATGAAGCAGGCCACCTCCATAACCTTCTTCCATTCCTCTCTGAAGGCCTCACCTCTTTTTAATAGCCCATCCCCTCCCTCTTCCCTCCCCACCGTTCCATTTTGTTCCGTTCCTTCCCTATATCTCTTGCATGAAGCCACATGTCCTCTCTTCGGGACACTCATTCCTCGGCCCTTGCACTGCCCTTGCCATATAAATCACTTTGTTTTTGTTACAGCTTTTAAATGTTGGAAAGCGTGCCTTGACCAAAGGTGCTCTATAAATATAGAAAAGAATAGGATCCCAGCTATGACCACATCCAGCACCTACATCACACAAATGTACTATCCCCATGTTAACAAAAATTAGTAACTATATATGACCACAAACCTATTGAGCAGAAGTTATTTCTTGGCAGTATTCGGGTTACGAACCTAGTTCGTTCCTGAGACCTATCGAAATTCGAACGGTTCGTAAGCCGGCAGTTCAGTGTGCAATTGCGAGTTCGCATTTTAAATCAATATTTTTCTTTTTTATATATATTTCATGGAAGCGGGCGTTCGTAAGTCGGACACTCGCAAGTCGAGGACTGTCTGTTTACTTTGGGTTAGATGGTTTGAGTATAAAGGCAATATTCAGATATACTCTCCACCATCTGTCAGAGCAAATCAAATCAAGTGGTCACGTGGGAACCAATACCAATTAATTTGTTTTTTTACAATCCGTCTTTGAATTGTTGGTGACCGGGCTGAGGCCATCAGCTAACTATACCGGGAGAGCCCTGCCAGTCACAGGCAGGGTGCCACGGTGACTAGGAGATGTTAACTACCTCGCCTGCTATGCCTGTTGTATGCTATGCCTGTTTGGAGATTGCATGCCACTTTCTCTTCGTGGTCGCTGGGATTGTTCTCCATATTTGGAATCAAAGTGCGTTAAGAGTATTTGACTGCTGCTACAAATATACACGTGATTAATGATCCACTTCGTTGAGCTATTATTTGTGGCCAGGTCGCTTATTTAAAAAAAGCTGTATTACTTAGTGGACTTTACCTGGTAAAATAAAAATAAAAGTTTAGTTTCAGTAGCCGGGGTTGAACCCAGCTTCTCAATGGTACCAGTCCAGCGCTGATCTTTGAGCAACCTGGCTACCTCTCTAATTGTCGACACGACGACTATGCGATGTGGCATTATTTCAAGCGGTTGGTGCATACGCATTTATTTATTTGGATGTGGCAATGCTAAAGTGAGTGGTGCAGTATTGATTAGCGCGCTAAACTGTGAACCCAACGATATGTAGATTTGGAGGTTGGTTTACTCCAGATAAGAATGCAAATTACACCAACGACCGAGTTCAAACGGCTGGAAGTCGTGTGGGGCGCTGTTGCGCAATCTGTAGGTGGCAGGCTGTCTCAATCGCCCGGAGGGGTGATTCATTGCAGGGCTGCGCCACTATCTCTATGCAAGCAGTCGAGAATACATGACTGATAACGGCTTGCAAAAGTTCAGTAAACTATATTTGTGCAAAGTAAAAAACAATAGGCAATAAAGTGCATATAATCAGTACGTTGTATGTTAATTTACTTAAATAGCATCGTGCAAATATGTTCTCCTACAAACGAACTCTATTCTCATTGCCATGAACTAAAACGTAATCTTGTCAAGTTTAACAAAAGCTATAAATCGCGACGTTATAAACTAAAAATAACCTTTGGGATTTATTGTCAAGCAGAGGAGTGTAACCTACATTCATCTGGGGGGGATGGTGGAGGAGTGCACGTTTTACCGCTCACCACCAACGCCTTCGTGCTGTTCCACGCTTTAGACACCATGGGACCAGCCCGACAACGCATCCACCAGAAAGACACAGAGCTTAACGTGTGCGTAACCACTATACGCGCCCAGCGAAGCGTGGACCTAAAAGGTTTGGATCGATCGTTAAGCGTTTGGTAAGTGACCTGTTGACCAAGACACTACCGTCCTCAGATGGTGCAAGGGAATTCACAGTTTTATTTACCAGTTAAACTCAACTGTGCTCTTAGCTCTTGTTCATAGGCGAGCTGGTCACACGTAATGATAGCTGATGATCGCAGTAGCTGATATCACCACACGTGAGAATTTATAACAGCAGTCTAATCATCTGAACCAAGGAACCCGGATAAAAACCCAAGCTCCGACCACCACAGTGAGAGCACACGCCGACTCCAAAAGTATAACAGAGGCACCGCCAGGGTCCAGCATGACCTCCTGTGTACCGATCGAGGGAGATAACATCTTCTCAGCGGCAAATAGCAGCGAAACATTGCCTTAGCATTAAAATTATGGATTCACATCTCCAATACAATATTTTGGGGAAACTATCTGAACGTGGTGCTCTGGATGGATGACTGCTTCTTCTCTGTCTTGTTTTATTTATCCACACAGTCTCAATGTAACTCTACATCTCTGTGAATAAACCACATTATACATATCAATCTAGCGTCCACGCAATGATCCCCTCCCCCTAGCCCACACACCCCCTCTTTCCCCCCCCTTGCCCCGCCCCCCGTTCTTACCTAGAAACCTCTTACCATGGCATCTCTCTCCCACTTCAGTAGAAAAAAAACTTCTTGCTGTTGGGTTTCCCACCTGATGATGATTGCTTGTGTTGCAATAGAAACGTCGTGATTTATTTTATTTTATACCTACGTGACTTTACCGAAAGAACCAAAGAGTATTATAAATATCTATAAATATATGTTGGCATATATATCTAACCATCAGTGAACGTGAAATAAAACTCGTGTTCATAGCCCTGCACAAGTATTTGAGCCTTGGGACGCTAGTTCGACTCCCACTCATGGCCACCAACAATAGTGGTGATTATCTAAACCGGTTCTGGGCCTCCCCTAGGTCGACTCAGCCTCAAATGATAAAATGGTGCGGTAATGCAGTTTGACTTGGTGCTGGCCACCCACCTTGTGTGCTGTGCCTGCCGTTATTAGGTGCTCACTAACAGCTCCATAAGTCTATTAAAGCGATATGGGGAATCGTTTTCTGTGTTTGGTAGAGAAACCTTTCTAAAAACAAGATTTCCCATGTGGGTCGCTCGACCTCTAAATTAATCAGGCGTAAAAATGTGATTTGATCAACTTCTATGGTTAACGGGACAGTCTATGTGTGGGTGATGTTTGCATCCACGATAGCATGGTTGGCTAAGTGCAGTGCAAAATAAATTGAACATACAAACAACAACAGGACGTTTCCTTCATCTGACCACTGCTACATAGAAGCGACTTCTCTGTCCGTGGCCAGGAGCAGCTTCAAAGCCCCTACATTTACTTTAGCCGATGATATCACAAGTGATGTCCACCGTTGTTGTACAGCAGCCCTTTTGAGTGCATTCCATTGTAATGAGAGGCTGCCCTGCTGCAATTAACTCGTCACCACACTTGCGATCTAGAGGTCGATCCTTAGGCCTGGCATTTGGAGCGACGCTGCAAGCTTCTTAAATCTCGCTGCCTCTGTCCACCCAGCTGCGTAAATGGATACAGCACAGTTGGTCGATCGGCAGGTCGCATGCGGTGGTGGGGTAAAGCGTGGGTAACTCCCACCTCTTCCAACAAGGGAAGCATCTTGCAGGGCTGCACCTTTACTGACCGCACCGTCATTGATAAACCACGACGTGCATGGGTCCACGTATGACATGCGAGTAGGGGGTCCACGTGCAGCGTGCGAGGATGCGAGGAAGGGATTCACGTGCAGCGTGCGAGTAGGGGGTCCACGAGCAGCGTGCGAGGAGGGGGTCCACGAGCAGCGTGCGAGGAGGGGGTCCACGAGCAGCGTGCGAGGAGGGGGTCCACGAGCAGCGTGCATGGAGGGGGGCCACTTGCGGCTTGTGAGGAGGGGGTCCAGGTGCGCCGTGAGTGGAAGGGGTCCATGTGCTGTGTGCGGGGAGGGGACCCACGTGCGGCGTGTGAGGAGGGGGTCCAGGGATCTGTTAGACAATCTCTCTGAGACGGCGCTGCTGAGCGTCATCGTTGTCTCCATCGTTGACGAATGCTTTGTTGTCTCGACCAACAGCACCCCTCTTTGACTGCTGGCCCGACGACGACGACTCCACGTAGGAGAGCACGTGCAGCAGCGTGAACAACCTGAACGGGGGCAGAGGGGGGGGGGCACGGAGGGGAAGGGGGAGGGGCACGGGGCGCCACGGTGGCAAAATGTCAGGAGTTAACGGGACAGACCTAGGAGCCAATGGTTGACTGACTGAGATGACTGACAATGCACCAGCTGTGACCCCTACTGTGCCAAATTGTTGTGTTTAGCTGCCCGGTGCTCTGCTTATGGATGCGAGCATCGCTCCTCTGCCCTCCATTATTGCTGGTGGGCGACTGCCTCCAACTGCCAAGTAGCATCTCCTCAGGAGTGGCCAATCTTGAGACCGCTGGTACCAGTTATTGGCAAGTCCACTCATCTCTATATATCCTCTTGTACCATATCATTCCTTTTTTTCCCTAGCCCATGCGGTGCCCTTTAGTCTGATCTATCCTGCCAAATAATAGCTGCTTTGCCATGCAGTGGCTGGGCATGGGGGCTACATGACCCAGCCAACACAGCCACGCTTGTGAGAGGAGCTCACCAATGGGAATGTGTCTAGATCTTTTAAGAATCTGTGAGCTCCTGACACAATCCAGTATGGTTAAACCCAGGATGCATTGTAGGCAGGGTGACCTGAATGTTTCTAACCGGTGCAGATGTTACTTTAGACACCTCAACATCCTTCTCGAAAGAATAAAGAAGGGAAGATATCAATGTGGTCAAAGAAAATCCGGAGCTTCGCATGGAATGACAAACCAAGTAGTTTCCACCCAGTGTTACACAGCCGATGAAAAGATAATGCTGCCCGACTGTTTCGGAGTGAGACCTCGGCTGCAAAACCGGAGCTGGTTATAAGCACACTGCCCACACTCACATAAAGGCAAAGACATGGATCTCCTGGACAGCCTTAAGATACTGTTGGGGCAAGTGCTGTCAGCTAGTGGCACCTATGAAGGCCGGTACGGCACAAGGGGGGAAGTCCAGGACCATTTCAGATAATCGTTACTGTTGTTGGTCACTGAGTCGGCATGCACACACACCCCCTATGGCCACGCATGGGTCGACCCCCTCCCCTCCTCCTCACCTGTGGTACAGCATGGCCAGGAACTGGACAATGAGCATGCTGGAGAAGGTGATGAGGAACATGAAGGCGAGGGGCAGCACGTCGATGACCGTCCCCTCGTTCTTCGTGCTCGGGATCTGGATGTAGAGGTCGGGCTCCCACGAACTGCAGTGCCAGGGTCGCCACCAGCCACAGTGCATTGATCATGAAGTAGACGAAAGTGCCCTGCACGTTGGGACAGACAGACCAGGCCTGATTTACATTGCATTGGCCGAGTGGCGGGGGGGATGACCCCGGGCTGTTTATGGATCCCCTCTTTGTGCGTTCATTTTTCTCCCCCACTGTCCACTCTCGACGCCAAATGGTCACTTCTGTTGTTATTGTTCATGTATTTTACAGGATTAGCGGATTATTGGAACAATTAACAATTAATTCGTAGGAATAATAAGGCATAGGTAATTCAATGCCGTTTAAATCTTCTTCTACCACATGCCAAGTATGGTAAGTACTCGCTTAACGCCTGCTGTTTGCACAACGCGTTGTCGCTGGAACGCAATTTTTCTGTTATCGAAGCATCTCCGGTACTCGCGATGACGCGTTGCCAGTACCTTGTTTCTTATCTCGAAGAGTTCCTGCTTCACGCGTTTCCTGTGATCGTCATCTTCCTCCAGAGGCTTGAGGTAGTCACTGATCATGCTCTTCCAAAACTCGTCTTCCTCCTATGCATTCCCATCCACGGGACAGAAGGTTCACTTTGTGCGATTGTCCAAATAACAACAACTTACTCCGATGAATAATATTAATATTGTAATAGTAATAGGTTTTACCCTTTTAACTGGCACAAAAACTGACACCTTTATTCAAGGCATCGTGTTTGCAATAACCACAACACAAGCAATCAAAATGCAAACAAAAGAGACAACTCTGATAATAATATGCACTGTCCTTGAATTTGATTGGTCACACCCGAGACGGCTTTTCTTAGAGCCTAGTCTCCACTGGTGTTAAATGCTCACCCCGAGCCCTCAATACTCTGATAGTGCGCTGTTTTTGAGTTGTACGCCTTTTGGCGTCTTCTGGTCCAACACCAGTGGAGACTAGGCTCTAAAAAAGCCGTCTCGGGTGTGGACCAATCAAATTCAAGGACAGTGCATATTATTATCAGAGTTGTCTCTTTTGTTTGCATTTTGACTGCTTGTATTGTGGTTATTGCAAACATGATGCCTTGAATAAAGGTGTCAGTTTTTGTGCCAGTTAAAAGGGTAAAACCTTTTACTATATCTTATTACTGGCAAAGGAGGTCTCATAATGAAAATATTAATATTCTTGGTTCTTTCGGTAAAGTCACGTAGAAGGGAAACAATAAAATAATACACATTTTAAAAAATAAAATTCTTACGACATTTCGACTGCAACACAAGCAATCATCATCAGCTGTGAAAACCACAGCAAGAAAATTTGAAAAAAGTGGCGGTTTTATTAACGTTAGCACCACGTAGAGCGATTTTACAGTGTGTTCAGATGGACGAGTCCATCTATGTTCAGAAAAGATGAGGGGGGAGACGAAAATAATGGATGCGGTCTGAAAGCCACCGTAAGCGTGAACAATCAATTAAGACCCGAAATGGTTTATCAAATCCTTCCAATGATTGCTAAGACAGAATCCATCTTCTCGGTTGAAATTGTCTCTGTGTTTGTATATGTGGATAGCCTCATGAACGAATCACTTATGGTAGCCAGATGGCTTGCAAAGAACCTCTGTCTTGGAGAAGTCAATGTCATGTGAGCCTACTGAATTATAACAGTGATCTGCCACGGCCGAGGTATTGGTCCTACCGTGTTTTAGGTCTGCTTTGTGTTCACGAATGTCGTTTGGTTTCTATAATGTAACTACTACCACAGATAATTTTGTTGTTTTAGATTTTTATTATTTTATTGTTTCCCTTCTACGTGACTTTACCGAAAGAACCAAGAATATGAATCCCTGCAGTCACGAAGGCTTTAAATAAAAATTAATATTAATGGTAATTTGTAATGCCCGATCACTGCACAGTTATTTGCTCGCTTTCGACGAGAGACATAGGGAGGGATTCAGAGACACGAGGAGGAATCACATATAGATGGGAAGGCAGCAGCAATGCACACCATGAGACGGTGCTACCAACAATTGCCCAAGCTCTGCAGTCCTCTGCATATAAATGTGTTCTCGGCAAATTAATGATTGTTCACATGTGGCAGAAAACCGGAACAACCGGAGAAAATGCACGCGTGTGAGGGGGCAACATTATATTCTATACAGACGGAACAGGTGGATTCTACATTTGCTGTACCACCAGCTCCTGGCAAGCCAGGGTGCGGCTCCTTTCTGACGCCCACTGGAACTGAAATTCACGGCATCTTCTCAGTGTGTGATCCACCAACCACGTGTAGCACCAGCGTAGCCACCACCACCTCCAAGAATCATGACATCACTTCCTGTTTACTGTCCAGAATTGTTATCCAAATTGCACTGTCCTTGCACGAGATAAAAACTGCGAGTGGAACTCTCCCAGAACAATGCAGTGAAGCCCTACACGATAACTAGTGCTAAGGTACCTTTTTTCAAAGTCTCAAAGCCACACATTAGAGGAACGCGCCACTTGTTTGATCGTCACAGAAAACGACACTCAGTCAACTGACGGCAATATTTGGACATCTGGCCAATGCGTTGAACAATTAAGCGAGACAGGCAGCCGGGGGAGGGGAATGATGACTTCTAAATTAATTGAGTTGCTTAGTACAAGATCCCCAACATTAATGTAAAATCTTAAACGTAAACATCTCGATATTTTTTTTATAGATTTATTTATTTCAGTAGGAAGGGCCCAATTAGCTGCCAGGCAGTTTCCCGATATATTTTCTTCATTAAAGTTGGTTGTTATCTTCTGGGCACTTATACACGAACTAGGACAAAGATCAAAGATCCCCCGTGTAGTCTTAACAGACTGCTGGGGCACGTGCTGTTAGCGACCACCTCTGAAGGCCAGCACGGCACACGAGGAGGTGGGTGGCCAGCACCACGTCCGGCCACCTTTGTCTCTTCAATTTGGGATATTTATACACTACACCAGGTACTCATTTGAGGCTGAGTCGACCTAGGAGAGACATAGGACCGGTTCAGATAATCGTCACTGGTGTTGGTGACTGAGCGGGAATCGAACTCAGGTCGCTCGATTCTAAGCGCAGTGTGTTAACCACTGCGCCACCACTCCCCACAACGTATATGTAGCACACGTACAAAGACCGACACAGACATAAAAACACAGACATAAAGACACACAGACACAAGGACGCACCTGATTGAGGCTGCACCTCTGCGTGATGGCGTAACCCTGAGGCAGGATGTTCTCAAACATGACCTGCATCTTCTGGTGGCGCTGCCACACGAGGTCATGGCGCCCTGCAAGGGACAAAGGAGGATAGCGATGTGCGGTGCACTCCCACAGAGGCTCGGGAAAAAAGTTTACCGTGACTCAGCGAAGAGAGCTGCGCAAACGGTAGTGATTACTCTCATCGTTAGGCTGGTATAGCCTGCAACAAAGCCTGGCTGAGTCGCAGGGCTCTGTGTTCATGAGGGTCTTACCAAGTTACCGTAGTAGAGGGGTGATGTTGCTGCTGAGTGCGGTCCAAATTAAGTGATTTGCAGTTATCTTTTTCAGAAGTGTTAAATTTTGACCATTACCAATGACACATCGGCGGAAACTGGAGAAAAAAGATGTCCATGCAGAACAGGGGGAGAAAATTCCTCAATCTCCCACGGTTCTACTGCAGCAGCAGCAACATGCCCTCATTACAGAGTGCTTGCCACAAATGAATCACAATAGCTTGCTAATCTCGTCTAGGAGCATTAACCATCACCCACACTTCGTTCATCCATTCATCAAACAAAGATGGTCACCGCATCGCGTGATTTCAGATGCTTGGTCTTGTTTAACTGACAAGCAATGACTTCGCATTTAATTTTCGATTTAAAGCTTTCGTGACTGCAGGGATTCATCTTCTTGGTTCTTTCAGTAAAGTCACGTAGAATGGAAATAAAATAATACAAATAAAACATAATAAAATAAAATTCTCACGACGTTTCGGCCACAACTCAAGTAGCCTTCTTCAGGTGAAGGAACAGAACTGTCGGGACGACAGCGCTTCAATGAACGCTGCTAAGATTCGCAGCGTCTTTTAAGCTAGGTGGGAGAAATAAAGCGCCTTGACAAAGGTGTTTACATATCAAACAGGATAATTTAGCATTGAAATAGCGGTGTTAAAGTGTTGGATCAGCAGGATGTTAAAGTCAGAAATTAGCTTGTAACTGGGAGATTAGCATGATGTTAATGTGAGGGATTAGCATGTGACTGGTCACGGAAATAGCTATGTTAAAGTCGAAGTTTATATATCAACAGAGGCATTTAGTATATGGACGCTAAAGGACTGCAACTACCCAACTATCATACAATACACCGATGTGAAAAAACTAAGTATAAACTACATCAATGTTATCAATAAACTCTATATACTCTCCAATCAGCTGAGCTACTAACAATAAGTCGTTATACATTACAATGCCATATGGCGAAAAAATGGGTGGCGGTTTTTTCTTTTCAACGTTAGCACCACGGAAAGCGACAAGCTTTGTTCAGACGGACGAGTCCATCTATGCTTGGAACGGAGGAGGGGAGAGAAACATCCACGATGCGCTACTCTGTCCTGTGTTGCGTTACAACTATTTTATAAACTAGACTACTATACATTGCAATGTTATACCTTCCAATCTAAACTACATTGTATAATATCGTATACACAGCCCAATGTAAGCTCTAACATCAATTCCATACACCCAGCCATCAGATTTACCATGGAAGTCGAAAAAGATGGCAAGCTACCCTTTTTGGATGTCCTAATTAAAAGGAGACCTGATGGTTCAATGAGCCACTGTGTCTACAGGAAAGCTACGCATATGGATGTTTACTTAAAACCAGATTCCCACCACCATCCGTCCCAGAAGAACTCCCTCATCAAGACTCTATACCATTGAGCACAATGCATTTCCGACCAGGAACACATTGCCAGTGAACTCTAGCACGTACACCAAGCTCTCAAGGCTAATGGTTACTCCGACTACACAATCCGCAAAACCATCACTCCAGCCATGAAGAAGGATTATCTTGAGGAGCCATTCAAAACCATCACCTTACCCTACATTGCGGGGGTCACAAAAAAGATCTCCAAAATCCTGAATAAACACAAGATCCAGGTCCGATTCAACACAGTACATAAAATGCGTGATCTGGTTCCGTCTGTAAAAGATGTGGTTCCAGACATACAGTACCTGGGCGTCTACAAACTAAGTTGCCTCTGTGGTAGCAGCTACATTGGAGAAACCAAACGACATATCTCGGACCGCATCCGTGAACATAAAGCAGACTTGAAACACGGTAGGACGAACACCTCAGCCGTGGCAGATCACTGTTATAATTTAGTGGGCTCACATGACACGGAGGTTCTCTGCAAGCCATCCGGCTACCATGAGACATTCGTTCATGAGGCCATCCACATATACAAACACAGAGGCAATTTCAACCGAGAAGATGGATTCTGGCTTAGTAACCATTGGAAAGACGTTATAAACCATTTCGGTTCTTAATTGATTGTATTATACGGTGACTTTCAGACTGCAGTCCATTCCCTGGCATTGTCTCTAAATACTGTTCACACAACGGTCAAAGGTATAGCATGTTGTATAATAAATAGTTTAACATTGTAATGTTTAACATAATTCATAAGGCAATATATGGTATCGTAATTGTATAGTGAATATACAGTAGTGGTATACAGTAGGGTTGGTAGAATAATACATAGTGTACTATTACAAGTCTATTTTACAGTCTAAAGCAGGGGTCGGGAACCTATGGCTCGCGAGCCAGATGTGGCTCTTTTGATGATTGCATATGGCTCGCAGATAAAACAAAATATTCTCACTTGTTTTAATCCATCCATCGATTTTTCACTTCGCATGTCCTGTTCAGGGCTGCAGGAGCAATTGTCCATTATTTTAATTGGATGATACTGGCCTACGTTTGCCGTTGCTGGGTAAAACAGGTAAACGCCCCCTTTTGAATCAGTCTGAGACTGCGTCTGCTCGGTCATTAGCTCAAAGCTAACCCTTCGACGAAGAAGATGGCGAAAAGAAAAAAAGACGACGAGTATCGTACATTTCAGGACGAATGGACCGAAGAATTCGCCTTTGTGGAGAGAGCGGGTTCTGCGGTGTGTCTAATTTGCAATGACAAAATTACATCGTTGAAACGGTCGAATGTAAAGCGGCACTTCGACACGCGCCACACTACCTTTGCATCAAAATACCCTGCGGGAGACAGCAGAAAGAAAGCGTGCCAAGAGCTTCTGAGCAGGGTGCAAGCTAGCCAGCAGCAACTCCGCGTATGGACCCGGCAAGGTGACTATAATTCGGATAGCTTTGCTGGTTCTTTAGCAATAGTGAGGAACGGAAAACCATTCACAGATGGCGAGTATGCTAAAACGTTCATGCTGGATGTAGCCAATGAACTTTTTGATGATCTTCCGAACAAAGACAAGATAATCAAACGGATACAAGACATGCCTCTGTCGGCAAGAACTGTTCATGATCGTACCATCGTGATGGCAAACAAAGTGGAGGAAACGCAAGTGAAGGACATAAATGCAGCGCCGTTCTTTTCTCTGGCTTTGGATGAGTCAACAGACGTGAGCCATTTGTCGCAGTTCAGCGTGATTGCAAGATATGCTGTTGGTGACACACTGCGCGAAGAAAGTCTTGCTGTTCTGCCATTAAAAGGGTCCACAAGAGGTGAGGATTTATTCAAGTCTTTCATGGAGTTTGCTCAAGAAAAAAGTCTACCTATGGATAAACTTCTCTCAGTGTGTACTGATGGTGCTCCGTGTATGGTGGGGAAAAACAAAGGATTTGTGGCGCTTCTCCGTGAACATGAAAATAGACCCATCCTAAGTTTCCATTGCATTATACACCAGGAGGCACTTTGTGCTCAGATGTGTGACAGGCAGTTTGGCGAAGTGATGTCGCTGGTCATTCGTGTGATCAACTTTATTGTTGCCCGAGCCTTAAATGATCGCCAGTTTAAAACACTGCTGGATGAAGTTGTAAATAACTATCCTGGTCTGCTTTTGCACAGCAATGTGCGTTGGTTGTCAAGAGGGAAGGTGCTTAGCCGTTTTGCGGCTTGCCTGAACGAAATCCGGACTTTCCTTGAAATGAAAGGCGTCGGGCATCCTGAGCTAGCCGACACCGAGTGGCTCCTCAAGTTTTACTATCTCGTAGATCTGACTGAACATCTGAACCAGCTCAACGTGAAAATGCAAGGCATTGGAAATACAGTGTTATCCCTTCAACAAGCTGTATTTGCTTTTGAAAACAAGCTGGAGCTTTTCATCACGGATCTTGAAACAGGTCGTTTACTACATTTTGAAAAACTGAGCCAATTTAAAGATGCATGCACAGCAAGTGAGCCCATTCAAAACCTTGATCTCCACCAGCTAGCTGGCTGCACATCCAGTCTCCTACAGTCCTTCAAAGCACGCTTTGGAGAATTTCGTGAGCACACTCGTCTTTTTAAGTTCATCACCCATCCAGACGAGTGTTCACTGAACACAGCCGACCTGAATTACATCCCTGGTGTCTCCGTCAGAGATTTTGAAGCAGAAGTGGCTGACCTGAAGGCCTCAGACATGTGGGTGAATAAGTTCAAGTCACTGAATGAAGATTTGGAAAGAATCACACGACAGAAAGCGGAGTTGGCGAGCAAGCACATGTGGACAGAAATGAAAAAACTCCAACCCGAAGACCAGCTGATTCTCAAAACTTGGAACGCGCTTCCTGTCACATACCACACACTGCAGCGTGTGAGTATTGCTGTATTGACCATGTTTGGATCTACGTATGCATGTGAGCAGTCATTCTCACATCTTAAAAACATCAAGTCCAACCTACGATCACGTTTAACGAATGAAAGCCTCAACGCTTGCATGAAGCTTAACCTCACCAAGTACCAACCCGACTACAAAGACATCAGCAAATCCATGCAGCACCAGAAGTCGCATTAATGGTGAGTGTTATAACAACATTATTTAAAATAATAAATTCAGAGGCTTATTATACTGACATTTAGTTGAATTCACTTTTAAAATATATTATATGGCTCTCACTGAAATAAATTTCCAAATTTTTTGCTTTCATGGCTCTCTTAGTCAAAAAGGTTCCCGACCCCTGGTCTAAAGTATAGGGTAGTGTATAGTAACGCATTGTATAATTTAATGATGGGTTTGTCTATGGCAGTGTATATTACGGTGTATAGTCGTGTAATGTAGAAAAAATTTAGTTGGGGACATATCAATATAATGCATAATGTTAGAGCTTACATTGGGCTGTATACGAAATTATACAATGTAGTTTAGATTGGAAGGTATAACATTGCAATGTATTGTAGTCTAGTTTATAACATAGTTGTAACGCAACACAGAACAGAGCAGCGCATCGTGGCTGTTTCTCCCCCCTCCTTCGTTCCGAGCATAGATGGACTCGTCCGTCTGAACAAAGCTCGTCGCTTTCCGTGGTGCTAACGTTGAAAAGAAAATACCGCCACCCATTTTTTCGCCATATGGCATTGTAATGTATAACGACTTATTGTTAGTAGCTCAGCGTTTGGAGAGTATATAGAGTTTATTGATAACATTGATGTAGTTTATATTTTAGTTTTTTATTAGTTTACTATATGGTATTCATTATATAGTGTAGTGTATACCCAGTTACTTTATGTTAATAGCTCAACTTATTGAAGAATATATTGAGTACCTTTATTATATTGATGTAGTTTATACTTAGTTTTTTTCACATCGGTTTATTGTATGATAGTTGGATAGTTGCAGTCCTTTAGTGTCCATATACTAAATGGCCCTGTTGATATGTAAACTTTGATTTTAACATAGCTATTTCCGTGACCAGTCACATGCTAATCTCTCACAATAACATCATGCTAATCTCCCAGTTACATGCGAATTTCTGACTTTAACACCCTGCTGATCCAACACTTTAACACCGCTATTTCAATGCTCAATTATCCTGTTTGATATGTAAACTCCTTTGTCAAGGCGCTTTACTTCTCCCACCTAGCTTAAAAGACGTTGCGAATCTTAGCAGCGTTCATTGAAGCGCTGTCGTCCCGAGAGTTCTGTTCCTTCACCTGAAGAAGCCTACTTGTGTTGTGGCCAAAACGTCGTGAGAATTTTATTTTTATTATTTTATTTCCATTCTATGTGACTTTAACGAAAGAACCAAGAAGACTTTGTCTTTTTATTTGTTCCGACCATGGACGAACTCGTCCGTCTGAACGGGGCCCGTAGCTATCCGTGGTACGGAAATTTGAGGAACCAAAGAAGATGAATCATTGCAGTCACGAAAGCTTTAAATCGAAATTTAACCGCCTCTACGGGGAGGGATTCCACACATCCTTAAGATCATTCAACAGACTTCGGGATAAGAAGGCTCAACTAATCGAGTCTCTCACCTTTCTGAAGAGATGCCGCGACTCTAAGGGCTTCGCAGCTGTCTCTCTCCCCCTCCTCTGTTCCGACCATGGACGAACTCGTCCGTCTGAACGGGGCCCGTAGCTATCCGTGGTACGGAAATTTGAGGGTAAGAATCCACCCATTTTTTCGCCATATAGCATTGTGATATATAACGACTTATGGTTGGTAGCTTAGCTGATTGGAGAATATAGAGTTTATTGATAACATGAAGGTAATTTATATTTTAGTTTTTATTGGTTCACTATATAGTACTGTGAATAGCTCAGATGTGTAGTCATTTCTGTGACCAGTCACTAGCAAATCACCCAGTTATTTCAATGCTAAATTCGCCTAGTTATTTCAATGCTAAATTCTCCTGTTTTGATTTGTACTAAGTGCCTCGGTGAATGTGTATGCTCTGACTTCAACGTAACTATTTCTGTAGCAGTTACAAGCGAATGCCTTAATTTAGCTATTTCAATGCTAAATTCTATGCTAATTCCTTTTAACAATGGGTGCCTCTGCGGATGTGTATGCTTTAACTTTTAACATAGCTATTTCTGTGACCAGTCACAAGCTAATCATTCAGCCTTTTCAATGCTAAATTTTATGCTAATTCCTTCGTCAAGGCTCTTTGTTCCTCTCACACAGCTTAAAAGCCGTGATCTGAACGTGGCTCTCTCACTCCAGCGCTGTCCTACCAGACAGTCTCGCTCCCTTCACCTGATGAAGGCCGCTTGTGTTGTGGCCGAAACGTCGTGAGAATATTATTGTGTTATTTTATTTTATCAATTTATTATTTTATTCTCATTCTACGTGACTTTACCGAAAGAACCAAAGAAGAGGAGACTTTGTCTTTGTTTGATGAAAATATTACCTTTGGTATGGAGGGCGAGGTCTGTGTCTGATTGCTCTGGAGGTCGACTTTTGCTCTCTACTTCTTCTGGATGCTCTGTCTGAGTGCTCGCGATGTCTTCTAGTCTCGTCTCTGCTCCTTCTGAATGCTCCATCTGAGTGTTTGCGATGTCCTCTTCTCTCGACTCGATCTCTGCTCCTTCAGGATGCTCTGTCCCAGTGCTCGCGATGCCCTGTCGTTTCTCCTCGCTCTCTACTCCTGGATGATCTGTCTGAGTGCTCGCGATGTCCTCGGGTCTCGTCTCTGCTCCTTCTGGATACTCCTTCTGACTGTTTGCGATGTTCTCTCCTCTCGACTCGATCTCTGCTCCTTCAGGATGCTCCGTCTGAGTGCTTGCGATGCCCTGTCGTCTCTCCTCACTCTCTACTCCTTCTGGATGATCTGTCTGAGTGCTCACGATGTCCTCTGGTCTCGTCTCTGCTCCTTCTGGGTGCTCCATATGAGTGTTCGCGATGTCCTCTCCTCTCGCCTCGATCTCTGCTCCTTCTGGATGCTCCATCTGAGTGCTCGTAGTGTCCTGTTGTCTGGCCTCAATTGGACGCAGCTTCATCTCTCTGTCGAGTTCCACCGTGCACGACTCCACTCGGCTGGGAGGGATGATGATAAACTGTTAAACTAAACCATTATTTTTATTTTACCATGTAAGGCCCACTGAGCTATAAAGCTTTTTTGTAGAATCGACCTGAATATCACAAATTATAACTCAATGAGCGGCTTATCACGTGGAAATTACAGCAGCCAAATACTCTAATCACATGATGATTCTAAATGAGGAGGGAAAAAATCAGGGGACCCGGAGTAAAATCCACACCAACATGGGGAGAGAAAGGAATAGACGCAGACTCCATATAGGCAACAGGCATCGTCAGGTTTGGGATCGAAGCCACTACCTCCTGCATACCAGGGGAGGTAGTTAACATCTAGCCACCACGGCGCCTAAGATACAAGCACAACTAGAATCACAGTTAATAAGTTGAGACAAGACTCAGTATTGACTTGAGTAAAATGTTACGTTGTAAATCCTCCTCCACCCGACACAGCCAATCAATAATCATAATCTGTATTTCTACTGCAGGAGGAGTCCGATGAGCTATGAACCTATTTTCACAGATGTCCAGTAGGTGTAGGGTATTAGAAAGTTAGAACATAAAACGATAGCAGTGCTAAGTATAGAAAAGATAAGAAAATAAATAAAGTATATGAGTGCAACTTGCATGAGTACATCAGTTACTGCCAATTTTTCAATACTAAATGCATAACTTGGGGCAAGGCAGCAAAACAACAGTCCCAAACCACACCAAGATAACACAGTCCCTCAATAATATGGGACATAAACGTTGAACTATCGATACACGAGAGGTAAGGATCAAAGTTAAAATCATGGCTACAGGCTCTCAGTGAGGTGGTGGCACCTTGAACTGTCATCCTCCTGACTCAGTGCCGAGTATTTCTTCGGATAGACGCTGATCCTCCACTGGAAGCAGTCCCACTCGAGTGGCAGTATACAGCATTTCGTTCCATTCAAACGATGCTTGCGTTCCTTCTTCTGCTGGGACAGGAGGATGGGCATTGTGCTGAAGGCAGGGTCCTTCAATGATATCAAACCAGCGGGAAGCGCACACAAGCTGGAAGGCAGTTTCAGCTGCTCAGTGAACTGGCGCCAATAACTGTCCAAGCTCTGCGGTCCTCCATGTATGAAGATTTTATTGGCCAACGGGAAACCAGAACACCATGGAATAGACCCACAAATGCGAGGGGGAAACATTGCGTTCTATTCAGATGGAACAGATAGAGTCCATAATTGTCATACTACATTCTCCTGGAAAGTCAGTGAATGACTCCTCCTCGATACCCACCGTGTTGGATTAATGGACACGAGTGGCACAGCCACCACCACCGTTCTTGTCAAGAAACATAAACGATAATTTTGCAAGCTCCGGTCATCCTCTCATCAGTGGATTTTGGCTAACCATTGAACAAAAACAGTGACCACATCGCGTGCTTTTGGGTGCGCTTGTGCGTCCATCTGGAACCCTCTTACTTCCAATATGAGAAAGCAATTGGAGCTATGCACTTTTAAATCATTACATTGAAAACTAATTTCTTAAAAACTGCTCTTTGTGTTTAGAAACTTTCCTTCCTTCGCACCTCCAATTAGCACAGTTGGCTACACATGGTGTGAAAGAAGTTCAACATACATACATCTGGACCAGTCCTTGGCCTTCCCTAGATTGGCTCAGCCTCAAAAATAGCTAAATGTGATGTAGTAAACATGACAACAATGGAGACAAAGGCGGCCGGGCATGGTGGTGGCCACCTACCCTCTTATGTGCCATTCCGGACTTCACAGGTGCTACTCGCTAACAGCACTTGCCCAACGGTCGGTTAAAAGCTATATGGGGATCGCTGCCTTCGTCTTGGCGGGGGTTGGGGGCATATGTTACACTTTTTTTGCAATGTACGTAGCCAATCATGCTAATCGGAGGTGCGGGACGGAGCAACAGAGGAGAATGGAGCGAAACTCCAAATAACGTTCGACACAAAAACAACGACAATAACGATAACACAAAAAGTAACTCACCTCCTTAGGGGATGGCTCAGTAGGCGCCTTGGTCTCACGCGTGCCCCATGATACGTTGTACATGTTGACCAATGAGTAGATGAGCAGCAGCAGGTATCCCGTGGGAATGCAGATGAGGTACAAGAATCCGTGCACGATGCAGAAGAACTCGCGCAAGTGCAGCGCCGCGGCGATGAGATGGATGCCCGCGAGAGTGATGAAGAAGATGCTGCTGGGTGTGAGGATACCGTTCTTGACAATGTCGCCGACCATAGCGAGCAGCGTGCCCGTCATGAGGAACATGTAGATCACGGTGAGCACCATGGCCACCTTAAAAAAAATACCAGGTATAAAGCTCTTTTCAGAAGCCACCTGGCCACAAATGATAGATCAACGAAGTGGCTCATCACGTGGTAATGTATATCAGCAGCCAGATTAAATGCAGAGGGAAGATAGAGAGAACACGTGGACTCCAAATACATAACAGGCGTTAAGGTCGGGATAGGGATCGAACCCACGACCTCATGTATACCATGCGAGGGAGTTTACATCTCGCCATCGCAGGAGGAAACCTTAGCCATCGGCGTCACCATTGTCCTTTTTGTCCAACCACCACCACTTCTTGGGAGTTACTTTGCATTTATTCCGCACTTTTCCACAAAGTCCTCAAGACCCTGCACTTTGCAAACAACAACAAAATAATGATAGCTCATTGTTCTTCTGGCTTCTTTCGGTAAAGTCACGTAGAATGGAGATGAAATAATAAAAATAATAATAACAGAATAAAATTCTCACGACGTTTCGGCCACAACACAAATAGCCTTCCTCAGGTGAAGAAACAGGACTGTCTGGAAGACAGCGCTTGAGTGAACCCTGCCAAGCATGGCAGCGTCTTTTAAGCTGTGTGGGAGGAACAGAGCACCTTGACAAAGCAGTTTACATATAAATTAGCATGTAACTGGGTGATGAGCATGATGTTGGTGTGAGGGATTAGCACCACGGAGAGAGACGAGCTTTGTTAAGACGGACGAGTCCATCTATGTTCAGAACGGAGGAGGGGGGAGAGGAGTTTAGATATCAACAGTAAATTAGCATGTAACTGGGGGATTAGCATGATGTTAGTATGAGGGATTAACACCACAGAGAGTGACGAGCTTTGTTCAGACGGACGAGTCCATCTGTGTTCGGAACGGAGGAGGGGGAGGAAGAGGAGGAACCCTTAAGACCTTGGGTTTTGGGGATGCTTTTGTCCGAACGATCCGCCTACTCTACACCAAGGCGGAGTGCATGATCAAGATCAACGGCGCCCTCACTGCCCCGGTCAAATTCGAGCGAGGAGTGAGACAGGGATGCCCATTGTCGGGCCAACTTTATGCCCTGGCATTAGAGCCTTTCCTGAATCTCATAAGGTGGAGACTCAGCGGCCTGGTGCTGAGGGAACCAAGCATCAAGTTGGTCCTGACGGCATATGCCGACGACGTCCTCCTCATCCTGCGCTCCCTGGCTGATGTCGCCCTGCTGCATGAGTGCCAGGAGGTCTTTTCGAAAGCCTCCTCATCAA